>NC_133342.1:19727556-20060056 GCF_030506205.2 Paramisgurnus dabryanus | reverse complement strand
ATAACCGATGGAAAGTTCAAACGGGGACAAATTGGTAGACGTAACGGGAAGAGAATTATGAGAATACTCAACCCACGGGAGCTGATCACACCAGGAATTCGGATATTGTGACGACAGACAGCGGAGCGTTCTACCGAGATCCTGATTAGCCCGTTCGCATTGCCCATTGGTCTGCGGGTGATAACCAGAAGACAAGCTGGCCGTGGCGCCAATTTGTCTACAAAACTCCTGCCAAAAACGAGAGATGAACTGAGGACCCCTATCTGACACTACGTCAGTCGGAATACCATGTAACCGAAAAACGTGATTAATCAAAACCTGAGCCATCTCTTTTGCAGAAGGTAGCTTGGGCAGGGGAATGAAATGAACCGCCTTCGAAAAACGATCCACCACAGTTAGAACAACAGTGTTACCATTAGATGCCGGTAAGCCGGTGACAAAATCAAGAGCTATATGAGACCAGGGGCGGGAGGGCACGGGCAAAGATTTAAGCAGACCAGCGGGTGGTAAATTAGATGCTTTATTACGAGCACAAACCGAACAGGCTAATACAAACTGTCTGACGTCAGTGGACATAGAAGGCCACCAAAAACGCTGACGGACGGCAGCCAACGTTCTCCGAATACCTGGATGGCCGACAAATTTGGACTCGTGACCCCACCGGATGACATCGGAACGTAACCGCTCAGGAACCCATAGGCGACCCGCTGGACACCCCTCCGGAACTTCCCCCTCCCGGCCGGCCTCTCTCACCCGCTGTTCGATTCCCCATACGAGGGCGCCGACCACCCTCCCCTCCGGGAGAATGGTCTCCGTCCTCTCCGAATCGGACTTTTCGAACAGACGGGAGAGAGCATCAGGTTTGGTATTTTTCGAGCCAGGCCGGTACGAGAGGGTGAAGTTGAAACGATCAAAGAAAAGTGCCCAACGAGCCTGCCTAGATGTTAGTCTTCTGGCCGAACGGATATATTCAAGATTCTTATGATCCGTCCAGACCAGAAAGGGCTCCGAGGTTCCCTCCAACCAGTGACGCCATTCACCCAAAGCGAGTCTAACCGCCAACAGCTCCCGATTCCCTATGTCGTAATTACGTTCTGCTGGGTTTAACCGGTGAGAGAAAAAAGCACACGGATGTACTTTCCCATCAATAGACGATCGCTGTGATAAAACGGCGCCTACCCCGACATCAGATGCATCCACTTCCACTATAAATTGTTTAGCCGGATCGGGAATAGAGAGGACAGGCGCAGAGATGAACCGGGACTTTAACACATCAAAGGCCTCCTGAGCCTCTCTACTCCAACGGAAACACACATTAGGTGAAGTGAGAGCGGTGAGAGGCTTAGCGATCTGACCAAAATTTCTGATGAAACGCCGATAAAAATTGGCGAACCCCAGAAATCGCTGAAGCTCCTTCCGAGTGTCGGGTACTGGCCAATCGGCAACCGTCTTAACCTTAGCGGGATCGGGACGAATTTCTCCCTCGGCAATGACAAAACCCAGAAACGAAACCGACTTCTTGTGGAACTCGCACTTCTCCGCCTTAACGAATAGCTGATTCTCTAATAGCCGTTGTAAAACCATGCGAACGTGCTGAGTGTGTATCTGCATGGAGGGAGAAAAGATGAGAATGTCATCGAGATACACAAAGACAAATCTGTTAATCATGTCACCCAGCACTTCATTGACCATGGTCTGGAAGACAGCTGGAGCGTTACAAAGACCGAACGGCAGAACGGAATATTCCCAGTGTCCAGAAGGTGTATTAAAGGCTGTCTTCCACTCATCGCCCTCTCTAATACGTACCAAGTGATAAGCGTTGCGCAGATCTAACTTGGTAAATACGCGCGCTCCCTGTAATAACTCGAATGCTGATGACATTAAAGGCAAGGGGTACTTATTCTTAACAGTAATGTCATTCAGCCCTCGATAATCAATGCACGGACGAAGAGACCCGTCTTTCTTTTTTACAAAGAAAAATCCAGCACCAGCTGGAGACGAGGAGCGGCGAATGAGACCGGCTTTAAGAGCGTCATTAATGTATTTATCCATAGCCTCTCTTTCTGGCTTAGCTAGGGAAAATATACGACCCTTAGGCGGAGAAGTGTTGGGAAAGAGTTTGATCTCGCAATCATACGACCGATGAGGGGGCAGAGAAGTAGCCCGGGACTTACTGAAAACCTGATACAGATCCGAGTACTCCGCCGGGACCCCTGAGAGATCGATAGCCGGGACCTGCGAGACAGAACAAGAGACAAGAGAGGGAGCAGGACCAAGACAAGAAACATAACACGAAGACTTCCACGATAACACAACATTGTTCTGCCAATCAACGTGAGGATTATGTTTGGATAGCCAGTCATGACCTAAAATGACTGGCGATTGTGAATCCTCTAAGATGTAAAATTCAATCTCCTCACGATGATTGCCAGAAACAAACAAACTCACAGGGGGTGTGCGGTGCGTGATCACAGCCATATGCTGGCCCTTCAATGTCCAGGCAGACAAAGGAGAGGAGAGAGGGATGAATGGAATACCCCAGGACTTGGCCAACCCAGCATCCAAAAGACACGCCTCCGCACCGGAATCCAGCAACGCCTGTGACGAGAAAGAGTTAATAATGACAGGTAGTGTGGTGCTGCTTACGGGAGATTTAAATGACGATGCGCCCACCGAGACTCCCAGGTTCATCGGCGGGCGTGAGCTTTTACCGGAACATGTGGCCGCCAGATGCCCCGGCTTGCCACAATACAAACAGAGGCCATTAGAGAGCCGACGATCTCTCTCTCCAGCAGAAATCCGGAACTTGCCCAGCTGCATAGGCTCCTCGGGGGGCGTCTCTGAAGCGATCTCCCCTGGTTCCGACATCAGCTGGCGAAATGAGCGACGCAGATCTCTCTGCCGATGGCGAGACTCGACCCTCAGAGCCAGATCGATGGCAGCTTCCAGGGATGTGGGTGGCTCCCTCAGTGCAATCTCGTCTTGAATACCTGGCGTGAGACCCTCGAGGAACTGTGTTCTTAATGCCGCGTCATTCCAGTTGCAGCAAATAGCGAGCGTCTTAAATTGTATGGCAAAATCCGTCACAGAGTCATTACGTTGCCGTAATCTCACCAACTCAGCCGCTGCCATGTCTCCCTTAAGAGAGCGGTCAAACAATTTTAACATCTCCTCCTCGAGAGCCTCAAATGAAAAAGTAAAAGGAGCTTTAGCCCCCCAGGCTGCCATACCCCAGTCTCTCGCCCCTCCAGTGAGTAAAGTCAGGACATAGGCCACCTTGGAAGTGGATGAAGAAAATCGACGGGGCTGGAGCGCGAAGACGAGAGAGCACTGCTGTAAAAAGGATCTGCAGGTGTTGGGATCGCCATTGTAGGTGGGGGGTGTAGCCGTGTGTGGCTCCCGTTCAAATGAAGCGGCATCTCCGGATGAGGTTGGGGCTTCATGGTGAGGAGTCACTTGGTCCAAGCGATTGCTGAGCTCTTTCAGTTGCTCAGACAGGGTGCTGAAACCTCTGGCAGCAGCAGATAACAACGACGAATGTTGGTCGATGGCCGCCCCCTGCTGGTGAAGGGCGGTCTGCACCTCCAGACTTTCAAAACTTGCTGACTCCATTTTTGGCGCGCTCATCTGTCAGGAAAACGGACTCAGAGTCAAGTGCAAGTTAAATAGTTTATTTAGAAAAATATAGAAAACAGGAGAGCAAGTCACTGGTAGATCCACACACGGCGATCACTCCCACAGTAGGGGAGAGTGAGTCGGCGCTACACAATAATTTAGTACAGATCCAAAGGAAGAGAGAGCCACCCACGCGCTCCGTCGAGAACGCCAGCACTGTCACCACACGCAACAGAGGGATAAAACAACGCCGCCCTGAAGGTGGATGACAGGCGGAGATGGAAGTCCAAGTTCTCAGACGGGTAATCCACAGTGTAATCCAGATGTAGAAGGACCACCCGGAAACCACTGGTCACCGCCTAAAAACAAAGCGAACCAGCGGTTCCGAGAAACAACAGTCGTTAAATCAATATAATCCACAAGGTAAAATGGGTGAACTCCACTCACGGGTGAAGATGCAAACCGGAGAGAGGGAGACAGCTGGTATACCGCCTAGAAACGAAGCGAACCAGCTGTATCGAGAGACAAACAAAGTCAGTATAATCCAAGCTCCTACAAGCGAGCGGTCCGGGTGAAGACGCGTCCCCGAACGCCGAAACCAAACCTGGGGTAATACAGGAGAAGACAGAGAACGACTGACAAGACAAGGCAGGGCAGCAGGACTGTGATAAAACAATGAGCGCGCAACAAAGGACAGGACTACGTGCAATATAAAAGGAAAGGTAAACGAGACACCACCGGTGAACAATCAACTGAAACAAGGGGGCGGAGTTAGTGAACACACGAGGAACCGGCACCACAGGTAAACAACACACACACACAGATCACACAGCCATCGATCACCCAGCAGTCATGACAGGAAAGAGCATTACTTCACCATAAACCAGCCACGATCAGGTGCTCCACGTAAGATCCTTGTCCGAGGAGTCCACAGAATAACCAGGAGTCTCCATACAAGAGGGGTCTAGAAGTTGTAATCACCAACAACTTCTAAATTACAAGTGTGAAACCCAGGGTTAAATGGGTGTTTTAGAATAAAGATAACACAGGGTTAAGCGCAAAGCCCTAAGATGGCATTATTTGACCATGTTACTCAACAAGAGCTTATTATTATTAATTCATTATTCATAATCACTAAACAGTCTTTTCTAGAAAGGCAATGGTCTAAAAATGGTACCCAGTCACTAAGGCCGCACCCTTTAAAAAGTTAATCTGTACCATTTAGGTACAGATATGTATACATTTGATATGCACTTTTTGGTACCAATGCGTATCTCTTTTTATGAAATCTTTAGGTTCAAAGGTGTATTTTTTGAAGGGGTACACCCCAAGGAGAGCCAGGAACCATTTTTTACCATTTTTTTTCAAGTAGAATGAACTGGAGATTAACATTTTATGTGTTAGTGTTAGAAATATGTGTTGGCACATTGCACTGCAAAAGAAATGATGCTTCAAAAACCTGTCAACACTTTTTTAATTTGTGTTTATCAGATTAATTAAAATGAAGACATTTCAGACAGTTCCACTGTACAATTATTTATAAGACCAGTGTATGCATTTCAGTTTTTTTACCAAGTGTTTGTTAAGCTGTTTATGTTTTCAGTAAGAGGTGTGTGCTGACAGCTTTTCTTTCAAAATCATTTTGTAAATAAGCTGTATTATATATTGAATGCAGTATTCTTAGGAAAGAGAACAAGAATGCGTTACCCATTACGTAACTGACACATGATCTGAATTCAGATAGATGGATAGATTTGTTGACATGAGAGTTATAAAGATCAATGTAGGACAGTTTGTACACACTAATTTGTTATTCTATTAAGAGATTAGAAAATTATTGAAGAGATTTAGAAAAAAGAAAAAAACACTTAAACCAGACTAAGGTGGTCTACCAAGCTGGTCTCTCATACAAGTTTCAGCAGATTAAGAATGTGTTTGATCTTTTGACTTAAGGTCAAATAAACATTCATTACAGATTATTGACAGAGAAAAAGTGAAATTGAAGTCTTTGTGAGGTAACAAGAGAATAAACTATAAGCTTGTCATGGGTACGTGTATGTTTGCAGAGAGAGCATGAGAATGCAGCATTCAGACTGTGGACTCTTTGTAAACAGATATAGTTAGTCATTAACATACTTTAAACATAACATCCTCCATTTCGGTTTCTTATTTTTCCGAATGTAAGTAAATAATAATAATAATAATTGAAGTTTAGTTAAGTCATGCAGTCATGAAGTATTGATTGACTGATGGATTCTGCTAAACATCTGGATGATATTAATGCAATCCCAAATGAAATTCCAAATCGGATTGATCGTAACTTCTATTTGTACAGTGCAATGTTTGTTGGAGTTCAGTTAACTTGCTTTATAGACTCTTCATGCTGTGCTGGCCAGTTGGATTATTGACAAAGCAGAGGCAGATTAAAGTTAAAATCCTTTAAATGCTTTGTATTCATGTGTTTTCCAGTAAAGTTATTATTTGAGGACAAATCCGACCCCTAGCTGCCCCTGTTAAACAGTTTGGAACACGGTAAGAATTATTTTTGTGTTATAGTTTATGAGTTTAAATGTAAATGATTAACTGTTTTTGGTCTTACTTAATTATTACTACACTGTAAAAAACAACCTATAGAATTTACTCAAAAAAATTGTTGTAACAATTTGCACTCACTTTGTTTGAGTAAATTATATCCTATATATTTGATTAAAAAGTACCTAAATTTAATTACTATGATAAAGTAAAAAAAATTAGGTAAGGTCTACCTATTTTTTCATAACTAATTACTTATAAAAAAATGAATAACATTAACCCTATTGGTATTAAGGCACAGATCTATTAAATTATTATTAATAATGATAAGCCATTAAGAAACATTACATATTACTTATTCAGAGAGGGTTGAATAAGAAAATAGTCATGCACAAGATTGCATAAATTGCTTGCTTTATTGACCAAATAACATTCTGTAAACATTTAAAACTAATTATTGGACGTATAATAACCCCAATACATTTCAAGTGAAATACAACATATCATAGTTTTACATAAAGCTTCTTGAACATATTATTTCATAAAACAAAATAAACCAAGGCTTCATGAGATGTTAAAAAACCATTAAAAGCAAGATTCCTAAATACTGTTCTTCACGTTATCATTAGAAAATTAAAGAAGACAATAATATGAGAGGAAAAACTGATCTCATTTACCTCAGTAGACTAGCATGCTATATCGATACAAACAAACATTTCAACTTCATTTAAAACTTATTAAGTGCAAAAATACAACTTCATATTATGCTATAACTCACAGTACACGTGCATAAAACATTGAACACTAACAAGAAGTACTTACATTCAATTTTAAGTGATTCAACTTCATATACAAGTCTCATATATAACATATGAACTCCGAAATACTTTTTTGAACAGACATTAAAAAGCGAAAGGCAACGTTAAGTATATATCCGTAAATGATAATAATAATAATAATAATAATAATAAAATGGCTTCATAAATGGATCCCTTCTAAAACAAAACTCAATATATTAACAGATAAATGCAAGAAAACTTTTACAGTAATTATCTAGCATCGACAGCTTTACCGTTGTTTGTTTGTCTGCTCGACGCCCTCCCGTCTGTATCGTACATCAACCGTCCGCTGCTCTCTCTCGTCACGTGGCTTGCTCAAGTTCAACCACTCATATTGAGCAGCTCCGCTGTTCACGAGATTCAGACATGTAAATAATAATAATGGAAGTTAATATTTTAATCATAAATATGGATATTTATTCGTATTCACAGGTGCAAGAACTGGGCGATGTTTCATTCAAAGCTAACCTGACTGACATATTCTAACCTATCAATCTGTCAACAACAGAGACAGAGAAGCACGCAAATGACTAAACTTCTGGTAGATTTTACAGTTAACCAACTTAACATTTCCATTCATGATGATATCAACAAGTTAAATAAAAACTTACCTGTCAACAAACCTTAGTTCTCCCGCCGATATGATATGAAAAAATGGTGACTCGAGTCCCGCCTGGATGTTGATTCATGCGCACTTTGCGGTGCTAAGGCCAATATTTTGGGGTATATGTTACTTATTTTTTTAGTATTGCAGTTATTACTGTTAAAAATTGGATAGTGAAGGTAGAATATACCCATTATTTTTTATTTTACTTGCTAGCTTATATACTTAATTAAATTATAACTAATTTTCATGGGTTAAATTTAACACCCTCCAGAGTAATTTTTTACAGTGTACTTATAATTATTTTATTGTTTTATTGTTGTTACTACAATGTATTTTTGAAAATATTAAATTGACAACAAACAAAATCAATATTACTACCAGGTTTTTACCACATTTCTAAATTCTAGTCTACTTTGTGATACAACAGAAGGTTAAAGCCTCAATAATATTTACCTATGGGTTTTGCTTAAATTAACACAATAACATTTTGAACCAAGCTTAAAAATAACTAATTATTTACCCATAAATCTATGGGGTTTTTGGGACCCTGATCATAAAGACCATTCTAGCACACATTCATACTAAAATGGGAGATTTTAAATCTTGTTGTATTTACAGGATCTATCGCCATGATGAGGGACCTATTCCTTTATATTTCATTACTTGTTATATTTTGGTCGGACAGGGCACTCTGCAAGTCAGGTGAGGTCACACCTCTAGAGTAAGCTTATTTAGATTATGAATTGTTTTAAAAGTTAATGAATCCAAACAATTGCTTCAATCCTCAAAACAATCTGATGTATCCTGTGGGTCTGTTTTGGCCAGTGTTTTCTAGCAGCCCTAAAGCACACATGCTTTTGCGTTCAAGAAGAGCAAACACTTTCATGGAGGAGCTTAAAACGCCATCACTGGAACGTGAGTGTAAAGAGGAAGTCTGTGATTTCGAAGAGGCGAGGGAAATCTTTAATAACAGAGAGGCACTGGTTGGTCATTTCACCATTTAAACGTAAAGTTTAATTTAGAAATAATTTTTCTCTAATTGATCTTTTTCACCCGCAGATGGAATTCTGGACAGTGTATGAAGGTTAGTCTCATCTGGTTTGTAAAACATCTTTGTAAGTCATCATAACCAACACTCATTTACATGTGTTGTGCGCTCTTAGATGGAAACCAGTGTGACTCGCATCCATGTGTTAATGGGAAGTGTGTGGACCTGTTTAAGGATTACTCGTGCATCTGCAATCCTGGGTTTGAAGGGAGACGCTGTGACCTGCGTGAGCTATTTGGTTTCTTTATTTAACTTTCATGTAGCTCCATGTACAAGTAGCTTAATTGGTGAAGCAATGCATTTGCTGTGCAAAGGTTGTGGCCTTGATTTTCAGGGAACACATATAAACAAATGCATACTCGTGTGTGCAAAATGTGTAAATGTAAACTATACAGAGCATTATTTTATGTAATCTATATAGGTAATTTGAGTTGTAGTGTAGTCAACCACAAATTACTGGTGAAACATTACATTTTGACCCTTTTTTTAATATGGTGTGCCTGATTTGGGACGTAAAGGTCAGGGTGTATAAATCTCGCTACAGCTTTATGTTTATTTGTCCTCAGGTAGCACAGCCACTAACTGCTCTGTGAACAATGGGGACTGTGATCATGATTGTCGTAAGACTGAAGATGGTCTCGGTCGCATTTGCAGTTGTATTAAAGGATACCAACTCCAAGACAATTCTAGAAATTGTGCCCCCCAAAGTACGTTTTTTGCATTTTAATGGTCAACACATACACACAATTTATGTAATGCAGTTTAACAAAATACATAGCCTACAGTATACACATGGTAAGCACATTTATTTGCAAAAGATTTTTTATGGTCTTCGTGAATTTATTTCATTTACAGATGAGGCTTCATGTGGGCAGATTCTGATTACAAAATCATCCTATTCTAAACAGCAAGTGATAGGGTTACAGCCTTGGGTTGTAGGAGGTGAAATTGGTAAAAAGGGGGAGAGTCCCTGGCAGGTATTTACTTACATTTTCTTTAAACATAGTTTAAACAGTTATCAACTCACCTAGACATAGTTTTGATAATTGTGCAATTTATAATGCATTTTCACAGGTCCTTATATTAAATCACGCGGGCGAGTTTCACTGTGGTGGAGTTCTGATTGATGAAAACTGGGTTCTCACTGCTGCTCACTGCCTAGAGTCAAGCTCACGTTTCGGTGTCAGACTGGGTACTTATCTTTGTGAAACACTATCCTTTGACAGTATTATCCTCTATGTCCTCTCTTAAGTTCACATTAAGCTTATGATGCTTACAGTGCCAAAGCCATGCTTTCACTTTAAAAAATGCTGGGTAATTTTTTGTTGGGTCAAAAAGGGACAAATTTAACCTGCGGGTTAAATTAACCCATTAAATGTCAATAATGTATTTGACCCAACAATGGGTTAAAACAACCCAGCTTAGCTTAAACTACAACTCAACAGGCTGGGTTTATCTCTTTTTGACCAAATACCGGGTTGAAAATAGCCCAGCATTTTGGTTGTGTATATACTGGTGCTGCATGGTCATATAATTAGAATATAATCAAAAAGTTGATTTATTTCACTAATTCCATTCAAAAAAATGAAACTTGTATAATTTATTCATTCATTACACAGAGACTGATATATTTCAAATGTTTATTTATTTTACTTTTGATGATTATAACTGACAACTAAGGAAAATCTCAAAATCAGTATCTCAGAAAATTTGAATATTGTGAAAATGATCAATATTGAAGACACCTGGTGCCACACTCTAATCAGCTAATTAACTTAGACACCTGCAAAGGCCTTTAAATGGCCCCTCAGTCTAGTTTTGTAGGCTACACAATTATGGGGAAAACTGCTGACTTAACATTTGTCCAAAAGACGGCCATTGACACCTTGCACAAGGAGGGCAAGACATAAAAGGTCATTGCAAAAGAGGCTGGCTGTTCACAGAGTTCTGTGTCCAAGCACATTAATAGAGAGGCGAAGGGAAGGAAAAGATGTGGTAAAAAAAAGTGTACAAGCAATAGGGATAACCGCACCTTGGAGAGGACTGTGAAACAAAACCCATTCAAAAATTTGGGGGAGATTCACAAAGAATGGACTGCACCTGGAACTACTACACACAGTTGTATGCGAGACCTGAGTTTCAGCTGTCGCATTCCTTGTGTCAAGCCACTCTTAAATAGGGCTGGGCAAAAAATCGATCTTTCGATTAATCGTTTTTTAAAACGTGGTCGATTCAGAATCGATTCTCAAAGAGCAGAATCGATTTTTTTTCTTTCATATTTATTTCTGCAAATATTGAACAAAAGATTAACATTAATGAATTACTAGTCTTCTTCACTAGATGTCACCCTCTTTTTTGTCTAGCGCATGTTACCAAGGAGCAAGAGGCAAGCCTATCATTCATTCATTCAGTGCTTTAAATGGCGGTTTCAGGTGCTTCATCGATTTTATTAAATTACCTACTTGTAGCCTGCTGTTCACTGTTCTTTTTATTAATATAGTATTTGTATTAAATCTATATTCATTGAGTTGAATAGAGTATAAAAACCGGTTCGAGAACCAGAATCGAAATCGAATCGATTTGGTAGCTTGTGAATCGAAATCGAATCGATCTGGAAAATCTGAATCGATACCCAGCCCTACTCTTAAACAACAGATAGCGTCAGAAGCGTCTCACTTCTGGACTGCTGCTCAGTGGTCCAAAGTTATGTTCTTTGATGAAAGTAAATTTTGCATTTCCTTTGGAAATCAGGATCCCAGAGTCTGGAGGAAGAGAGGAGAGGCACACAATCCACGTTGCTTGAGGTCCAGTGTAAAAGTTTCCACACTCAGTGATGGTTTGGGGTGCCATGTAATCTGCTGGTGTTGGTCCACTGTGTTTTGTAAAGGTCCAAGGTCAATGCTGCTGTCCACCAGGACGTTTTAAAGCACTTCATGCTTCCTGCTGCAGACCAACTTTATGGATTTTCCAACAGGACTTGGCACCTGCACACAGTGCCAAAGCTATCAGTACCTGGTTAAAGGACCATGGTATCCCAATTCTTAATTGGCCAGCAAACACGCCTGACCTTAACCCCATAGAAAATCTATGGGGTATTGTATAGAGGAAGATGCGATATGCCGGACACAACAATGAAGAAGAGCTGAAGGCCACTATCAGAGCAACCTGGGCTCTCATAACACCTGAGCAGTGCCACAGACTGATCGACTCCATGCCACACTGTATTGCTGTAGTAATTCAGACAAAAGGAGCCCCAACTAAGTATTGAGTCCTGTACATGCTCATACTTTTCATGTTCATACTTTCACTTTGCCCAGATTTCTTAAAATCCTTTATTTGTATTGTTCTTCAGTAAAATTCTAATTTTCTGAGATACTGAATTTGGGATTTTATAGGCATTGTAACTTTCTTCGAATTCTAAATCTATTGGATAATTGTAATTTTATTGTAATAATTTTACATTTGTTACACTGACGCTGTATTTATTTGTTGACATGGTGATGTGTTTGAGGGGTGAAGTTGGCAAAAGCTTTAGCAGTTCCTAAACTGCTTTAAAGGTTATGAAATACAGAACAATAAACCAAAGAGTTATTTCTACCACAAACCAACATACCAGCAGTATGAACTAAATGGCAACTTTTAACCATGTTCTTTTTCTCCAGGTGACTATGACCGGTTTAAGCTGGAAGGATCAGAAGATACCCTTCTCG
Organism: Paramisgurnus dabryanus; assembly: GCF_030506205.2. Lineage (NCBI taxonomy): Eukaryota > Metazoa > Chordata > Actinopteri > Cypriniformes > Cobitidae > Paramisgurnus > Paramisgurnus dabryanus. The sequence continues at coordinate 20,047,705 of NC_133342.1, read as the reverse complement.
TCGAACAGCACTTCCCACACCCACAATACAATCCTATCACACTGCACAATGACATAGCTCTTTTGCAATTATGTAGACCAGCAAAATTTTCCAGATTCATCCTTCCAGCATGCCTTCCTAGCCGTGACTTGGCAGAGCAGGTGCTGCATCGCAACGGCACTCTGACGATAGTCACTGGCTGGGGCAAAAAAAATGAGACAGCTCGTCGATACAGTCAATTTTTAAACTTCATTAAAATTCCACTTGTAGATGTCAAAGAGTGTTCCAAGCATATGATGAACAATCTGACGCAAAACATGTTATGTGCTGGTGAGCTGGGCAAGGTCAAAGATGCTTGTGGAGGAGACAGTGGGGGTCCGATGATGACCCTGTTTCATGATACATGGTTCCTGTTAGGTCTGGTGTCCTGGGGAGAAGGCTGTGGACGCAGAGACAAACTGGGCATCTACACTAAAGTGTCCAGCTATTTGGATTGGATAGATAGTGTTCGTCAAGGGCAGGTTAAGGCGGGTGTAGGCAAGTTCGGTCCTACAGAGCCGCAGTCCTGCATAGTTTAGTTCCAACCCTAATCAAACACACCTGAACAAGCTAATCAATGTCTTTAGGATTTAGACATCAGGTTAGATTATCAGTGCTTAGGCTAAAATATGCAGGACTGCGGCTCTCTAGGACCGAACTTGCCTACCCCTGGGTTAAGGTCTAAAGTTTAGGTCTCTGACATGTTTCTTGTTCTACCTGTCATTAAAATTAAATGCGTCAAAGAGGTCAATGTGCACCCTTAGTAAAATGATTTACGTGTAAAGCACAATGTTCCTGCTACTTCATTGTCTGTATGATAAAGGAAATTTGACTGACAGTCAGTAAACACATTCTGTGTTTTAATTAAGTTTAACATACATTTGCATAATCACATTTTTGCATATTGCAACATGAATAATGTTACTATGTGATTATTTCATTACATAGGAAAAAAGTAACGAATAATTACAGTACGATAGGGGAAATCATTTGCTAAAATGTTCTTTAGCTTTTAACCAGATTTCAGCATCTGAACATATTCCTGAGGATGCGCAATTACAGACAGCAAAACAAAACCCATATTATTGTATTGCATAAAAACCCTGTAAAAAAATAAAATAAACAATCATAATTGTTCAATAAATCATCGTCTATTCATTTAGATTAACACTATGTTGAATGTCCTCTCTGTGAAAAGAGCCCTTGTAGGGAGAGGTTGAAGAACTTTTGTTTTTTGGACGTGTAGGTCTGAAAAGCACATAAAATTATATTAGATATTTAATTGTTCCTCTGTTCTACCATTGAATAACAGTTAGCATGATTACATAAAACTGTGGCTTTTCGAAAATGACTTAAAAGGACACTCCACTTGAATTTTCCAGTTCCCCTGGAGTTAAGCAATTGAGTTTTACCATTTTGGAATCTATTCAGCCGATCTCTGGGTCTGGCAGTACCACTTTTAGCATAGCTTAGCACAATCCATTGAATCTGATTAGACCATTAGCATCGCACTCAAAAATGTCTTTCGATATTTTTCATACTTAAAAACTCCTTAAGTGGCGCTGTCCCGCTCACAGGACACCTACGTTTACGTCAATATTTTCCATATAAATATTATGTATATCACAATAAACTATATATTGTTGGAAAGGTCTAAGCCTCTAGAATACATATTTCAACAGTGTTTTATAAAATAAATTATGTAGGGAGAGTAATTGATTCAATTTTAAAGAGAGTGCGCCCCAAAACATTTATATCCTGATAAATGTCACTGTTCCGCCAGCGGGACACCAACATTTACTTCAGTGTTTTGCATGTTAATTCTTATCCAATCATGACAAACTATATATCATATATAAAGCTCTAAGAGTGTAGATTTCATTTTTTATCACTATATTGGTAAAGGAGTGACATAGTGAGAGCTATTTTCTAAAATGCCACGGATATACAGGTGGGCCCACATTGTTGTTATATATTTGTAACACTAATACCCGTTCCAAACCTAAACAATCATGACAAACTATATATCACTGGAAAGCTCTAAGAGTGTAGTTTTCATATTGCATCACCATTTTTGGAAAATAATGATGTAGTGAGAGTCAGTTTCTAAAATGTCACACTGCCACAGTTGGACTCCATTTGTTTTTGCATATGTATAGCACTAATACCCTGTTCTAAACCTAAACAATCTTGACAAACTATATATTGTTGGAAAGCTCTAGGTGTGTAGTTTTCATATTTCATTGCCATTTTGGGAGAATTATGACATAATGAGGGTCAGTTTCTAAAATGTCAAGGGGCCACAGGTAGGCCTAATTTGTTTTTACGTATTTATAAGACTAAAACCCTACTCTAAACCTAAAAAATCATGACAAACTATATATCACTGGAAAGCTCTCAGAATGTAGTTTTCCTATTTCAAGGTCATTTGATGATAGAAATAATGTAGTGACAGTTTTTAGTTACATGACCCCACCCCCCTTAGGAATGCATATTAATTTTATATATTCATAATTCTAATATCTTATTATAAATCTTCAATAATTTTGACAAACTATATATTGTTGGAAAGCTCTAAGAATGTAGTTTTCATATTTCAAAACATTTTTGCAGTAATAATAATGCAGCGATAGTAATTGAATAATTTGTGACAAGTGTATGCTGCAAACTGTTGACACCTAGTGGCCGTTGTTGGCAAAACCACTAAAAGTGTGACCAGTGTTGGGTGTAACTAGTTACAAAGTAACTAGTTACTGTAATAATATTACTTTTTTCAGTAACTAGTAGTGTAAGGCATTACCCGTCTGAAAATGGTAATATTATTACAGTTTTCCTGAGCTAGTTACTTGAGTTACATTCGCCAGTAGCACCTTCAACACACAAGGCACAAAACACAGAGAACAAAAGGGAAGGGGAGGTGGGCGTGAATGGAACACTGATTGGTCTAAGTTTGGCACGAGGTATCATTTACCATCACCGATTGGTCGACACCCGGCAGCCAGCAGCACAGAGCGGCAGCGGCACACTCAAAGACAGATCGGGAAAATGGAAGCGTCAACAAGGGCAAGCTCTTTTTCAGAGGAAGGTTCCCAGCAACAGAAAGCTAGTTTCGACGGGTGGAGATTCAGTCATATTTTATTATGTTCAACGGAAGGAAAATAACTTGACGGTGAAGTGCACACTCTTTAATGTTTCTCCGAACGCTGTGCCCCACGTCCGGTAGTGGGTAAGGAAGCCAGCATTTTCTTGGCCGTGGCTTGCCCAAATAAACATTCTTGTCCAGAAAAAAAATGTAACTAGTAATATAACTAGTAATATAACTAGTTACTTTCTCCAGGGAGTAATAAAGTAAAGTAAGGCATTACTATTTTTGAGAGTAATATGTAATACGTAATATATTACTTTTTTGAGTAACTAGCCCCAACACTGAGTGTGACACACACCTCATTTTTTGTGATTTTAACTTGAAATTTGGATCAGAACTACTTGAGACTTATGGCTTCATGTTTGCATTATTACTTTTGTGAAACATTTACATTTTTATAATTTTATTTATAAAAATAATATGTTTTGGAATTATTTTTATTTATTAAAACAAATGTAAACTGCTATAACAATTTAATTATTTAATATGTTTACCTGCTTTCACCTCTGTGAAAACCCCCAAAGTGTCTTCTTTAAAACAAGACCAAGATTAGGCTTCTAGACAAAAAATGCCAGAGTTATATTAATTTGAAGATGTATATCACAATTTCACCCCCCACTCTAAAGGTATTTGCACCACCTAAGGGGTAAAGACTGGCCTCTTCTGTAATTGCATCGTGTACTAAGACCGACGGAAAAAGAAAAGTTGCAATTTTTTAGGCAGATATGGCTAGGAACAATACTCTCATATGGCGTAATAATCAAGTACTTTGCTGCCGTACCATGTATGATATTACGCAGTGCCCGAAAATAGTCCCCTGCTATTGAAAGTTACCAAGGGGACTATTTTCAGGTGCTCCGTAATATCACTGCGCCTGCTGCAGCCATGTTATGACAGCAAAGTCCTTGATTATTACGCCAGAATGAAAGTATAGTTCCTAGCCATATCGGCCTAGAAAATCGCAACTTTTAATTTTTCGTCAGTCTTAATACACTATGTAACTACAGAAGAGTCAAGTTTTAAATAGGAAAAATATCGAAACTCTTTGGTTATTTTTGAGCGGGATGCTAATGGTCTAATCAGATTCAATGGATAAGGCTAAGCTATGCTAAAAGTGCTACCGCTAGATCTGGAGATTAGCTGAATGGATTCCAAAATGGTAAAAATCAAATGTTTAACTTTAGGGGAGCTGGAAAATTAGCCTATTTTTTTTTTTTAAATTAAGTGAGCTGTCTAATGGCAGCAAAGTCAGAAAAAATATTGCATTTAGTCCAACAGTTAAAGTTGAGAGTTCATAGCTTTACTAACAGCATACTGTTAAAAGCTATCATTTCTTCAGAATCAGTCCGTTGGCCATAAGGGCAGTCATCCATACAGCAGTATTTGCTACTTTTCTATTCTATGACGATAACAATTTAAGGCACACATGCTTATTTAAAGGGATACATGAGTTCCAGCAAGCTTAAACAGTGAAGTGTCTATAGCCCAGAGTATAGTCCGTTTTTACATGTAAGTAAACGTATGTGCACAGAACGAATGCACAGCCTTGCAATGGTTTATATGACTCGTACGTGTACATAGACATTTGACGCATGCACATTGCGACAAAATGCAATATATCTCCAGGGCTACATACTACATTCTTTTGTAGGCGCATATCCAATATTCATACAATGTACATATCCGACTGTGCACTGTACACGGACCCTCACGCACGCTTAACAATGTGACTATACTTTTGCCTTAAGGCCTCAAATTTTTGACTAGAATAGAATAATAATTTTGAGGACATTAGTAATAATAACATTAGTATTAATACAAATTTAAAGCGAGTTGGATCTTCAGCTGGCTGACCTCCTGATCTTCAGCTCCTGTTCATATTGTTCCAGCTGAGTCCAAAATCCCGGGTTAGGTTCCACTACTGGCCGGGCACTTTTCACAATCTGAAGAGAAAAAAGAGAATTAAAAACCCCACAAGATGACTTCACAAGATAAACTAAAAAGGATAACTAGATGCTAAGTAAGCAGAATGTTTTAAGTAAGCACTTATACCTGAAAGGCATCCGTTAGAGTAAGTCCCTGGTGCTTCATTAAGTATGCAACACAGACAGTAGCAGAACGACTGCGTCCATTCTTGCAGTACACAATGGTCCGGCCACCCCGCCCTGCCTCACTTGCTATGGCATCAGCACAGCGGTCAAAATATTTATACAGGTCTTCATTAGGGTCATCATAGACCGGTACACGCAAAGTGCTGACCCGTATGGAGGGAAAGGGTTGCTGCTTAGACACGTTAATACAGAGAGTGACCGCCTCCTTCTGGATTAATTCATCATTACAGGCTGACCGTGCATTACTGATCAACAGACCGTCTGTAACTGTGCACAACTGCAGCATTTTGCACTTGTATGTGTGCCTATATCCTTGGAAGTGTGTCTTGAAGGAACTTCAAGATAATACCGTCCATTATAATCACATATTAACTAATGATGTATTTAATTCACATGATACACATACTGTAGGTCAGATACTAAGGGTAGTATTCACTCACTCCAGCATGAGCTGGAAGAATGGTTTAAGATTTTACTCTGGTCCCAAAGCCCACATGTTTGTCAGCTGTAATCTTGCCACTCACTTACTCATAAGGATAATCTAAATTAGAAAAGAGAAAACATTATATTCATGTATATGTATTATTCATGTAAAACAACCTTAGACCCTCACCCTACCCTGTTGAAAAAGGTCAAAGCATGCTAAACTGGTTGGCTAGTCTTGACAGAGGGGTCTTGAAAACTTTTTAGATAGTCAGGCTGACCGACCAGGTAAAACCAATTTGGCCACCAGCTTCGCTAGGCTAAAAGACCCGCTTTGCCACGCTGGGAAGAACATCTAAAACCAGCCAAAACTTTAGGATGGTTTTAGCAGTCTTTCATTTTATTAACATGACATGCCATCTATTCCTGTCTTTACTATATATACACAAAACAGCATAAACATTAATAAAGAAATAATGACCTACAGTTTTGGCTGAGATTATCCTCGGGGTTTCTTCATCCTCGCCACTACCGTCCCAGCACGAGCAGTCGGAAAGGGATGCAAGAAAACGTGAAGTGGACACATGCAGCTGACTGACCACGCCTACACACCCGTCAATCATTGCTGTCTTTTCCCTTCTGTGACTGTAAATAGCCGTAACTTGAAACCTAAAATTGGCATCAAGCTGACAAAGTCTAGATTTTATGCATGATCTGCTGGGTCTTAACAGGACAGGACATGCTGCTGTTCGCTATAGTGGTGGGAGAATATAATAATAAGAATATAATGTTTGTGGCAATTCACAATCTAAGCATAGCGCCACTCTGTTTTGGAGATAGATCTATGCTTTTTATCTACAATATAACACTGAGCAATGCATAATAATAAGTTCATAAATAATAATAAAAAATAATACGTCGTAGTATTAAAAAAACACAAGTAGGTCCTCCGCTCTCCCGCCGTTACGCTGGCGTTATGACGTCGTTTCCGGTGTTCAACGCAACGAGATGAGAGGAAGCCTCGAGATGGAGGCAGGGGGGTAATTTAACGCAAAATAACAAGTTTTCAGATCATTTGGAGACAGTTGACATTTCATTTTCAGAAAGAGAATACAACAGTCTCCACAACGAAGAGTCGTGTATTAAATTTAGATATATAGACAGTCAGCACCGGATATTTTGGGTGAGTTTCTCAAGTATTGACCGGGCGCCATTTAAACACGCTGTGCGGTAGACAGGGAATGATCAACCACTCTCACAACACACATTTAAAGCCTTCAGTGGACATATTCTGTTTTCAAATAAACTAAATACACTTTAATTTTTTACTGATGGGGAATATTTTGTTTTTCATTACTTCAGACGGTGTGTATGTGGCTTGTTTCTAAGGGCCTGCGATAGCGTCAGTTATTGTGTTAACGTTAGCCGGCTAGCGGCTAACAGACCTCAAACTGAACACCAGATATTTAGGAGACTTACTACAAGAGTAAATTATACATCAGCCGCCAATTTTGCTTTAGTGCGTAAATTTAAATGTAGAATCGTCTTTAATATTTAAGCCACGGTTGTTTTTTATTTTATTTTGCTTTGTATTATTGTAGTATGCTATGCAACTCGCCATCTAAAGAAACCTCATGGAACAAGCGCATTTTTAATTTTGCCTTGGCTTTCACAAACCCGTCAATGTAACCTACCTAGATTATAAGTACCTAGATTATTTCTCCATCGCTTTAAACTAGAGACCGTTCATTTATTTGCCCAACTGCATTGTATGGACGATGTATCTGTTATTTTCCCCAATATCATTTCTTTTTAAAAACCACTTATCAGACACTAAAATTCCTTCACCCTAGGATAATAGAGTACATGTGATTGGGCTACTTACTTGAGTGCAGAAGAATCAATCTGTTTGTTTGCATTTGTTTATTATGCAGATCTATATGGTGTGTGAATTATTTTGCTGAACATGTTTCATTGAGGATTTCAGCACATTGTGGTGTGTAAATAAAATACAAAAAGCTTTGAGATGGTTAGGCTAATACACTTTTCCCTAAGGGCTGCTCATGGTACAGTTTTGATATTATGTGTGACACATGACAAACATTGTACTCATATTGATACATTTTCTGTTTTAGTTAAATTTCCAGTGTTAATTACTCTAGTATCTCTTTTATTTCATTAGCACAGGGTTCCCACGGGTCCTTGAAAGTTTGTAAATCTGGGGGAAAAAATTCAAGGCCCTGGGACATTTTTGAAAATATACATACATAGATATAGGTCATTAAAAGTTTTCGGGGGGAAAAAAATCCATATTATTCCCTGTGTAGTGTAGGATAATATCATAAAAATTCTAGACTTTTTAAGCACACGTGCTAAACTGTTCGCTTAAAATGCTTCTATCTTTTGTATGCGAATGTTGATTCATACCAAAATGCTTTTTGCATAGTTGTGTTTGACAAATGAAAACGTCTCGGGTTACGTATGTAACTGTTTTTCCCTGAGAAGGGAACGAGGCGCTGCGTCTCATTTGCCATGCTTTCTGCATCCCTGCAACGCCGTCTTTGGCAATTTTTCAGATAGCAATATACTTTCTGGCTCCCATGTCACCCTGTTTTTTATTAAGCCTTACTATTGGTTGAATTTGATATACACATTCAGAAGCACTTACACTTGGAGGCATCCCTAAAGTGTCACCGCAGTGACGCAGAGCGAGTTCCCCTCGAAAGGGACTGTAACAATGTATCTTTAAAGGTAACAAAGTGTAACCTTGCTCTCACTTGAAATGTGTCTCCACATATTGAGGGTTTTAGACCTGGAAAGTCCTTGAAAGGTCCTTGAATTTGAAGTAAACTAAGGTGTGGGAACCCTTTTAGCATTAGGCAGGTATAGCATTTGTAACAACAGATCAAATCAATTGCCAAGATTTTTTAATAAAAAAAGTTGCATCTAGAAAAACTGGCATATGTTGTACATATATGATTGCATATGTTGATGTAATGATTTGAGTTATTTTACGTCAATATTTTACAATGCTTGTTTTATGCGTTACAAATTAATTACAACTGAAACCTTTACAAACAGTGTTTGCATTTGCCAATTACAGTTAAATGCATCAGGCTTGGCTTAATCTTTTAATTTTGAGTCAATTCGTTTTCACTCAGCGTTCTCTTTCTTTCTCACTCTCACTCTCTCTCTCTCTCTGTGACATTTTACAGGTGCTATTGGTACCTTTTAAATCATGATGCTGACGAATATATTATATTGAGACTGAGTGGTTAGTGTTTTGATGTTGTGCACTGTTGACTGCAGTTTTTGGATGGCAGTGCTACTATTCAGACCACTTGTTTGTACCTACTTTTTTAAATGCTTTAAGAAGAGAGTCTCTAGAGCAACTTTTTTGTAAGCAAGGGCTACCATAATTGATAAAACAATCTGCAGCGCTACTTTTTCTTTTTACTTGTTAAATTCTTTTATTTTTGTTGATGTGTTTTATCATCGTTTAAATTGTTAACATGCATAAAAAACTAAGCTAATAAATAATATGAAATTAATATTAAAAAGAATGTCTTTTGGCAGCAACCCATAGCCATGTTGAAAGCCACTGCTCTAGAGGTCGCACATATTAAAAAGTTAAAAAAATGCTGACCTTTGTACTAATTGTAAGATCACCTACAACTGTGTTTGTTTGCCACCTTAAGAAACATTTGTAACGGTGTTGCATGAAGTGTGACTTAAAACATAAAACTAAAGTTGAGTGAGTCAATCATGGTTAAATTAATAATATTATTAATACTCAATATTTGCATCTTTTTATTTTAATCTAGATTTTCTAAGATAAATACCTCTGGGATAGTTTTTTTCCTCATTCAAACACATATCCAAAACGAGAAATGTTTGTTGGAAATTGTTTTTGTCTTTTGCCAAAATTTTCTTATTTTAAAATAAGTCATAATGCCTATTTAAAAATATTTTTCTATGTCAACCTTTGACGCAATGTAACAGTAAACGTTTCAATGGCACCTTAGAATAAGGGGCAATTTTCAAACATTAGTTACATTTACACATTAGGCAGACAAAGCATCTGAAAGTACATTACAATGCTTACATGTTTTATCTGTCAGTGTGTTTCTTGGGTTCAAACCCAAGATCTCTTGCGGTACTTACGCAATGCTCTACCACTGAGCTATACAGAAGCACAGGAGTTATTGCTTGATGTGTCAAAATATCAATAAACAAAAAATGTTTAGGATTTATTTGGATCATTTAATGAGATTTATTAATCTGGGTGAAAGCTGTTAAATGTAGTACATAGAAATTAACTTTAAAGATGGTTTTTCGTAAAAAAAAAGGTTTGTTGTTCATTTTACCCTGTTTTGTAGTCTGTTATACATTTTCACACCTTAACTACTTTTTTGTTCATACTCTTCTTCCAGCCTATAGGGCTTTTATTAATCACAGTATCATATGGATTTGCTACTTGAGGGAAGTTATGCCGTTTACGTGACTCTTTATATCGCTCAGCATGTACAATAGCTGTTGCTTCCCAATGAATAAAATAGGAGGCATTTGCAGTTTGTTTCAAAATGGCATTTTCACACACATTTCACACATTTTCTTAGCTGTTAATGTCTAATTTTGGTGTTTTAAATGTTTATACTGATAGCCTTAATAATCAAAGTGTTCATTCTGTTTTTCTGAGATGTTATTTCTCAATGTTAAAATCTGTGCCTTTTAATCTGAGAGGTATGGACAATGATTTTAAGAAAATAGCATTGTTGCACCTGTAAGTTAACAGTGGGGAATCAGTTATTATTGAACTACAAAAGGTTAAAAAATGAATTCCTGTCTTATTTAATGTATAAATGTGCCAATATCATATTTAAGTCTTTTGACGTTGTATTAAGTGTGCTTGGCATTGATGTGTTTATTATCTTTGCCATGTGTTGTCAAACTTTTAGTAAATGGCCTTCCTATCACATCCTCAGGTGTTGAAAAACTGTCACCATGGCAACGGATATCGGCTCTCCTCCCCGGTTCTTCCATATGCCTCGGTTTCAACACCAGGCACCTCGGCAGCTCTTCTACAAGAGGCCAGACTTTGCGCAGCAGCAGGCCATGCAGCAGTTAACTTTCGATGGCAAGCGCATGAGAAAAGCTGTTAACCGCAAGACCATCGATTATAATCCTTCTGTCATCAGACATTTGGAGGTAAAGGGCTAACAAAAAATGTAACGGAAAGAGAGTGCCCCCCCGCTCCCTCCCAGTGATCCTAATATTTTGTACATTTCTTCATTTCAGAGTCGATTGTGGCAGCGAGATCACAGAGATTTCCGTGCTATTCAGCCAGATGCAGGCTGCTACAATGATGTAAGTGTAATTTAATGGTGTACTGCTCGTTTTACTAGTCGTCTTTCAGTTCATATATTACTTATAACATGACTGACTATCTTGCAGCTTGTACCTCCAATTGGTATGGTTAGTAACCCTATGAATGCCGTTACGACAAAGTTTGTCAGAACCTCCACCAACAAAGTCAAGTGCCCCGTGTTTGTTGTGCGGGTAAGTTTAAGGCTTTTGTTTTGAGTGAAGTATCTAAAATCCATGTGTGTATTCTGTGATTTTCTTGTATTGTTTAACCCAAATGTAGATGAATGTGCTGTACTTTGTCATCTGCACATTTTCCTGGTTGTTCTAATTTTTTCCCTACCCTTCTCTCCTTTTTGCAGTGGACTCCTGAAGGCAGGCGACTTGTAACGGGTGCCTCCAGTGGGGAGTTTACTTTGTGGAATGGGCTCACCTTTAACTTTGAGACAATTCTGCAGGTAACTATAGTCCATCTTTATACTTGTTGTGAGGATATGTGATCTGTCACCTTATTTAAATGGGTGATTTATTTATCTTGCCTTTTCCCCTCTCACAGGCGCATGATAGCCCTGTTAGGGCAATGACCTGGTCTCACAATGACATGTGGATGTTGACTGCTGACCATGGAGGTTACGTGAAGTACTGGCAGTCCAACATGAATAACGTCAAGATGTTCCAGGCTCACAAGGAGGCGATTAGAGAGGCCAGGTCTATACACAATCTACCATTTTCTGTAGTTAACCCAAGCCTGTTACCGCCCCTGCAATGGCAGGGCTCTGCCTGTAGGGGGCTCTCCTCAGTGCTGTCAGTTATGATATACTCTTTTCTGTGTTGCTCAGTGTTTATGTGCTGCATTATTGATATGTGTGCGTTGTTGCAAGACTGCATATATTTGTTACCTATGGCTTATGAAATATGTATCCTAATCTTTTATATACGTAACTATTCTACTTGTACAGACAAGGTGTATTTTCACACTTTTAAATAAAGCATTCCCAATTATCTATATTCTATGACACGTCCAGCCTAGAAACATGAAAGTGGCCGTTAAAAAGCCCCTCAAAGTGTTTGTTGGAAAGTATTATGGATCCTCTGTTTTGGAGGGGTGGACACTTGTCCATGCAATTGTGTACTATTTAGTAAACCAACACTACTCCAGGTCTCATTTCACATTGGTATAACAATGGGGCAAGAGCTGTGCTGCCCCTGCTGGCCATCAGAGTGTGTGCCATGCTTTCAGTCAGTCCCACAAGATGACTTTTCCCTAGCTTCTAATAAAAACTTTTTTGCGGTTAAATAAAGATTTAAGCAATAAAGACAACTTTTTACCTCAAGACAACTCTCACATGGGTACAGATGCATCACAATTTTAAGTCAAAATACACAGTGACATCTTTTTTCTTTACTCTCATTCATTTTGTGTACCAAAGCACGATGCAGAGCACCTAAAAGTCCCTTCTGAAGCAATAAAAGGAACCTTTAAAACCCCAAAACATAATAGGGAGTGCACATTTTAAACCAGCATTATTGTATATTTAAGATGCACATGCTCATGTATATGGTTCTTTTTAACATGCCATTTTAAAAATTAGCATACCGGTAGCTTAAGATCATCTCTGAGCACTGTAGTTAAGGATTGTGCGTAATGATTTTATAGTAAACTGAGGCAGGCTCAGTTTTGGTAAATGCTTAACCACCTTATGTGTTCTCTGAGAAATAAGAGTAATAAGTCAAAATCGTACTTGAAACTAAGTGCATTTCATATTTCTGTTAGATGGAACCATCTTTTAATTTTCGAATTCTTCACGTCAGTGCCTAGAATACAGAGAGGACGTTGCGGTCAATTTTACATTTTTATACTTCTTGCTTGTAAGGAAAGAAGAGCTGTTTTGGTGCAAGTCCATATTTGAGTCTTAGCATGCGTCACATGCAATTAAAATTAGATTTGCATTAAGCATGTTGTATGATAGGATATGATAGTTGTATGATAGTGCTCTGTAGATAAAGCTGTTTAAAAGTTGGTGAAGGAGATGGTTGGGTCCTTGCTAGATAAATTCAAAAGGCTCCCACAGTATGTAAGGTGTCCATCCATCACCGAGCTGCTATGTCATCCTTCATTGTTGATTTTCTTCCTGCTATGTCTTCAGTTTTTCTCCTACGGATAATAAATTTGCCACTTGCTCTGATGATGGAACTGTACGCATCTGGGATTTTCTGCGCTGTCACGAGGAAAGAATTCTGAGAGGTAAGTTATGTCAGATATGGAGATTTTCAAAAATGCATTCCTTTAAACATTGAAAGCACACTGTCATCTGGGTTCACACTCACTTTCACACAAACCTGCACTTTTTGTCATGGGCTTCTATATAAGTTTTCTATTTTTGTCTCTGGCAGTTTTCAGGGGTCTGTTATTTGATTAAATAAATCTTCCTTGGTTTTGTTTTGAGAATGTTATTAGTAATTGACTGTCCAAGTGGTCCAAGCACTTTTTTTGTATGATAACCATTAATGCTAAAGACGTTATAGTTTACTTTGTTAAGAGTGTTTTGTGTCTTTCTGTATAATAATTAAAAGAAAGTAATTTTATATCCACATGAATTCAGAAAAAGATCATTTGGCTTCCTGCGTTTGAGTATTTTTTGCGTAATGTTTTTGCACTATCATAAATTTCCTGCACTATATATACTGGTCACCAAATAATAATGTTTTGTGTAAAATAGTTTTGAAATTTACTTAGCATTACAAAGGTAAAAAATAATAATTTTTCCTCAGGCACCACATTAATTAAAATTGTTTTTATGAATTGGAAGATAATCATTTCAGGTTTCTTGCTTGTGTAAATAACTGTTCTGAGTTTAACTATCCACCCAAACTAGTTATTTTTTTTAGTTACTGATGCAGGAGCACACAGTGACATGTACTATCACTCAGATTAGTTTCTTTTTAGTTTAAAATCTTCTGTGATTATTTAAAATTCTTACCATGTAGTGCGGTTAAAGTCTTCAACTCCTTCAGTTAGTTAATAATATCAACATAAACAAACATTTACTCTTACTTAAAATAAGCTTTTCATATTTACATTACGTTTTAAACGGGAAAACGTGCAAGAACTTAAAAAAATAATCATGAGCAGTTAATAAGATTGAGAAAAAGTGATTTTAATATTCAACTTGATATTAGTTTTTTAAGTTATTTCTAATCTTTGTTGTTTGTGTGTGTGTGTGTGTGAGAGAGAGAGAGAATTTAAAAATGTACAATGGCTGAATTTGCAAACAGATTTGTGGTAACATAAATCACTTAAAAATTAGTTTTTTGTTATTTTGTAGGTATTTTGAGCACTTTGATAAGAAACTTTGTTAACACAAACATTGCTGATGTTGTGTTTTGTGGTTACTCTCTTAATCTTTGTTAAACTGTAGGATTGATATACTTAATCTTAAACCTAATACTTAATTAATATACTTACCCCTGGTTTCACAGATAAAGCTTAAGGCTAGTCCTAGACTAAAACACATGTTAATAACTTTCATGTACAGATCTTAAAATATGCCAGTGCCATTGATTTTTGTTAAGATACACACCAGTAACGTTTTTCCAAGGCATGTTTATAAAACATTCTTAAACTTGTTAATTTAAATGAGGCCTAATCCTGGCTGTAGCTAAGCCTTGTCTTTGATACTGAACCTATATCTTATATATTTAGCTCTCAGGGTGCATATTTTAGGCTATTTCAAGCTCTTAGAAACATTTACGAGTAGGTGAATTTACTGTTAAATTTTGCCAAATAATAAACTCCAGTTTTGAATGGCATACTACTGTCATTTTTTAAACTTTGCTACAAAAAAAACAATTGTTAATGTTAAATTAAAGAAATTAAACAGAACAGTTAAAGAAGGTTTCCTAATTGCTAAATTAACATTTTCCTAATTAAATTCTGTGTTAATTCTTCCTTCACTTAGATTATTTTTGAATGCCTCTAAACTTAAGCCATGGCATTGTCATGGTTACAGTAATGTGGAGTGGGCATCAACAATTCAAACACATTATTTTCCAGATTTAGTGTTTAGTTGTCCCACATATTTGTAACATTAAATTAAATCCAATTAATCATATTTTACTCTGGTAATTGAATATTAGTCTAATTGATTTGTTTCATAACACATTCATATTTTACCTTTTTGTATTTGTGTACACACACAGGTGTTCGTTTTATTTAACTAAACGGTTATCAAGAATGTCTGTAACTCAGACAAAATGAAAGCAAATTATTCAAAATTAGTAAAGGAATTTGATATGAAATTACTATAAGTAATCGTAAAATTAAATAATATACAAGGATAAGATTATGTTGCTTTGAAATATAAGACTTGACTGCAAAAATACAAATACATAGATGAAAATGCCTTTCTGTATGTCATACATTGAAAACCTGCTTGTGTTGGTGTTCAGGTCATGGAGCAGATGTCAAGTGTGTTGACTGGCACCCCACTAAGGGCTTAGTGGTGTCTGGGAGCAAAGACAGCCAACAACCCATAAAATTCTGGGACCCTAAGACAGGACAGAGTTTGGCAACACTGTGAGTTAACAGATTGCTCTGATAAAAAAAGATGCAAGTTTCTTTGTTCTTTGTATGGCTTAAAGATGGACACGCTGTGAAACAACAGATGTGACTATTGTCCCATTGTGAATCTTGTTACAATATTAGCTGTTACTTTTATGTTATCTTACGGTCATTCATTTGTAAAAGTTCATTGGGACAAAGCATGAAAGACTTTAAGTAGAGTGGAAAATCTGGGTACTAGATTAATTTATTTCAATTTTGCCTTTAGACACGCACACAAAAACACAGTCATGGAGGTAAAGTGGAACCTTAATGGCAACTGGTTGTTGACTGCATCACGTGACCATTTATGCAAACTGTTTGACATACGCAACCTCAAAGAGGAGCTGCAGGTTTTTAGAGGACACAAGAAAGAAGCCACAGGTATAATCCTAGTTTTAAAAACGATAAACTGTGTTTTTATAAGTAGTTTATATACTGATGTGCACTACTGTTGGTTGCAGCTGTGGCCTGGCACCCGGTTCATGAAGGTCTGTTTGCCAGTGGAGGCTCTGATGGATCACTGCTATTCTGGCATACAGGGTAGGCACTGGTCACATTTTCTTAGTAGTATATAACCACATATATACCTATTGTCATTAACTGTAACCATAGACAATAATGTAATGTGGCGAATTATTTTGGTAGTGTCGAGAAAGAGGTGGGAGGAATGGAGATGGCTCATGAAGGAATGATCTGGAGTCTGGCCTGGCATCCACTTGGCCACATTTTGTGTTCGGGGTCTAATGACCACACTAGGTGAGTGTGCATGTAGTAGGCCAAATTGAATTATGACCCTTTAAACTTAAATTCTTTAGTTTAAAGTTAAGCTCATTACTATAACATCTTCACATTTGTCACTCGTTCTTCAGCAAATTTTGGACCAGGAATCGGCCGGGTGACAAGATGCGTGATAGATACAATCTGAACTTGTTGCCAGGGATGTCAGAGGATGGGATGGAGTATGGTTAGTATTACCTTTTACAATGACCTTACAATTCATGAGATTTAAAGAGAGTAAGCATATTAAATAATTTTTTATTTGTAAATTCTAGATGACTTGGAGCCCAATAGTATTGCAGCCATTCCTGGCATGGGAATCCCAGAACAACTGAAGGCTGCCATGGAACAAGAACAAACGGGTAAGCAAATATACAGTGATTTATAGCTGTTAATAAATGTCAAGAAACAAAAAGCCTGAAAAAAATGTAATGTGCAAAGGTAAAGAGATGGCAACAGAAGCTGAAATGAGCATCCCAGGACTGGACTGGGGAATGGACGAAGTCATGCAGAAGGACCTAAAAAAGGCCCCAACCAAGAAAGTTCCTTATGCAAAACCTATTCCAGCTCAGTTTCAGCAGGTCAGTCATAACATATAGCATCATATGGTAGCACTGTCAGACACAGTGGTTTTGATATTGTGGATAAGGTATAATTTTGCTTGATTTTTGTTGATACTCATTTAACTGATCTATTCCACTGCACATTTTTTAATTATTTATTAGGCCTGGGCAGAAAATAAAGTTCCAGCTATGGCTCCCGGAGAGGTTCCAAAGGAGAGGAAGGATGAGAAAAAATTGGATGGCAAGAAAAAGACTCAAGCAGAGATTGAGCAAGAAATGGCTGCCCTTCAGTATACAAACCCTATGCTGCTGGAGGTTAGTAAACATGCGGACACATGCAGTTCTGCATCTCTTGTGTATTTCAAGTAAAATCAGAATGTGAATGCTAGTTAATTTTTTTTGAAATTGTATTTTGGTTCATAGCAACTAAAGATTGAAAGAATGGCACAGTTACAGGAGCAGGGAATGCCTCCTCCTGGACAGTCAGGGCCGATGCCTCCCTTTCCGGGGCAGGGTGGTCCAATGCCCCCTCCTCCACAGGGCTTCCCTCAGTCGATGCCACCCCAACAAATGCCCCACAACATGCCTCCAGCAGGCCCAGGTGGAATGCCTGGTCCATTTATACCTCCAGGCCAAATGGGTCCACCAGGACCCCCTATGCACCAGGGCCCCCCACCACAAGGCATGATGGGACCCCCAGACATGCATGGACCTCCACGTCATCCTGGCCCTCACAGGAACATGGGACCACAAGGTCCTCCTGGCATGCCACCAGGCCCGAGAGGAATGCAGGGTCCTCCTCCGGGGGGAATGCCTCCAGGTTCTGGTGGACCCCCAGGTGGCATGATGGGCCCACCACCACGAGGACAGGGGCCACCACAGGGAGGTATGATGCATCAGGATATAAGGGGGCCTGGGCCTCATGGACACATGAAGGGCCCTCAGGGTCCAATGCCAGGTGGTATGATGGGACCTCCACCCAGGACTCATGGCAATATGCAGGGCATGGGAAATATGCATGGGATGGGGCCTCCTCCAGTGGGCATGCATGGACCACCAAACAACATGCAAGGTCCCCCAGGAAACATGCAAGGCAATATGCAGGGCCCTCCACCGTACATGCAAGGCAAACCGCCACACATGGGTGAAGGAAACAGAGGACAGTTCAATCAGGTAATGAATCAAATCTGTAATACCCTGGTTTTAGATCAAACTGAGTACATATTACATGTTCTACTTGTCTTCTAGGGGCAAAATTCTGGACCTCAGTCGATGATGCATGGAATGGGACAGCAAGGCCCCAATGGTAAATGTAACACTTGTTAAAACACTTCAGTTAATACTTTCAAGTATGTGAGTTTTCATTGTGCAAATAAATAGCGTCCTCACTGTTATGTTGCGTTTCTTTTTGTGTGAGAAGATGGACCTCGAGGTCCACCTAACCATCATATGGGCCCCCCACCAGAGCGACAAGGCCCAGGAGGACCAGGTCAGGGCTCAGATGGGGGTCAGTACTGGGGTGAAGAGGGAGGTTACCAAGAAGGATGGAGAAGAGGTCCTGGACAGGAATACCAAGGAGACCCCAGGAGCCACAGAGGAGGCCCTGGAAACCAATGGGAGGAACAGGACGATGAAGAGTACGAAGGGTACATTGAACTTTTTAATGGTCAGCATGTCATGGATTAGAAAGTAAAATCTCAATAACATGGGTGGCTGAATTGTTTTTAATTTTCAGGTATGATGGGTATGAAGACTCTGGTGAGGAATTTGACCAAAGGCAGAGACGGCCACCCCCACATGGAGATGAGACGTAAGTGTTGAGCATTAGTCTGCAATCATCTTGGCTATTTAGTAACAAAAAGAAATGGGAAACCAGGGCACTAAATTACTCTAGTTTAAAAGTGTATAATGCATTTTTTACTGATCTAAAACTAGATTTATTATAAGGAACTGGATCATAAAAACTGGTCTCGTATGCAAAATATCAACTGTCAAATTACATAGCGTATTGTCTGCTTCTGAATGTGAGCAGATTCAGAAGGGGTGGCATGAGCGGGCGTGGTGGAATGGGGGGCTTCCAAGAAGAATATGGTGGAGATGAAAGCTTTGATTCCCAAGAAGAAATGGGCCAAGGTTGGAGAGGAAGAGGGAGACCACGTGGCGGGCCACCAAGAGGAGGTAAAACCATCAGCTGGTTTCACAAACCAGTCCATCAACACACCTTCCATCCATATAATCTGAGATGTCAGGTTTGAACATGACATCTTTCTTAGGTGGTGTAGGAAGAACGGGGCTTCTCCCAACTCCTGATGATTATCCCTCTCACTATGAAGGAGGAAGAAACCAGGAGGGCTGGGAGGGAGGGCGAGATTCAGGTAGAAGCACATGTAGGGGATTTATAGAAATGTTCCTGTAGTTGCAGTGCAGTTAGACATGCTTGAGCAGGTGTTAAGGATTTAACAAAAGTTAAAGTCCACAATCCATGAGTTTAATCCAGAGTGTCCTGTCACAGGCAGATTTTTGAGATCCTAGGAGTAGATCCTGCAGTGTCAGCAGTGTTATGACAATTACATAAGTGACTAGTAATGACGAAAGCTAGGCTGAGAGGAAACCACGTGGTTTGTTAATATGACTGATATGACGCAAAATGAAAAAGGTGGATCATCTTGAAAGTAGTAGTACGGCACGATCATGTCAAATGTCTTATGTACACTTGGCATAAACGCTGGTCTTTGCACCAACAGATAAAGTGTAATGTTACACATGTAACAAAATGAATTCTTGCGTTTGTGTTTAGGTCACGATGGCTATCGGGATGGTCAGCGGCCAGATCACAATATGCATGACAGTCCCTCCCCAGCCAGTAGGGAGCGTTCCTCTTCTCTACAGGGTATGGATATGGCTTCACTACCACCACGCAAACGGCCGTGGCATGATGGCCCAGGCACAGGTGACATGGAATCTCCTGGCCCAGGACCCGAGGACAGAGGAGCAGGTAATGCGAGAGTAGAGTTCGCAAATGATTTTCTACAAAGTATGTGGTACAATTACCTTCATCCAATATCATTTAACTGCTCTTAGGTCGACCATCACCAAGAGAGGAAGGTGGATATGGGCCACCCCCATCCCGTGGAGGACGAGGTGGTTGGGGCCGTGGTGGACCCCCTAACAGGCCTCCACGTGGTGTTATGAGGGGAGGTCGCGGGCGGTAGGAGTGGTCACACGCACAATGGGACAATAAAGCAACTGCTATGACCACAAGGACGAAAAGAACCACACATGGCCATAATATCAGCTTCTTCGAAGGCGTACTCATTTATGCAGGCTTGGACACAGGCACATCAACAAGTGGATCTCTTTGCTAACCATTTATGCCAACTATAATTGTTGGCATTGGTTTTTCACTTTGACTTGTTGGACAGAAGGTGGTGGTTTCATCGCTGGTGAACAAAACAATGTCCTTCGGTGCATAATGCCCCTTGCTACCTGCTGATCTGATTTTGGACTTTCATGTATTTAAGGTACATGAAACTTGTTTTCACCTCAAATCCACGGACACAGTTAGTGATAAGGATAAAGACTGATGTCAAGAGGGGGCTCATCATGGTGTGATGTGGTCCAGGAAACTTATTTGTGATGCATGGTACAACTCGATGTAGGAACTATAAGAAACATCCCTTCCCAAATATCACATCGGCACTAAGCAACTGAACCGCTTTATGATTTACTTGAACAATGGCAACCTTCAGTGAATTTGTACCAGCATCTGACACCCTTTTGTCTTTTCCATGACTCTGATGTAAAGAAAACACAAGTAACTTGTCTATTATCAAGAGTCAAATCTTGTCATCCAACAGCTGGAAGTCAATTTAAGTAAGGGCCAATGCAAACTGGCATCATGTTTGACAACTAAGTCTGTTATGGGAGAGAACTGGACTCTTGAATGTTTTGTTCCGGAGTGGCTCAGCGCCATATATTTAATTTCATTTTATATGTAAGATAATGGAGATCTTTCTGTAACATTACCAGGCTACTCTACGCGACGAGGCTGCAGACTTTGTTTCTATGTGTACAGTTTGTCACAATAAATGTATTGTTTTGTCCTTTTTGTATGAAACCAAAATAGAATCTGTGCAAAATTTATGTAAATTGTTGTGTGCTCTTGTCATTTCTTTGGTTTAATGCATTTATTTGAGATGATCAGGAAGAGTCGTACTAGCTCTGTAATGGTATTATTTAAAAACGTTACTGTACATTGGGTTTTCAGATCCAGTTATGTTAAAATTAATCAAAAATAACTTTATTGATCCAAAAACAGAAGGCATGTCATTAAACCAGTCCAAGAAATCGCCTGTGACTGCAAGGTAGTTAGCAAAGTACAAAATATAATAAATGTGACTTGTCATTACAGGCACATTACAATCACCTCGGACACCCTTTAACTTTTACATTTGGTCCCACAAAATCTTAAATGCATAACTGAATTTTATCAGGATGAGTCCACTGGTCTTCATGTTGTTTATTTACAAGATAAAGTTAATAAAAAATGCAATGTTTAACGTTGCGTTTGATGTATTAGTCAATAAGTTCAGTGTGTGGTACCCGTCACAGTTAAAATTACACAGTTTTGATCCACATCCATACGACTTCTTCTTACACCCTTCCTGTATAAATATCCAGTTATCCCAATCCAACTTGGAAGTACCATCACTTCAAAAAGAGTGTAAATGTTTTTCACAGAACTTCAACAGTTGTAGTGTTGTGTAGTCCTTAAAAATGCTCATATCGGCATTGTTTTACCAGTCACTGTTCTTTTAATAGCCGACGCGGCCATGCCACCCACAAACCTCATCCCAGCGCTCCCACCGGGCAGCAACGCCACGATATATCCCACGATAGCACCGATTTGAAGGCAAGCTCCAAGAGCGGTGAGCAGGGTGCTGTGAAGGCTCAGGGCCGCGTACAAGGTGCCCACCAAAGAGCACAAATACACCGCGCCTCCTGGGGTGGGAGTCGCGATGAGTTTGCTTGGTCCGCGGAGAATGGCAGCACCGAGGAGCGCGAACACGGAGCCGAGAGACCACAGCAGGGCGAACTTACGCGCCTTTAGCAACAACAACGGAGCGTAAAGCGCCGACAGTCCGAAGCACAGAGCCGAGAAGAAAATACACGTCCCGAACGCGATCAGTCGCTGGGATCGGCTCATACCCGGCAAACACGGGTCCGGTTCTGATGACCATGGCCACGAGAAGCCGCTGCTCGATCCCTGGCCTGATGAAGTTCCCCGACTGCTGCTCGAGAACGGACTGGACCACCTACCGAACCAGCTGCCTGCTGGCGAAGCGGACTCTTCGATGTCTATAGTAGTGCTGGAGCTGGACTGTGATATTGTCTTTGCGCCGCTTTTAGACTGAGACAAATATTCTTGTAGTTGTCTGTTTAACTCAGCCATCTTTTTCGCGAGTGTATGTGGAACGCAAACAGGAAGTGTGATGACGCACCACAATGACGTTGCGGTACAAAATAGAAGTAGTGATAGGAATATAAGTGCATTTGTGTTTTAACAGAATACTGTTAGATCTGTTTTATTTCTTATAGATTTATTTGTTAAAATTTGTTACATTTTATTTGAGGAGTTCAGATGCTGTTTCCCCTATATATACACTGAGTAGATAAAAATGACATTAAATGGTCTCATCGTACCCTGATTCCCATAGGTAAGTTTATAATGATTATTTTTTAAATCTGTCTTCACTGAACCTCATCTGACATCAAAATATAACTCGAGTGTGTAACTTTCTCCTCTATTTTCCCAACTCTTAGCAAATCAAATAAGAGCTGGGCCTAGTGCTCCATCTCGGTATTATTTATACTATAGTATTTCTATCTATAAATATTATATGTTATGTTATATCATGCAACATATTTAAATAGTTTATGTTCACGTACATGTATCATGGATCATTTGAAACATTTTGTAATAATTCTCATCTCTGGCTGGACATTTAGCATTTAGATAAATAAATAATTGTGAACATGAATTATATTATAGGGACATCATGAAAATCTGTCCTTTTCCATGTTTATGATATAACTGTGTCACTAGTGCTTTTATCAACCTCTAAAATGTGAAAAGTTCAACCCAGTTATTTAGTTTTGGTAAACCATTCTCTGCAAGCATGTGAAAAAAATAAGTAATAAAATTTGGCTCCCCTTGTGATGTCAGAAGGGGATAATCCCGCCCCTCAATCTGCACTATCCAACCACGGCACTGCCATTTAGTTCAGAGATCAGCTAGTTTGCATTTTAAAAGACACACCCAAAGTGGCACATTTGATTTTTTGCTCACATATTATGCTGTAATAAATTATCTATATGGTATTTTGAGCTAAAACGTCACATATGTACTCTGGGGACACCAAAGATTTATTTGACATCTTAAAATGTCTTGTGAAATGTCCCTTTTATACATCAACAGATAAAGGATTAAACCATCCAGATTTGTGTTCATTAATTTGTCATGAAGAGGCTATGGGGCCTACAGGCTTCTCCAGCGCTGCTGAGTGAGTTTAAAATAAATCTCTCTTTCCATTGGCCAGTTGTTTTCAAAGCCTTTTTAGGGTTTGAACATGCCAACAGGGGTCTCTACTGCACTGTGAAGAAGAGCCCAAATATAAGACAGACCACACCAAGGGACCAGGTCAGTTGTAGAAAATATGCCTTAAAACAAAGATTAGTTAAATTGTAGATATACTTGTATAGTATAAAAACAATAGAAACTGAAATTGAAAACTACAAAAGTGTATTGATTGTGTATTTATAACTTTCTTGCATGTGATATACTGTACACAATGGGCAACATACCACAATGTAGTGGAAAGTTCATATGAAATTTAAAACTGTAGTCTTTATTTAGCTTTTCGCATGTTCCCGTTGTAGTGCATCTGGCAAATGTTTTTGTTGCCATCCTGTATAATTTATCCGTTATTTACAATATTATGTTAATCATTGTTAACATTTGACCTATTTGTCGGCTTTAACCCTTATGCTGTTTATGTGTATTATAAGGTTGCATCATTTTGTAACAGGCCTGTGTACATGGATTATTACTTTTCATATATGATTGCATCAAGGGGAACAGCAAATTTTTGTAAATTCTTACATAATTTGAAAGTATATATTGACCCAAATAAATACTGTAAGCATAGCTTCACTCAAAACTCACAAAACTTTTCAAATCTCTTTCCATACAGACCAATGTCTTTATCACAGATAACACCAACCCTATTTCTCAGCGGGGCTGATGCTCCAATGAATCAAGCACTTGTGATCCGGAAAGGTATTACGCTCATTGTCAATGTTACCGTGTCCCACCCCTACCCTTTCTACCCGGGTGTGGAGTGCATACGTGTTGCTGTTTCCGATCTCCCGAACGCCCGTCTACGTGATCATTTTGACCACATAGCAGCTCGAATCCACAACAACAGGGCTGGTGGAACCCTAGTGCACTGTGCAGCGGGCATGAGTCGCTCACCCGCTCTGATTATGGCCTACCTCATGAAGTACAAAGGAGTGACCCTGCGGCAGGCGCATAACTGGGTTAAAGAGAGTCGACCCTACATCCGCCTAAATACGGGGTTCTGGGCCCAGCTTCTAGAATATGAGAAGAAACTCTATGGTAAGAATACTGTGAAGGTGGCCGAACCACTGGATTCACTTCCACTGCCCAAAACACCAAAACTACCTTCCAGGTATAACATAAAACAAAGTCCTCCATCTCCAAGGCTTGGCCGGCTAGGCCAGCTTAGAAGACACAGCTTCAGTGCGCTTTTAAAATGAGGAAGTACTTTTTGTCAATAATGAACTGAAAATGTTTACATCGTCATCACTTTGGCACAAGAAAGAGAGAAACTATGAAAAGAACCAGACATCAACAGGTCCAACTGTTTTTATCACCATTGTTTTGTCACTTTTTATCCGTTTACTCCTAGTTCTAATTTAAAACAAAATGCTATGCATGTTTATTCAAAAGTTGTTTTTTCATGTGGCCTGGCTGGAATTCCAGGTTATAATAAAAAAATAAGTATGTGAAACCTAGTATGTACACCTAGTATTTAACCAACAGAGGACACTGTTGGACCATCAACCTCACATCATGTATAAAACAAAGGACTCAGACATGTACTGAAAACTGAGTTAATAATGGAAACTTTGCATTTTTTATTGATCAATGTAAGGCTAAATTTGCTTGAATTTGTACCGCATGCTGTTAGATACAAACTGAACCTTTTCTGTCGCTGGGGTGGCATCCTCAATGGTTAATTTTTCCCACTATGGGTATACAACACATTGAAATGTTGTATCTTTTGTGGCACAATATTATACCCTAAGGACCTATGGTGTGCCTTTTTAAGTCACCCAAAAATGGAAGATATTTTGATATATGATGGTAACACACAGTAGATTGTATTGACTTTCATAGCAGGAAAAGCACTATGGAAGTCAATAGGCGTTACCATCATTTATCAAAAAATCTTATTTTTTGTTCAACAGAATAAAGAAACTCGTACAGGTTTAGAACAACATGAGGATGAGCAAATTATGACAGATTTTTCATTTTTGGATTAACTACCCCTTTAAAGGGAAATTCCACTTTTTTAACATTTGATTCTTACCGATTTGGAATCCATTCAGCTGATCTCCAGGTCTGGCACTAGCACTTTTAGCATAGCTTAGCACAATCCATTGAATTTGATTAGACCATTAGCATCACGCTAAAGATTATCAATATTTTTCCTAAATAAAGGGACAATAAGTAGGATTTACCCCCATCTAGTGGTGAAATTGTATTTTGCATTCAAATGAATAGTGCTCTCTAGCGCCTCGCCTTTCCAAATGCGTGTTGCAACTACGGTAGCCGTTATGTAATCACTGATCTCCTTGTCCGTTTCAGCTGGTTCACGTGTTCTGAATGAAAACGCGTTGTGGAAATGCGTTGGTAGGCTAGTGCTTTTTGTCCCTCTCTGCTATTATAGTTTATCAATACGGCGGAATGACATGGAAGCCTCCTTGGACTTACCCGTTCAAAGAAAAGTCAGATCACTGGCAGAGGTCATTTGACACCAAGGATGACATATTTATGAATAAAGACATTGATTAATAAAACACTTAAAATCCTACCTATAGTCCCTTTAAAACTTGACTCTTCTGTAGTTACATCGTGTACTAAGACCAACGGAAAAATTAAAAGCTGCGATTTTCTAGGCAGATATGGCTAGGAACTATACTCTCATTCTGGCGTAATAATCAATGACTTTGCTGCCGTAACATGGCTGCAGCAGGCGTAGTGATATTATGCACTGTCCAAAAATAGTCCCCTTAGTAACTTTCAATAGCAGAGGACTATTTTCGGGCAGTGCGTAATATCACTACGCCTGGTGCAGCCATGTTAGCGCGATGCTAATGGTCTAATCAGATTCAATGGATTATGCTAAGCTATGCTAAAAGTGCTAGCGCCAGACCCGGAGATCAACTGAATGGATTCCAAAACTGTAAAATAATGTTTAACTCTAGGGGAGCTGGAAAATGAGCAGATTTTCAAAAAAAGTGGAATGTCCCTTTAAGGAACAATTTTGTCCCAGTTAAATTTAGGGGTACAAAATAATTAACTTTATCTTTAAAGTAACATGATAGATCCTTAAGGTACAGTAATGTACCCCAAAAGGTACAACAAAAGGTACCACCACAGTGACAGAAAAGGTACCTTTTATTCTGACAGTGTGTATTGTACTGTATTGGGCCAGAGTCCTTCCTGGGTATATTAGCACCCTAAAACTTTTAATCTGTTGACAATTGCCTGATCTGTTCACTTATTTTTTGTTTGATTATTTGCTTTATTTTTTAAATAAAAAGCGTGACAAGATCTCTATTAGTTTTGGCTCATTGACACAAGGTGAGCATTTCACTAAGTAAATAAAATCTGGGATTATCTCTCCTCACCTTTCTAATACAGTTTGATTCCTCCCAATTGCTCTTTAGTAATGTGTGTTTAGTGCTTTTGGCAATATTTTGTTGGTGCTGAGTGAGCGGAGAAAGGTTTTAGACATGCTTCTCTCAATGGGGCGAGGGAATGTGCTGAAAGCTCAGAGACAGTTAAGAGAGCCGAACTGTTTTGGATGGAAAAGCACTTATTTATCCTGAAAAATAAATAGAATTTATTTTTGGCCAGAGGCATGCCATCTAGCGCAGTTAATGAAACAAGTTTGTGAACTACGTCTGGGGATAAAGTAAAGTGTACGTGTGTATCGTGTTTGTGTGTTTAATGAGAGACAGCTTTCAGTAAGTCCATCATGGGATAAATAACCATGTCATTACCATGCACTCATTTATCTTTCTCCACATTATTTAAACCATCCTTGTAAGGTTATGCAGAACAACCACAAATGCTATGTTTCGATGTTCCCTGGAAGGTATAGCAGAGCATTGATTTAGATGGTTTATGTGTGTGAGAAAGAAAGAAAGAAAGAAAGAGAGAGGGCTGGGGTGGCACGGTGCCAAACACCAGGCGCCACTCTTCCAGCGTGATGACCTCATCCCAATCCACTCGAACATATTGTCCAAATTCATCATAATTTCACAGACTCTGTCTCTTCATCTATGCACATTAAAATTCACCAGCACCGCTAGCCAACATTAACATTTTACTGTTATTAATTGTGTAATGAAGGACTGTAGCTGCATTATATCGCCCCAAACTAGTGCACTTTCAAATTTGGCTTGATCCCTGCTGTAAAAACAGAACATATGCTGATGCTGTTTATTCTTGCAAATCTTTTCATGTAGGTCCACCCCGTTGACCCTGCAAAATGGTAGATATACAGCAAATGTACCTATACTTTTAATTGCATTCCACCTATACGTGCATAAAAAAACCCAAACATGACAGCGTCTCATACAGCAGGAGCTGTAGGCTGAAGCTTTAAATGCATGTTGAAACACTGTCCTGAGGTGTTAACAACTCTTGGGTTTATATAAATCATTGTACATTTCTTCCCAGAGCATGTTTCAGCAGCTATAGAAGTGTTTTATTACAAACGTACGAGAAATATCAGCAATCATTACAAAAAGCAAATAAATAAACTTCAACCCTGCTAGAATGGAATATATAAACATATCACATGAAAAATTACATACACCTCTATGCACAGCGTTTAGTTGTTGCCATTATTTTGGAAATAAACAGCAGTGCTATCCTGCTTCCCCAGCAACAGCATTAAGGATAATTACTGAAGCGGCTTAGAGTCTCTTTCAGATGCTTTAAAAGCGTCCCGCTGCAATGATTCTGCTGTGTCCCGAATGCTTTACATAAACAAAGATGTGTATTTTGGGGGGCGCAGTGACGCTGGAATTTGTTTGTTGCTGATTTACGTCTGCGTCGCTTCATACTCCGATGAGGATGCCAGAAAACAAACTGTCTCTGAGAATTGTGAGGGCTGAGCCTGTACCATTGTCGATGAGAATAGACACGTACTCTCCAGCCTGGACAAAATAAAAACCATGTCTATTTGTGAAGGGTTTTTACATCTGTATGTGGATTAGGCAAGTTGAGCAATCACATTCATTCCCACAGAAAAGGCCCCTAGGGTCCCCATTATAAAGTTTATCCCAACTCCTGTCAGCGTGATTGGCATTAATGTTTGTTATGTGTTTGTGTTATGGTCGTCATACCTGTAGGTAAAGCGTTCCTGTGAGCAGAATGCTGAATAGTCCTCCTGTAGCGCTCACACCAGTCACTGTCTCCAAAGACCTGTGTCATTATAAACACATTAATCACGATTTTGGACTTGTCTACTTGACTTCACTGTGTGGTTTTATCATAACAGACAGTTAAGACTTTACTGGGATGGATCATTAATACCCACACATTACTCTGGCAAAGAGACTCTATGCATATGGAGGCTTTGACGCTGTCCCTCTGCCTGGCCTGAGGTCTCTTCTGAGACTCATTTGAGTCTGGGGAAACACACAACGCAGAAACACAATGCAAAGTTACAAGGATTTAGTGACAGGCAGAGACCGAATCTAGCGCAAGGACCCCACCCCAGTTCTGCTGAGCTTTATCTGAAGGGCAGACTGCTGGATAGGTCAATTTTGACAAACACACTCTGAGAAAACGACATGATGCAATCAGGAATAGGGCATTGCATGTGCTTCAGCTTGCAGCATGATGCAATAAAGCTTGCGTTTCTCTCATGTTTCAAATGGTGGTCTAACAGATCAGCTGAATTTCCTGTCAGTGCAAATTAATTGTATCACTTTGGTTGACATTAGAGCCTACAGATATTGTTTTAGGAAGTGCTCTAATCTGCAGTAGTCGTGCCAGTAAGGCAATTTTCCTTTATTTTCCCATCAAAATTATTGAACATGTTCCTCTGACGAATCAAAACCTATAAGTTTATAGGGAATCCTTATTTCTGTTTTATCACAAAGAAAGTGCACTTTAAACATGGTGGGTTGTAGGAAAACAAACCTTGGTTTACTTTAACTTATGTTGGGTTGTTTCAAACCATGGTTGGGTCAGTTATATGCATTTTCTAGGGCAATGTAAACCAATAGTTAAGTTTGTCTGTATTTAACGCAACCATGGGTTAAAACATCCCACATAGTGTAGACATGCAGTTCTTAACAACATATCCCACACGTTTGTGAATCAATTAAGTCATTTTTCATAAATTCATAAGATCACAAAGTATTTTTTTGTGATTTACTCGTTTTTACATGAAAATTCTGTGAAAATAAAACCTTGATATCGTTCCATCAACCTAGAAAATGTGAAAAAGAACAATCCAATAACTTAGTTTTGATAAACCATTCTCCAAAAGTCTCCACTGCAACCATGTGAAAAAATAGGTCATTAAAATGTGGCTCCACTTGTAATGTTAAAATTGGATCTTATTATAATAATATCCACCCCTTAACTCTTTTCCCGCCTTTGACGAGTTAACTCGTCAATTAAAGGAAACCTTTTCCCTGCCAATGACGAGGTTTTACGACAATGCATAATTTCATTATTATCCACTACGAGCAACCCCTTAGGTCAAACATTCAAAACTCTGTGTATGTTTTGATCATCGCTCAAAACATCTGATCTCTATCAAAAGTCCTTCACAAAAATGCAATTATCTCAGCCTTTTGCTCAAAATTTTTTATTTTTGAAGAAACCTACCCATATTTGAGAGGTGATAAAAAGAGAAGAAATGAAAGCAGGAGTTTTTTAAAGCAGAGGGTCTGTTCTTTTATTTGATATGTTAAATGTTTTTTTATATTTAAAGACAAAAATGTTCTGAAAGGCATAAAATCATAAAAATGGCCTGCAAATTCTTTGAAAACGCTGGCAGGGAAAGAGTAAATATCCAACCACAGCACTGCCATTTAGTGCACAGAGAGAGAGAGATAATTGATAGCACAATTTCAACAAATCACTATCATAGTGATCAGTGTTTGCATTTTATCAGCTAATTTGCATTTAAAAGGACACCAACAAAGTGGCCATTTTAACCATAGACTGTAAAAAATATGGACGACGCCTGTTCACTCTCTTCCATTGGTGAAAAGTGAAGCCGCCAGTGTCCCGACATGGCGCTGACATCTTGGGTCTTGAGTCTGCGCAATAGCGATTTCGGGACCAGTCATGCGCAGTAGTGAGCAGGAAAGGAAGCCGCGAAGTCAAAACCCCGCCCTCGCTCTCGTAGAATGCGCATATCACACGATATCACAGCTGTCAATCATGACGTGACACCACCGTTTTTATATCATTAAATAACTAACTAAACACAAACCTATTTTAAAAAACAAACATTTGAATTTACATCAGCGTGATAAAAACTACAGTAAATGACAGAAACCAGCTTCGGAAAAAAGAAAATTGAAGTGTAATGAATTTTTTTTGTTGGTCTCAAGTCCCATTGAACAACATGGGGAGGCGGGGTTTATGACCTATACTGGGACCAGTCACTGGGGGGCGATCGAGACGTTTTGGCTTCACTTTTCAGGGCTTGTGCGGCACGCTTGATTTTAACATGCTATAATAAATTATCTGTGTGGTATTTTGAGCTAAAACTTCACATATATACTCTGGGGAAACCAAGGATTTATTTTACATCTTAACAAAAGTTTGTGAAATGTCCCCTTTAACTCATTCCCCGCCAGCCTTTTTTTGAAAAGTTGCAGCTTTTTTTGTGATTTTCTCAAAAGTTTCACAAAATGCCTTCCAGGAAATTTTTCTTCTAAAAATATATGAACAAATATATCAAATGAACGAACAGACCCTTTGCTTTCAAACAACCAAATAATACGGGGAAAACGTTTCATCCCATCTTTTTTTAAAAACTCTTAAATATGGGTATTTTTCTTCAAAAATAATTTTTTTTTTAGCAAAAAGCTGAAATAATTGCATTTTAGTGAAGGAATTTTGTTAGAGATCAGATTCAGACCAATTATCAAAACATACACGGAATGTACATTTTTTTGCTTCGTTTTTTTTTTTTAAATTAGGTAAGCCATCTAGTGGATAATCGCGGTATTACACATTACCATAAAAACTCACCAGAATCACTTTTTTCATGCAAATGTTTTCTCTTAATTGACAAGATAACTCGTCAATTGCGAGAAAGAGTTAATATTGACTATTGAGCAAGGCCATGTCAAAGTTTGAGATTAAAGTGAAATTAATGATTGAAATTAAACTTTGATAAGAAAATGAAACTTTACAGTCTGAACAGATCTGAATATTGGAGGTTAAGAATGCATCCCTATCAAAACTTTACAGCCCTGTATCTAATCATTTCTGAACCACATACCCAGTAGGAGACTAGCAGTGAGTTGGTAGAAGCCAGATACTGGAGCTGTATATCGGCCACTGCTGGTGTTAAAAGCCTGTCCTCTCTGATGGAATTGCTCTGTGTTTGAAGGCTGTGGAAAACACACATTGAATTATTCAATATGCCAATCCCATGCCAGCTGTTCCTGCATCAGCCAAAGCTAACCTCGCTACTAAACCAATATACTTAATAGATCCAGATAAAGCATTCAAGGTTAAACTTAAACTCATGCATTTGTCAGACACTTTTATCAAAAGCAACACAAGCTATACATTGATTTATCAGCATCTTTGTTCCCCGGGATTTGAACCCATGACTTTTGCCAAGCTAATGCTGTGTGTCAACGACTGAGCAACAGAAATATTTAATTTCACTGTTTGTTTACAGGTTAATGACTTTAAATGACTGTTTCTAGTTTGGATGGGATTGTTATTTCTCCACTTACAGTGCTGAAGGGCTGGAGCTCCTGAAGGCTACGACGGGGTATGATCAGGTTGTGCTGCAGTCGGCAACGGAAGGCCGTGGCCACACGAGGTGGTTGATCACATAGCAGACAATGAGTTCCTACCATCTCTGAGTAGAAAGAAGATATGAGTTAATTGTAAATGTTGAATTTTTCAATTCTTCTATCTATCAACCCAGATACATGTGACTCCGTTGGCTGAAATGTGAGAGGGCAGATCGCCGCCGACGTTCAGACTCTGAAACACAGCCAGTGGAAAATGTTTGGGATTGTCTTTGACTGACACTTGGCTGCATATAAAGTCATTAAACAATCTCACAGTGAATAGGAGATGTAAATATTTGGAGTGTGTGAATGTGTATGAGCAGACGGAGTGGATGGAAGCGTGAGGCAATGAGAACGCTAGAGCGTACGAGCGAACGGCGCCACTGCGCTTTTCCGTGAATAAGAGCCTTTATGTTTTATATTGCTGTCAGAACAGCCTGCAGCTCACGGCACCAGAGCACAAACAGACCTGTGTCTGCTTTCCTGGCAAAGCTCCAACACTCATTCCACACACACATACACACGCATACAAAATCTGGAATCCATGGAATTCTTTGGCTAGGCCAAGTCAAATCCACGTCCTGGAAAATTACACCTATTAAGAGATCAGCCCGGCCCACAACCAGAATAGCTGCCTCCCCAACAAATGAGCATGACAACACAAATCCCTGAAAGTGAACTAGCCAAAATAAAAACATACAACCGCAGAACCACACAGTGGTCAGACCATTAAGATACATACATTTAAATATTTTTAAACATTTAATGCATACTATACGATTAAACTAATCAAACTGTATGTGAATCTATTGTGTGTGTGTGTGGATTGTCTCCACCAATCACTTTGATAACAATATTGTTGCCTTATCACATGTATTCTGAATGTTTAGATCAGGCATGATGTAAGTCAAATGGTATTGTGACAGCTGTCTCGGCTTTGCCATTAAGACTATACTGTAAATGGCTTAATGGTCTCAATATGTAAATGTTAAATCCTTGAGATTCATACAAGCAGTGTATCATGACATGTGGTTTGCTTTTTCTGTCGGGTATGATTGGTAACGTGTGTGAATTGATAAATCTCATCATACCTTTCAATCTGACCTGGAAGTCCTGTATCAGTTCTGCATGATGAGGCAGAAGGGGGCCAGGAGGACCTGGAGGCCCCTGGGGGCCCGGAGGGCCTGGTGGACCCGGTAGGCCATGCTGGAAATATAAAAAGTTTTCAAGTGACATGGAGTTAACTTGCCCCCCCCCACTTTCTTTCATCACTTTCAGCCCCCACCGGAGGCTGATCCTTTTGCCCTTCTTAAGGGCTTGTTATAGTTGTGCGTAGGTCCTACGGCGTAGGTTACCCACACTGATCTATATAAATGACTGGATTGCGTATAGAACGCTTGACGTAACTGCGTGAGGTGAAGCCAGCGCAGAGTTCGAGCCGCCATCTTGGTATACCCAACCGGCAGAGAGCGTCATTGACTTCCATTCAAAATCATGATGAAAATTTACCCCCTTTACAGCGTATCAGTTACACAAGGTTAATTTTTAGGATATGTGTACGTTAATTATTTGTTAATTCTGGTGTTATTTGCAATGTTTATCTTTTAATCGGGCAGGATAATGGATTTATAAAAAAATTTTAAGGTGAGTTTGTCTGTTGCATTTGTTAATGACACGGGTATAAATAAAGTTTGTTTGACATTCAGCTACACTGTGACGGTCAGCGTTATTTCTCTAAATAAGTTTAGGTAACTTGTAAGTTTTAGATAACATAATTACAAAACTAGCAAATTATTGCATGCACATACGGTACAAAGCATGATTATTTATTTAGATTTCAGAATGAGCACGTTTATTGTCATTAATACTAAATATGCTGCGATCTGTCTGCTGATCTTATACTGTAATAAAGATGAATGTATAATAACTGATTAAAACGCAAAATGTACAACTTTCAGTAAATAACTATTTACATGCTTTGGACGTTTGTGTTGTAATAATGTACAGGGTAACTTCACATATAAAAACGAAGACGAGTAAAGTGATGTTTTATCATTAAAATCTGATAACGTCCATTGATTTAATAGAACATTTGGGTATACCAACACGGCGGCGCGGTGGCTTCACAAGTGTGACGTCATGCGCAATCCAGTCATTTATATAGATCAGTGGTTACGCATCAGTTTTCATTTATACATTTGCGTTGTTGTCCGCTGGTAGGCAGTATTCACGCGTGTTACCACAGTAGCAATGCGACCGCCAATTAAGATGCAGCTTGGCAAGTTTAACCCACAAGCGAAGAAGAAACAGCAACTTGTTGTGTATGTTTTGAGATGACCAGCAGTGATAGAAGTAAATAAACAGCGACTAATGTTGCACTCCTCAACTTGTTCCATCTTTGTTCTTACAGTCGCAAACGGAAATACCTATGACACAGTTTTTACTTGACGGGAGGGGTTCTAGTGGACCAAAATCGCAGCACTTGCAGTCCGCGTAGAACTGATGCGCTGTTAAAAATTTGGCGATGTGCACGTCAGGCTACGCAGAGGCTACGAATAACCTACGGCGTAGACCATACGCACGACTATAAATTGAACTTTAACCCCCATCCGTACATCCAGACCAGATCAAACCCCCTACTCTCCTTCCTTCCAGGTTGCATTGTGGGGCTCCTTCATTTAATCGAGACGATGCCCCAACTCCAGTCTCATCTGGATTCCTACATCGAACCCCGGACCAAGCTGCCTAACATCCCATACCTTTATCGTACTCCCCTAATTCATCCTACATTCTATACAATAAATGAGCATAGCCCTTGCTCATGAATATAACATTAATAAGCAAAGAGTAAGGCGACGGACTGATTACTTCTGCTAGGAGTTGATATGTTGTTGTTTAGGTCTCATTTGGTTCCTCTGTGTGTTTTGTCGTAAATATTAAAGGTGCAATCTGGGAATTTTTGATGGATCTCTTAACAGAAATGCAATATAATATACATAACTAGATTATCAATGTTGTTTATAGACCTTACATAATGAACTGTATTGTTTTTATTGTCTTTGAATGAGCAGTTGCACAAGATCTCTGGCCCTATGCATAGGCAGTCCTGAGGGGCCCCCATGCCCCACCCCCATAATATATTCCAGACTTTTCAAGGGCACTCTCTTCCTTTGGGGCCCTGGTAATCAGTACTGGTATTACCTCCAGTCTGACGGCCCTGTCTACAGAGCACGTTTCATCCCTATGTTGTGACAGACGATGACATATTTGTCCAATCTCAATTGCAATTACCAATCTCACCATTGGATGGCGCTAAAAAACCCACACTGGACCTTTAATGCTAATATATGTTATGACAATTTAACTCTTTTCCCGCCAGCATTTTTGAAAAACCAACCAACCAGCCAGCGGCAGCTTTTTTATGATTTATAGAAAAGTTAGTGTTTTATAAGTTGGGTAAGAGCGCCACCTAGTGGATAATAGCGGAAATATGGATTGCCATAAAAACTCGTATGTGTTTTCTCTTAATTGATGAGATAAATCATCAATAGCAGGGAAAGAGTTATAAACCTTCAATAAAAATTCAATGTTCTCATTCTATGTATCATTCTTTGATGTTCAGCAGTGTTATTAGATTACCTTGGAGGGTCTTCTATTTACTCTTGGTTTCTTATTTCCACCCTTGTTGGAGTTGTCCCTAAAGGCTAACCAAGTCCTGTAAGGGGTCCCGTAGGTTTCATCAGAGGAAACAGTCTCCTGTAAAAATTACTAAGGATTTCAGGGCTTGACATAACAGCACATTCTTAAAACTGGGTCATCAAGCTATCACAACAGCAAATATATGCAGACAAATGTCTAATAATAGATTCAAAGAATTATCGCAATACATTTCACTCTGATTTACAAGGTGTCCCACAGTTACTCCCTTTAGG
Source organism: Paramisgurnus dabryanus (assembly GCF_030506205.2). Lineage (NCBI taxonomy): Eukaryota > Metazoa > Chordata > Actinopteri > Cypriniformes > Cobitidae > Paramisgurnus > Paramisgurnus dabryanus. Next base: position 20,011,382 of record NC_133342.1, on the reverse strand, counting down.
CCCTGACAGGTGAACAGCAGGTGTGTGTACTTACAGGGCTCTCTGTACTGACTGTATTATTCTCCTCCGGCAGCTCCAGATTCTCATCGCTGTCCTGTGTGGTGCAGGTAGTCATCAGTAAACTCAGCAGCAAGGCCATAAGTGCCCCTTTTGCCCCATGTCTGAGCTTCATGCTGCAGTGTCAGTATCTGAATGTCCAACGCACTTGACCCCTGCTCGGTAGCTCAATGCACAGCTTCCATCCCACTAGAAAAATGTGACCGGACGTCCTCTGGGTTTACAGGATGAAGAAGATCCAAGGGTGGAGGTCAGAAGTACAGGTGAGGAATTTAGGCAGACCTGCTGACAATACTTCCTAGGCTTCTGACTTGAAGATGATGAGTCTATAGTTTGAAAATTTTCCTCAGTGATATCCAAGGTTTTAGTTTTTTTGGAAGGGGGAAAGAGAATCCGTATTTGGTTTAAATCAGTTCACATCCGTCATGTGAGGGTTGTCCGCAAGGCCTTGCCGTTCAGTCAGCTTTTGTGACATCCAATCCTCTTAATGCTTCCTGACTATAGTCTAAACTCTCTAAGCTTGAGTTGTGGATGTCTAGCCTGATGTGTTGCAGTCACACAATGTGTAAAGGTGTGTATTCCATAAATACTCTGTGTGTGGTTTTTAATATGTTTATTTATTGTCAGTCGTTATGCGTTTGGCTGTGATAAACCCTGTGTGTGGTATACACAATCTCTCTCTGTGGGTGGTATCTCACCTTGTTACATTGAATTGTTTTCTGATCCCCCCGGTGCCTTCGCACAGTTCGCTCTGTTTATGTTTTCTGTAATTCCTTCAGTGATGATAATTCATTTTGGCAGTTGAGTTCTTGCCAGGCCGTAGTTTATTCCTTATCCACACCCCTGTGTCTCACCTTCAGTTTCAGTGGGTCTCACTGTTTTGAAGGCAACTTCTCTCACTGCACTCCTTTTAGCTTCTTCCCAGACCAGACTCCTCCTCCCCCTTTAGTTTGTCCACTCCTCTTGATATCTTTCGCTCAATCTTGACCTGTCACTGTGTGTCTCTCTTCAGCATTCTCTCTTTTATCAGACCTTCTTTCTCCCTCTCTCTCATGTAGTCCCATTTTCTCATTTGTCTTGTGTTTGGCTCATTCATCTGTTTCTGCCAACCCTTACTCTCACCGTCATCATCAGCTCCAGGGTCCTAGTGCCTATTTTTAGGATCACTGGTGGATTTAGTGTAATTGCAGGGGTTTACCATGCTCATAGATGTTCCTTCCAGGTGAGTTCGAACATATTTAAGGACTAATGCCAGAAAAGGTTATTTTTAAACCATTTTAGATTTGGTTATATTCCTTAAAACCCATTCCAGCCCTAAAACTTGATCTGTTCCAGTGCTTGTAGCCTCAGACTATATCCAAAATATAGCAGTAAGCAGCATTTGGGTGGGGCAGAAATGTGCCTTTCAGATAGGCTGAATTGTACTGATGAAAATGATGACAGTTGAGAGGAAAGTTGCACACTTCCATGTAGTAAACCACCACACCTCTCTCTTTATCAGTCTTTGGCTCTTGCTTTTCCTGGCTGACAAAATTGCATCTGTGGTGGTCTTTACACTTCATCTCTATTGTGCTACTGAAGCTTTTTAAATGTTGGACAAAATGTGGCGAGTGTCGATGTTTACAAACTTCATATAATAGAACATTGGCGCAATCTCTTGGCAGCATTCTTCTGAAACAATCAAAATAATAAAACTGAGAAACGGTTGCCAGACAAGCTGCAAATGCTATGGGAAAACAATATTAGTTTCAGCCCGAATAAACACATTAGAGTACAATAGACTGAATCAGTGTTTCCCAACTGTTTGTCTTCCAGAAATGACCTCAGTCTCCATCAGTGAAGTACCTCTTCATTGACATTAAAGCAGATCAATAATCAGTGGCGGCTTGTGACTGCTTATCCGAGAGGTGCAAATTCAAAATAGGTGTTTGTTGCGTCATGTGAACCATGTGCATCACATGTTTTGTCAAAATAAGTGCCTGCTGCACACACTTCAAAATCGTTTATGATAAAAGAGACCCTCACGTTTACAAAATACACGCAAGACACTCCCTTAACAGTAAACTCTGATTACACATGAGATTATATAGTGGCGCTTTTCCATTACATAGTACCCCACGGTTAAGTTTAGTTTGGGTCGGGTCAGCTCACCTCACTTTGGCGTGGTTAGCTTTTCCATCAAATTTGGTATCACTTCGCAGTGGGAGGGATTATAGGCGTGTCGTTATATTTGCGCTGCATACTGCTGTGGCATCATAAAAGTGAGAGCGTCCTTGTACATTCCCATACATTTATTATTTATCAGTCCACCACAAAATTAAAATTGTCCACCACAAATAGATGTTTGCACATCACGTTTATTACTAAGATTACCTCTATCTCTCTTGACAGTTTTGGTTTAAACACCCGTGGCGTCAGTAGTTGATGCACTCCGCTGAGCCTTATTGAAGTTGTATTTAAGCATATAATTCTGACGTGCTCGTTGCGAATGTTCCGCCACAAACTGCAAGTTTGAAAAAACTGTTATGGTGTCCCTGATTCTCAATGTTTTTCATCGCTAAAAGGGAGTTTGGGAACTTATAGCAGAGCACAGATGACAACATTTTTCCTCGAGACAGCGCAAGCTAGCACTAAAGGTAAAGCTAATCTTTACATTATAGCGATGACGCGTGACGATTGACCAATCAGTGATCTACTGTGTTTTCACGTCACGTTTGGTATTAGCTCGGGGTCGCTTGGAACCCCAACCGAGGTGGTACGAAAAAAGTATCGGGTACTACGTACTGCACCCAATGGAAAAGCTCCCAAAAGTAAGCTGACCCGACCCAAACTAAACCAAACTGTGGGGTTTTATGCAATGGAAAAGCGCCATAAGTATCTGGCAAACGTGAGCGTCTCTTTTATCATAAACCCTAGACGCGTCTGCAGCAGGCACTTATTTTGACAAGACACGTGATGCACATAGGATAACTCGACGCACCGTACACATATTTTGAAATTACGAACCACACACACGACAGGCTACTACATACATGCTGTGATGAACTTCGCATCAAGCGCCCTCGAAAAAAGATGTAACCGGCCGCCACTGTCAATAATGAATTATAATTCAATTTCAGCATTATCATTTATTTTTTTATTCATCCATCATTTTTTTATTATTGTGTACATTATCGTATTGATTCACCTACAAAACAGCGAATGATGTGTGTGAAAAGATTCCCCCTTTATAAGGAAAGAGAGACTTTTCTCAAAAGAAAAATCCAAGTGCACGTGAAATCCAATTTGTTGTATTTCATTTTAATAAAGGTCAAATCAAAATCATACATTTTCAAAGTACCCAAGTCTGCAAACCCATTGCTTGCATTCACTTAAGTAGAATTATACACCCAGTTGTAATTAAGAAATTCACTTCTGACTGCCAATCCTGAAGCTGTCTAACTGATGTTGTAAATAACAGTTTGTGGTTAGATAAAGTTGATAGTAGGCAGTCTGCTTAATTAAGTCCTGGTTAAGAGGATTTGAGATTACTAGGGCTGTTCTGCATGGACTTGCTCAGTATTGGCAAATGTGCTCAGTCTTAATATACTGTACATGGACAGACCTCCCTAATGATTACAAGACTTTTAAATACACCAACAGGCTCAGAACAGATGTTTTGGAAAATGATTAATGTTCTTATATTGAAGATCTTTGATGGCACCATTGATCTTTTGCTGCTTTAATTCTGTTGGCAGAAAGTGAGTACTAAAGACTTAGTCATACTGTGCTTTAAGTTTCCCAGCATGGAGCAGGACAATATTTCACCACTCCAACACTTTGTGGTGGCAAAAAGGACAATCGGTGCTGTGTTTGATCAGCTGCTGGAGTTTGTTAGAGAGGGATCAGAATTTGTTGAAGGTAAGATGGATCTTATTCTATTTAAATTACAAAGAGGTACCATGGAATTACCAAATGTAAGACGTACAATATACTATTTTTGTGTAATGGTATTATTTCTGCCCTATAGCTTCACCAAATGGGATTTTAAAGAACTATATTGATCTCAGAATAGTTATCTGCCTGCCATTGGTCACACAACAAACAGTCCTGCCCCAAACTTGTGTAATTGGTTCAGACAGTTTTGCAATGAGACTGGATGAGAAGCTACAGTAACAGAGAAATGTTTTGTTGTACCATGCAACAGTAATTTTTTTAAAGGTTGCTATTATTTCATTAAGTCTTTGGAGAACAACTTTGTGGTGGTATATAACGTCAGCTATGTGTATATGTGGTACCCAGAGACGTGGAGGAGCGAGGATCTCGAGCATGTAGCTGAAGAGGAGCAGTCCCTGCAGATCCAGGCCTGCTCCAGGAAACTTACCGTCATTAAAGATGTGTTAGCCCGCAGACATATGAAGGTGGCTTTCTTTGGCAGGTAAAACCACAGTGATGACTGATCTAAGCCTACTGGTATGTAAACCAAATGAAGACAACGGGCAAATAGAATAAGATGGATCATTAATGTTTTTAGTTCAGCCAGATTAAACCGTGTATACATTATTGTTCATGCAGAATATAACATATACTTTATGCATATTGTATAGTAAGAAGCTCAGATGCAAAAGCTGCTGAACGCCACCTAAAAAATTTGATGATATTGACTTAATGCTGTTGGGACGTATTATACTTTCATCAAATATATTCGCATTAAATCCACTTTATCCTGCCCTCGGGCCATTCAGCAATACTGGTTTTTTACCCAAAATCCAATAAACGCCACGTAACATACAAGGTAAAAGATGTGTGTCGTCATACAGGGACGCTCATAGTGTTCTAGCACCTAAACAGTACTCTCTGTCTTAGCTACCCTTAAGTGAAACTGAATAACACGTTTCTGGATCCTTTATGTTTTTGTTCAGGACCAGTAATGGAAAGAGTACAGTAATAAATGGCATGCTCCGGGAGCGAGTTCTGCCCAGTGGAATGGGCCACACCACCAACTGTTTCCTGAGTGTGGAGGGCACAGATGGAGATCATGCCTACCTTACAACCGACGACTCTGAAGACAAAAGAAGCATCGAAGTATGATGAAAACATTATGCAGTACCCTCTAGACCTTATAGGCAGGGTTTAAATTGGGCCGGGGTCTCACTTTGTTCCCCACCAGTGTGCAAAGCCAATAACTTGTTTTATTTTATTCATATGGATCATGGTAGGCTTCACGCTCATGAGCGCAAGGCCACCGCAACAACCATTTGCATGACGTGTCAATCTTTTTTGTCACCATCCGCTTAGTCAAACACAACTTACTGCATCTCACGCATTGGATCATACATTGTAGAGATGAATAACTGAATAACACTGATATATAAATAACATTTATATATATATATATATATATATATAGATCAACATAGGCAATCTCCAGATATGTTGCTGATATCTTGTACCTTTTCTCAACAAGAAACACTTTCTTGTATCTTGAGTCTTGTGCCTATAATTGGTCAATAAGGTTATATGATTGTAATAACTTCCTTTTCTGAAAGTTTGATCAATTGTGCCTGATGACTTGTGCGGCATATAGGGTGTCAGAAAATTCAGACTCTCTTTTTAAAATATTTTGTGTCAGCCTCTGGCACAGCTTCAAAGCTCAAAATTATCAAATCGTATCAGAGGTCCATCATGTCACTGAAATACACCAGACGCTTTGCTGTCATCAGTATTAAGCATGTTAGCCCTCGAACCACCCGCCAAATAACAAATCCCGATTTAACCCCTGCTTATAAACTACAGTGGCGTTTAATTGAGAGCATTATTTATAATATATCTAATAATATTAATAACCAGCGTTATCTTTTACACGGTGCTCTGGAATGCTCGATTCTGTTCAGTGGCGACATTCCAAGATAAGTGCCGCAGGGATGACTTGGATTATGGTTTATGTCTCTCAACGTCATCACCACCATGCTTTAGAAAGCTCTTTCAAACTTTATTAAACACAGTCAAAAACATGTTGGAAATTATGCCCATGTTGCATTGTTTTAGAGATCTTCATGGGTGATGACGTTTAAAGTCCAAGACAAAGTCTCTAGTCCCATGTAGCAACTTATTAGCAACCACCCTTTTAAACACACATTAAAGCTTTAAAAATCATGAGTGGGGGTATTACTGGTGTGTTTTATGTCGTAGAATAAAATGTGAAAATATCTTGGGCTAATCCAGGTAAAAATTTACTCACCACCATGTCATCCAAAATGTTGATGTCTTTTTTTGTTCAGTCGAGAAGAAATTATGTTTTTTGAGGAAAACATTGCAGGATTTTTCTCATTTTAATGGACTTTAATAGAGCCCAACATTTAATACTTAACTCAACACTTAACAGTTTTTTTCAACGGAGTTTCAAAAGTCTATAAACGATCCCAAATGAGGCATTAGGGTCTTATCTAGCGACACGATTGTCATTTTTGACAAGAAAAATAAAAAATATGCTCCTTTAAACCACAACTTTTCGTCTAGGTCTGATCCAGCGCAACCTAACGTAAATGCGTAGTGACGTAGGGAGGTCACGTGTTACATATATAAAACGCAAATTTGTGGACCATTGTAAACAATAAACTGACACAAAGACATTAATTAGTATCAGTTGACATACAACAACGTAGGAACGGTCCTCTTTCAACACATTTGTAAACACTGGGGCGGAGTTTCGCCTTCGTCTTCTGTGACCTCTTGACATCATGACGTAGTGGATATTTTTTATTTTTCTTATCAAAAATGACAATCGTTTCGCTAGATAAGACCCTTATGCCTCGTTTGGGATCGTTTATAGACCTTTGAAACTCCGTTGAAAAAAACTGTTAAGTGTTGAGTTAAGTATTAAATGTTGGGCTCTATTAAAGTCCATTAAAATGAGAAAAATCCTGCAATGTTTTCCTCAAAAAACATAATTTCTTCTCGACTGAACAAAGAAAGACATCAACATTTTGGATGACATGGTGGTGAGTAAATTATCTGGATTTTTCTTTTAAGAAAATTGAATATTTCTTTAACACAAACTTATTTGATTGGAAACACTTCAGCAGCTTCGAAAGTCATCATCTGATTGGTTGAATTATACAGAATTTTTGGGAGACGTGTGTGTTGCGTTTTTTAAGGGTCCGCCTGAAAACAACACAAAGCCGAAAAGTATGCAAGATTCACGGCATGAAGTCCAAAGGTTTTTCTTGAAAGAATCTAAAAAGAGATATTTTAACTGTTGCCATTGATGTTATAAACTTCAAAGATGTTTGTTAATGAATGATTTACTGGTTGCACACAGATCTGTTGTTAAGACGTTTCCTCACCCCTAAACATGACGCGGTACAAAGCAAAATGTGATTGGTTGCTTTATATGTGGCCTCTTGGGCGATCCTTGGCCATTCAAAGTGGCCATGGTCCCCAACTTTCAGTAGTCTGTCTACGCGAGACTACTAAAATGCTAACTTGCTTCCAGGTTTTGCCTACAAAAATACATCATCCCTGCGGCACTCTAGGCTTGATCGACTTCATACGGTGCCGAAACAAATGAGAGGCAGATGACATCACAGTACCGTGAGAATGATGCGAAAGCAGGCTCCTCTGTATGATTTCTGGAATTGCTCTTGCAGTACTTTGATGTCATCCACCTGCCGGTTCTTGCGACACCATATGACGTCCCGGTACTGCAATTTATCCTGACATGTGAAGTTTAATACTTCCAAAGAAATGTTTATACTTTCAAACAACAAATATGAGATTTAATTTACAAATGAGTAAACAAAGAGCATGCTTGCCTTGTGTGAACATGTCTTGGCTTCCGGTAGGAAAAGTTTTTCCTCGGGGAAGGTTTGCATTTGCTTATAAGAGATAAGCTCATAAACATATATAAATTACAATTTTGTTTACATAAATTTACTCTCGTGGCAAGTAGCCTTGCAATAAGCTCGATAATGTACAGCCAACCAATGTTATCACAATTAATCCCTTTAGGGTAATACAAGATCGATTTGTGTTGGTCGGGATTCGTGGCTGTTCATTATCACTTGCATAATGCCGAGTTAGGCAATCTTCACATGAAAACCCTTAATGCTAAATAAAGATAAATAACATATGTGTAAAGGTCTTCCAATAGAGTGGAATGATTTGAATACTTTGTGTCATTCTCTATCTTGTTGAAGTTCAAAGTTTATTTTTTCTTTACAGACAGTCAATCAGCTGGCCCACGGTTTTCACATGGACAAGAATCTTGACTCAGGCTGTCTAGTCAGAGTATTTTGGCCCAAAACTAAGTGTGCCCTGTTGAGAGATGATTTGGTCCTGATGGACAGGTAAGAGCATCATTAGACGCTGAGCTCGGGTTGTCAGGTTTGGATTAAGGTTCTGCAGGGTGAATTGGCACACAAGCAACAGACAATCACTGGCATACTCAGAACATCCTTGGCAGATATGTGGACTATGAGCTGTACAAGGTTTGACGTGTTTTAAAAGGGGGGGCAAGTGAAAGCACTGATGGATTTTGGCATTATCGGCCTAAATGTATCATAAGTGGTAGAAGCATTCTTGATGTTATTAAACTCAATCTTTAACTTCTATTTGCTGTGTCCTGACAGTCAAACAGACACCTGACAATCGCCTGACCTCAGATTATTGATAAATTTGATTTGTAGTTTATAGAAACAGTAATGAATGACCCATACTCCTCTTACCTCTCAGCCCGGGCATTGATGTCACATCAGAGCTGGACAGCTGGATTGACAAGTTCTGTTTAGATGCTGATGTCTTTGTTCTTGTGGCCAACTCTGAATCAACCATCATGAACACTGTAAGCAGACAAAACAAAACCAGACTTATATTCCATTTTTTATGATATATGCTGCTCTGGTTCATGTGTGTGTTTCCCTTCAAAGGAAAAGCACTTTTTCCACAAAGTGAATGAGCGCATTTCGAAGCCCAATATTTTTATCCTAAACAATCGCTGGGACGCATCTGTCTTGGAGCCAGAGTATCTGGAAGATGTAAGTTTTATGGCATTTTATGATGTCTCATGCTGTATTTATTAGTCAGTAATAATTAACCACTCCACGAAGTGAGCTTTGTATATGATTCACATTTTTCCTCATTTCATATTTATAGATTCAACTTCAAGGATTCAAATTTGCTTACACTTACATTTACACATTTAAAAGACTTTATAGGGCATTCAAGGTATACATTTTTATCAGTATGTGTGTACCCTATAAATCGAACCTACAAACTTTTGCACTGCTAATGCATCATTCTACCAATTGAGCTTCAATTCTATAATGCTTAAAGGTGGGGTGCATGATTTTTGAAAAACACTTTGGAAAAGGGAGTCGGGCCAAGTACCAAAACACCCTTGTAGCTAATCAGCAGCAAGGGGCATGTCTACTAACCGACATCGTTGCCTGGGTTGTGTATGTGTGGGGTGGGTCTATTAAAAGAAGGTCCAGATTCTATTGGGGTAGGGGCATATTTGTTTTGGTGATTTCAAATGTCAACATTGGCTTTCAGAGATTATGCACCCCGCCTTTAAGAGATTTAATGCATATTTATATAAAATATAAATGTCCATTGGAGTTTTTTAACTGCTGGCAATTCAAAGGTCATGGGTTGCATGCAAGGGCACATACGTAAGGAATAATTGACGACGGGCCATTGAATTATGAGAAAAAATGCACACCCAAGGTCGTAGTGCGGCACGACGCGAAGCGGAGTTTACAGAAAAAGAAAATAATAAAATAATCAACACCCATGAAAAAAAAATTTGCCAATTAGAAAAAAGCATTAAACAGGCCCGTAGTATAAAACATAATAATATAACTCTTATACACTGTAAGTTGCTTTAAACATCTTCCAAATGTCTCATAATTGAACATACACTCTGCATTTTATTATCCTGTAGGCAAGGCAAGTACTGAAATATGTTTATGCAAACTGATCTCACGGAAAGTCGTGTTATAGTCACGCAAAATTTGATTAATTTACTTGTGTCCATGCCACGAAATTCAGCTTTTGTTCGTCTCTTGAGCACAAATGTCCTTTTCGTGACACTCGCACAAATTTCTATAAATAGTTGTTTTTTGTGCGTTGCACGACTTTCTTTTTTGTTTTATTTTATGTATTGTTTTCTCATTGTTTTTTTCTTATTTTCTTACCTTTGTCGCATGGAGTTGGAGTTTTAAAAGCGGAAGAAAAAAACATGTAGAAACCAATACATAAAAGTACATCCTTACCCAAACCCCAAATCTAACCCCAAGCCAAATGATTTAAAAATGGGGGGAAAAACCAGAAAACATTACTTAAAAAGACACGAAAACGAGAAACTATTCTTGCGAGTGTCACGAGTGGTTTGTTTGTTTTTCCTTTATTGTCCTTCAGGTACAAAAGCAGCACATGGATCGGTGCATCAGTTTCTTGGTGGATGAGTTGAAGGTTGTAGACCTTAATAAAGCACCTGACCGTGTCTTCTTTGTCTCTGCCAAGGAGGCCCTGAGTGCCAGGATCCACCGTGCCCAGGGGATGCCAGAGACTGGTAGACTCCACTGCTTTGTGTCCCACAGCGCCGAGCCTTCTGTTTTTGACACTGTTCTGGAGGGAGACCAGGAAAAACTAGGCCTAGCCAAGTTAAAAATGAGTCTAAAACAGCCATAAAACTCTCCGAGGCAGATGTTAATAAATCAAAGTTGCCCATTGAGTCGATACGATGATGCTTAACATGTTACCATAAAGCGTGGAAAAATACACAAAAATAATGCTCAATTGCACATGCCTCACTGCTATATTTTATAAGCTGTTGGCTGGTATCATGGGGGCAAAATGGCTCGTGTGCTTTTAATATTCACAGGCGGCGCCTTGGCTGAAGGTTTCCAGGAGCGACTGAGAGAGTTCCAGAGTTTTGAGAGAACATTTGAGGTGAGGATACACTTAGACTGCGATCGCAAGCTCTGAGATTTTCATTGCCTGACAATGATGAGGTTGAAAACAAGGAGTGTTTGGAAATGCACCAGAGTCTTAGTCCTATGTGCTGTTTAGACTATTTAGAAAAATGAGTTTATGATGGCATTACCCAGAAACGTGACGTGATGACTGTCCCCTTAAGCAATGCTGCATTGTGTCAGTCCAGGCCATCTGCGTCTGGATCCTAGATATGCGGCATGCTTTGCCCTCTTCATAGATTCCAGACAGACGTTGCCATAGTGGCACCTTTCTGAGCCAAGTTAGTGGTTGTGAGTAGGTGAGCGTACCTCACATTCTTTGAATCCTGGGATGAAAATTCACAGTATCTATGATGGCATAATAGGTCGCTCTGTTCAACCTAGAAAACATTCAACAACTATGGTAAAGCGGAGAGCAGCAAAACATGTCATTCAGGTTGATGAGTGTAGATAAAATCTTACCACTGGAATCTTCTTTTGATTAATTTAGCTTTTTATCACAGCATGATCCCTAATAACTGCACAATAATGGCTGAAGAACATGCTTCATAAATTTCACAGGAATTTATATCTCAGTCTGCGGTGAAGACCAAGTTTGAGCAGCACACAATCAGAGCCTGGCAGATTACTGACTCAGTCAAGGCTATCATGGATGCCATAAATATTTCTTCAGCAGTGAAGAAGTGAGTTGCAGAATATATTTTCCAATATTCCAAAGGAATTTTTTGGTCACACTATTAAGATAAAACATCACAGAACGTCAAAACCATTAGTTTGACCCACCATTTTATAAATGAAAACATTTATTGTATATAAAAGCTGTGCTTTTCATCTGTAGAGTCTTCTCATTGGAAGAGCGTGAGGCTTTCATCGACTGGTTGGAGTTTGTACGAAATCAGCTGAATTTTCTAAATGAGGATGTCAAAGACAAGATAAAGGCCGTAAATGATGAAATGGCTGTCAAGGTAACCTGTCCTGCATCGTTAATCCTTACCTTTTTGTTATTATGGTAACCATCCATTTTGACTAAATATAATATAATGTATTTTTTACAAATCTAATATAGTCTCTCTCTGCAGATGAAGTAACATTCTCAACATTGCTTTTTTAGGTGGCCAATGCACTGGCAGAGGAGATTGGTGGCCTGTCTGCTTTGGTAGATGAATTCTGCATTGATTTTAGTCCTGCTCCTATTGCCTTAGCCCTGTACAAAACTGTGAGTTTTGATAATGCCCCTTATCAAATATCAAATAATAACAATAAATTACATGTTTGTTTATTTAAAGATGAGATTGTAAGAAACATCCAAAAATATTTGGTAACACTTTACCCAAAGGGGTGTTTATTAGACTGACATGACACCGTCATAATCATGACATGACATGTTTCATGAACAAGAAGGAGATTTTATGTACATTTATGACAACTGTCATTAGGTTGCATTTGTTCAATTATGTCATTTTTAATGCAAAGATGACATTGTTTGAGATGTCTTTGTTATGACAACTTGACATTAACCAATGCATTATAACTTGTCACGCAGGGCTCCAGACTGCCACCAAATGGGGGCATTTTGCCACCAAAATTTGAGAGTGTGCCACTGAATTTTACATCCAGTTGCACATGTGCGACCAGTAAATTTGACCTTTTTTTGTGATGTGACACTGAATTTGAAAACAGCACATTGTACTTTCTGAATCTATCCTTAAAATATTTATCAGTAATACAGTGGAAATTAGTAGAAATGTGAATTTGGATAGCATGTTGATTTACAGTGTGTGCCCCTAAATTTTCTGGTTGCGCCCCTAAAATTTTCAGTTGGGGGCCACTGTGCTCCTAGTGAAAAAAAGTTAGTCTGGAGCCCTGTCACGACAACTTGACATTACCAAGACAACATAACTGACCACTTTTTACCAGTGATACAAATTTAATTTGTCATGAAAATGTCATTAAGTGTTAATACTCCGTCAAAAAGTTTTACAACAGCATCATGGATATTTTTCTTGACCTCAACTACAGTGGTTGACGTACAAAGTATTTGACGTAGTATTAACACTGACTGTGTTGACATTTTAATGACAAGTTCGATTTGTACCACTGTAGTTGAGGTCAAGAAAAATATTCATGATGCGGATATAAAACTATTTGACAGAGTATTAACACTTAATGACAGTTAATGTAATGTTATAAAGCTAGGTCATTTCTTAGGTTTGCTATTTATTCTGCTATGTCATGTTTATGACAGATTTATGACAAGTTATGATTTATTGGTTTATGTCAAGATGTCATAACAAGGACATCTCAGTCAATGTCATCTTTGCATTAAAAATGACATAATTGAACAAATGACACTTAATGACAGTTGCCATGGCATAAACATGCATACAATATACTTCATGTTCATGACACGTGTCATGTCATGATTATAAAGGTGTCAGTCTTATGAACACCCCTTCAAGTAAAGTGTTATAAAAAATTTTTCTAGTATAGCCTACCATATACCAAAGAAACCTACAGACACACGTTCTTATATTTAAATTAATAATTTATGTTATTATTAGTTTAAAAGCCTTCTTTAAGAATTGTAGTGACACTAATATTCTAAACCACGGACACAAAACAACTTTATGGTGACCAGAATACTGCCAAACAGGCTGTATTCCTTTATCAATGTCTTTGGCTGGTCTCAAAAAACATTCCTGTCCAACAACCATATCCTGGCCCCATCTTTAACCGTTAACTACCCCTAAAATTAGAGGCTAATGATTGCTGATCATAGTCGATAAGAATGTTATTCAAGACATATCCCAATGCTGGCTCCAGCCCTAATCCTAAAATCTGATGGGCTGATAGGAATGTAGTTCAATGACTAACAAAGACCCAGACATATCCTACTTGGCAAATATCAGTGAGAGTGATGTGATTCCCAATTGTATTAGTTATGTTTTGGAAATAATTGTCCATTTTGCAGAAACTTCTGGCATATGTAGAAGAGAGAATGGCAAAGAATTTGGACCTCCGTTGTTCTAGTTGTATTAATGGCTGTGTTATGGCATCTCAGAGAGATATTATGGGTACATGTCCACTACACACAAAAATCACACGTCTCATGCAAGAGATAAATAAGCAAACTTTACTGTGGCCAGATTATTGCTGAGGGTATTTGAAGCATTGACTGCCGTATTTTAATTCTCATGCACAGACACAATACGTCCTCTGCTGCCCCCTGCTGCCCGAGGTCAACTACACCTCCCTAACAGAAAGCTAAATATGACCTACGGCCTGAATTTTGCCAGCCTATGTGCAGATTTCGAGGAAGACATCGAGTTTCAGTTCTCGCTCGGCATAACATCTTTGGTAAACCGTTTCCTGGGCCCTGCTAAAGCAAAACAAGCTTTGAGCCTGTTGGACCAAAATGCAAAAGTACCTATAATCTTTTGTTTATTGTTAAAATATTGCTTTTTTTTGTAGCTAAATTACATTTGATACTGTTAAGTAAGGGATAATGTATGGGCAGCAGGTGTTATCGCAGAAATAAGCCCAGACAATGTGATCACCAACGCAAAGTGGAGGGTATCACACGGAAGGGGCTTATTTCCCGACAACAACCTCCTGCCTGTACATTATTTCGCTTTATTACACGGCTATTTACCTCATAAGTAAAGTAAGAAACGTTAAATATTGATCTGAAATATTGTATTTGGTCATTTTTAACGAATTCACACCTTCCGTGAGGAAAACCTGTTTACTTTTGGTTTAAAGATAAATCAAGCCGTTCACGAACACACTATTTGGTTTAATCATTTAATGTCATATATGTTATTAAAATACATAGTTAAATATTTAATGTTTGTGTAATATTAAACTGTAACTTACCTGTCAAAATGATTGGCAGCTTCCATGTTACCATGTGTGTTATTCGTTTCAGGCGGGAATAACAAAACATTATTGTTCGACTTCATGCGGCGCCGCAAGAACCGAAAGCCGGATGACGTCAAAGTACCGCGAGAACAATTAGAGAAATCATACTGAGTTTATTTTCGTCTCGCTTTCGCGGTACTTTCACGTCATCTAGCCTGTCGGTTCTTGCGGCGCCGCTTGAAGTCGAACAAGCCTATTGTTTGTCATGACGCGACTGGCCAATCAGAATCAAGCATTTTAGAGCGCCGTGTAATAATAAAAAAAAGATTATGAGACCAAGTTTGCCATTAAGTTTAGAATATTAATAAAGGCAAATGCTGTGAGTTAACAGCAGTAATTTAACTCTTAAATAAAGTGACATGATGTGTATTTGTGCACAGGCCTCTTCCTCTGCTCTCATGGGAACCCAGGCCCATGAGGAGCTGGCCGTCTCCATGGCAACGGGGCTGCGCTCTCTCACTTCAAGAGCATCAGTGAGCATGTTGGTCATTGCTGGAGTGGTAAGAAAATTAAAAACTCTTTCTACTAAATGTGTTAAGTTCACAAAAAGAGTATACCTACATACATTTGGTTTTTGCACAGGTGTGGCGTTCTGCAGGGTGGAGGTTTGTTGCTCTTTCTGTGAGTCTCTACAGTTTGCTCTACCTGTATGAAAGACTGACCTGGACCAACAGCTCGAAAGAGAGAGCCCTCAAGCAACAGTTCGTGGACTATGTCACTCAAAGACTACAGGCTATCATTCATATCATCAGTAGCAACTGTGGACAGCAGGTGCAACAGTGAGTGTGAAAAGTAAAAAAAAGTCAGTGCAGGTACACTTCTAAAATATATAGGTGCTACATAATGCCACAGAAGAACCATTTTGGGCCATTTTGTGGACATTTGAAAAAATTTCACAAAAGGTTATGTATAAAGGTTCTTTAGACTATCAAAAGGTAAGAACGAAATGGTTCCTTTAGGATGATGAATGGTTAAGGAACCAAAATGGTTCTTCTATGGCTACCTTTTGTAGCCCTTTCTTTTTAAGAGTCTATATATTTAACAGTTTCTATAAATAAAAAGAGTTTGAGTTTAATTGAGCAGGTTTAGAGGTGAATAAGTGTTCTGAATTAAATTAACCTAATTACAGACATCTACTCGTAATTAAGTTTCTGCACTTGGATACCTAAAGGTCAAAGCATGTTATGGTAAATTATAAGGCAGTTAATAATGTGAAACATTTAATAATCACACTATAGATCCACTATACACAAAAGTGAATACTTTACCCATAAGCTGTTGACAAGTGAAGAGCAAAGACAACAGTGAACTTGATTCATCTCCAAGCAAACATAGAGCCGATGAACATATTCAGACACTTGAAATATTGGTTTACATGCTCAGAGCATGAGGGCGAGCGGGCGATTTGTGAAGGGTATGCGTTTGTGAATTCTTGCAGGGAGATGGTGGCCGTCTTCGCCCGCATGTGCCAACAGGTTGACAAGAGCGAGATGGAGCTTGAATCGGAGATTCGCAGACTCACTGCCAGGATCCAGCGTCTGGAGAGGGTCCAGAGACACTCCAAAACGCTCAGGTATGATAGTCACGATATGCGTGAGAGAGAAATGCTAATGAATGACAGCACACACTGGAGGTAATTACTCATAATTGAAAGCAAATCCATAGTTAAGTCTGGTTTCTAAGAAAAGTAAAGGGAAGGTGGGGCACCATATACCATCTTTGAATTGACGTTGGGTTTTAATTTTGGAAATCCACTCAATTTTTAATTTAAATGTATAACATTGATCTTGTTTTTCACAGGCATAAAGCTACTGATCTGGAAGCACAACTGGAGCTTTTCTCTGATGAGTATCTACAGATTCAACATTAACAACACATCAAAGTGAGACTGTTTGTTGAAAGCACACTGGTGAGCTGGAAATAGATTGTCCTCTAGTGTTGAGAGATGCAACAACATCTTTCTGTAACAGCATTGCAAAGTCAAGGCTAGTTGTCATACAAGCTTTCTCTAAGTAATTATACAATTTTATAGAGACAGAGCGCAGTTATGCTAATTTTAAAACCACGCCCACCGGGGGGAAACAATCCAACCTTCTCCATTGACTTTTTATTGCGAGAGGCCACCTCCTTGTCATTTCTGGCTTATAACAAAAAACAGGATAATGCCTAAAAGCCGCTGTGTGACAAGGTGTACAGCTAATAAGCCAAAAAAAAAACAGAAATAAGTTTTTATAAGCTGTGGAGCTGTAAAACCCAGCCTTTAAGGAGAAAAAATGCTATTTCTATGATGTATTATTATGTTTTATTTTTTAATGTATTTTTACTGTTGTGTGAGACTTGCTGCTGTGACATTCTAAATTTCCCTTTGGGATTAATAAAGTAATCAAATCAAATCAAAAGTGGATCGGCGACTAAGTTTCCCCTTATTAGGTGCAGTTCTACTAATAGTAGTACTATGAAAAGTTGTCTGTTTCCACTTTTTTGTCTTTAAACGTTCGTTTTTTGGGGTCAACAGCTTATAAAAACATATCTGTCACACAGCAGCTTTCAGGCATTACTCTTTTTTTGTTATAAGCCAGAAATGACAAGGAGGCTGCCTCTCGCAATACAAAGTCAATGGAGACGGATGGATTGTTTCCCTCCCCCGGTGGGCGTGCTTTCAGGTTATGACGCGTTGCGCTCTGTCTCTATGGTAAGTGAAATGCCAAATATACAAAAATGAGCATCATTAAATATTTAAATTCAGTATTCAATGTAGATAATGTCACTAGCCGCATCATGTTCAATAATGAGTACCATTACAAACAGTCTCCTTGATGAAAAGCCTTTATTGGTTATGAGAACAAATAGTAACAGGTGTCACTGCCACTTTACAAGTACAAATAAATTTCCGGGTGTTAAAAAAGACTTAAAAGATCCCATAGCAAGTGATCATTGTTTTCTGAACCAACATAATGCCATAATACAAATCTGTTTTCAATAACAAAGCAGTTAAATTAAAAGGAATGTGTGTTAAGAGTCAAGAGGCAGTTATGCTATTGTCCCTGATATAAGTATACGTTTGTGGGACAGAACCGCAGAAGTTAATGGAAAAACAAAATTATTTGGTCTTTAATCATAGTTACAGCATATGTAGGATACTGTTTGCCCACCATTAAGCCAGCAAGGATCATTAATTTTGTAATTTACAGGCACATTAAACTGAATTTCCACATTTTGACTATATCTATCGCTGTAATCTATAAAATACATCAAAACCACTATGAATTACACAAACTTTCTTTTTTGGTAAGCCACAATTCCACAGGTGTTGATGGTTGGTTGGTGTTGGAAGAATGCACTTCGGTTTTCTGTGTGCTGTTCATCTGTGTTTATAAACCCCAATATTCCGGCTGTGCCCAAAATGTAACAAGTGAAAACACACTAACACAACAAATACTTTGCTGTTTGAGGTGCTACTTTGCACCAAGTGCAAGGAAACGTAAACACCCCTGAATCTGTGATCATGCCGCAACAAACGTAGGCTGCGATACCTCGGGTATACTTTCATTTTTAAAGCTTATGGCAGAGCACCTCTTTTTAGTACTGTGATCACATGATTGATGTGAACTGCTGCGATGAGGAAATCTTCCTCTGGGTAACAATGCAGTAATTTCGATAGGTTTGACAGCACAAACACCTCAGCAAAAACAACCACGGCCTAGTTCCGATTGAGAAAACTAAAGCTCTCGCGGCGCTCACTTCCTCTAATAGTGAGGCCAACACTGGAAAATAAATGTTGAAGAAGTCAAATATAAATATTCAGGGTTCATCACGGGTTACTTGCTGAGTGTCTACTGTAAATAAAAAATGCTGATTGAAAAAATTTTGGATATTACAGAAGCCACATCATTGTAATATGATAGTTCAAACACCTCAGATTTTAAAATATTTTCACAGTCGAAACCTTGTTTTAGGTTCGTTTTTACTACTTCATAAAGGGCAATATTCGGATTTTTCATACTTCAATATGCAGTGAGAAACCGTTTTTGTAAACAGTATTAAGGCAGCAAGCTGATTTCTTCTTCAGAGTCACTGTGGCCTCGCTAGCACAGTGTTTGATCTTATCCATAGGATAAGGCTCAGTTAGCTAGCTGAAATATCCATAGGATAGTCTGGAGCTTGCTCCTTATGGCTATGTTCACTGCAGTTTTGGACTTTTCTGGTTGAACTTTTAAAAAGATGTTCAAGGTTCAATACATTTGGTGGCATTATGTTCATTACCACAGAAAACAGGTACTCTCAATAACATTATGATATACCCTTTAAGGACATCTCAGCAAAAGCTGTTATTCTGATTGTATGGGCAACATGTTTATACCTTCACAAACACATGAAATTAGTACAATTAAAAATATAATTTCTTGTTAGCATGACAATACTGTAACAGAAATCACTTAGGAACCATCATAAAGTCTGTTATCTGTATTGAACCCAGAACATTTCTTTAGGTCCAATTGGTTACCATAATGTTGTCGAATCATTTCAGTTTAAAACGTTATACCTTCACATTATGCCAATTCAACTTCATGTACCATTTTTAAGCATCTAAATATTGTAAACACCTGAGGAACATCACTATTTGTTTGGATGTCCTTTCATGGCACAACTGTGACTGTGTGATTAATAAAACATTAAAATGGCTGCTTAACAAAAGTTTATCTGATGAACAGTAATGTCAGGAGATGAAGACATGAAACAGGATAAATCCATTCACAGTGAATGCAATCCTATATGGATAATCAAAGCAAGGATTCTTTATACATCAGAAATTCATTTGGAAAATGCCCAAAATGCAGTGTGTAGAATTAAAAGCAAAACGGCATAATCAAAACAGTTTATAATACACTCACAAAACCAGTCCTTCTTGACTGAGTTCCTCTATATTGGCACAAAATTAACATAACTTAATGTTCAAGTGAAAGACATTAAGGCTTGCTTGCCATCTCATTCATTAACATTTTTTCTGGCACAGGCAGAGGGCACTAAATCTTCAGTACTCACATTTGTGAAAAATACGCACGGTGTAGCTTTGGGTCCTAAAACCATGTGTTTTCAGCCTACTTGCCAAAAAGCCAAAGCACTAATTCATTTAAAATATTCAGGATCGGTGTCTAACGTGTTAAATCTTCAATTGCGAAAGCATACAGTCCTAGCTAGAAACGGGCAGGTGTTAAAAATAGTGTATGGGAAGGCAGACGACAATGCTGAAAGTCAGACTGACATTAGCCAAGGTCTCTTGTTAAGCATTAGGCTGCACCTTCAGCCTGCTGACTCTTAGTGGAAAGAGGTGTCAAAAGCATCAAGGCCATGCTTACAACAAAACCATTCACTTCTATCCTTAAACATAATTCGGTATTGTGTCTATCCAGTGGAAAGAAGCACATTTGCGCCTTAGTGACAATATAGACATAGGAGAAGAAATATGGGTTGATGCTAATTTCTCTTCAACAGTCAGTAATAATCTAGTACATGAAACAAGCCAAACCTTTGTGTCAGGTTTAAAGGATGGCAAATATGAGCTTAGTTATATCACATTCTCTCATAACTACACACTACCAACCATTTATGGACGGTGGAACAGACCAGCAGACACGTCATGCCGACACAAACTAGTTCACCCAAAACTAAAAATCTTTTCAGTGGAACACAAAAGTTAGGCAGGTTGTTGGTGATCGACACAATTTACTTGTTTATAAAAACAAAAAAAATCAAGTGTGTTCGGAACAACACGAGGCAGAGTAAACAATTTTCATTTTGGAGCGAACTATCCCTTTAGACGTCAACACTGATGCAAAATCTATGACCCAATGACCCACAATGCTTTGTCAGCCTCATGTTCGTCACTACACAACTAGTCCTTCTGTTCATGACATTTGACTAATGCGTGGTAAATATAACTGATCAAATGGGGCAAAAAGGTAAAATGGGAGAAAATCTTTAAGCAGGAAAAGAAAACGGGGACAGTCAAGACACCCACAACCAATATCCACACACCAGAACATCCAAACACTGTCAGAAGTGCATATGTTATACATACAAGCACAAAGAATAGCGGATATATACAATACAGGCTGTCCACCCCACCTCTCGAGTCTGACATGAAGCCCTAGAGACACACAGAGAGAGGAAACCAATGGAGGGTCTTCTGTACTGGTCCTCATCTCTTTGACTGACTGCAGAATGGAAGGATAGTGTGGTCTAAGAAAGAGAAGATGAAGAAAACCAGGCCATCTGTAGGAGGAAGAAGTAAAGGGGGCGGTCCTGTGTGGCAGCGGTACACTACAGTGACTGTGATTGGAAAGAGTGTCTCCCCGGAGTCCCGCCCAGTGAGGTCAGTTCCATATCCTGAGGAAGCTGTCCCAAGAACCGGTAGCCACAGCCATGCCATCACTGGTCACACCCAAACAGCTCACCCTGTTGTCGTGCCCAGCCAGTACGCCTACAAATGGAAGAGTTACATGAAAACATGGTTTCAATGCTGATATGGTCACCCACGTGTTACTGTTAGTACAAAGTACTGACCTGCACGCTCTCCCTTTAACGTGTCCCACACATTGCAATTAAAGTCATCGTAGCCAGCCAACAGCAGGCGGCCGCTCTTGGAGAAGGCCACAGAGGTGATGCCACAGATGATGTTGTCATGAGAGTACATCATCAGTTCCTGGTCCGCACGAAGGTCAAACAGCCGACATGTGGCGTCATCAGAGCCCGTGGTGAACGCATTACCATTTGGGAAGAACTGATAAAACCAGAAAACCCCTTAGCACTTTAATCACTGGTTTATGTTAATGTTGCACATACTAATTTTAATGTATATACATTGTAAAATGCTGTAAAAGTACTGGTTTGTTTGTTATCATTAACCAAGAATCTATAGTGACTCACAAATGAACATTCAACCTATGTGCGTAGTTCAACCTATATGCATTACCAAAACATGTAATAAAGTAAAACAGTTCCATTACCAATCCATTCAACATCAGAAACGGATTATAACTTTTTATTTTGACACTCACACAGACTGCATTGATATCAGACACGTGTCCGGTGAAAGACTGTCTGCACATTCCGTCTCGTATGTCCCACAGTTTAGAGGACGCGTCACAGGCGCCCGACACAAAGGTCTTGGAGTCTGGGCTGAGGGACAGGCTCATCACATCTCCGCTGTGCCCTGTGAACGTGGTAGTCTGCTGACCGGTCTCAATGTCCCACAGCGCACTGCAGAGGAGGACAGTCAGGTCATACTTAGTACAACACTCTTATATAACGTGTGTCTGGTAGTTTGCTAAAAAGCAATAAGTGGCTACAGATCACATTTGAATTACTGTCTCCTGACTACATGTTCGACCTCTGATGCAACCAATTGGCAGTGGCTTCTACTATTTTTTACTTTAACTACTAATTTCCAACTAAACTACTTTTCTATTCTTGGTTTTTCACTCAAATTGACTTTGGGGTCTTTTTATCATATAGTCGTGTAATATGCAAGTAAATGTACTTAAATACTGCAGTAAAATGAGATGCCTCACCATGTGGTATCTCCAGAGCTGGTAACTATCTGGCTGTCATCCAAAAAGCGGCAACAGGACAAATAACCTGGTAAGAAACAAATACAACAGAGGCCAAGTTAGCTGCACTTTATTGTTTTTTCCACTTAAGCCCGGAAAACACTGCAGGATTTTTGCACTTCTATTAGATAATTACCTTATCACACTGTGCGACATGGATTGTTTAAACTTAGGAACGACAAGCTGCATGTACACTGTACGATAATAACACAGAACCTTCGATGTCTGCCAGGGCTGTGCATCAATGCAACGCGTTCTCTATTAAAAATACCTGTCTGAATCGCAATGCTCCAATTCTGCATTTCATGCACAGTTTGTGCGTGTACAACGGCTCTGTGATCAGTATGAACTCCTTATCAAATAAAATCACTATGAGTTTGAGTCGTTTATAACGTGCATTTAAAACAGCAACACTTGTCAAACACAATCATTCAAAATATTCTTTATTATCATTTATTACACGGCTCTCTGGAATGCTTGATTCTGATTGGTCAGTTGAGACATTTGCAGGTTCGTTCTTTTCAAATAATAACCGCTCCAAAATAATAACGCATAGCCGGAACTACTTGCACGAGTAAAATCGCTCCGCGCCAATAAAGATTACTGTCTGTTTGGCGCCATCTTGTGACAAACACTCGACAACCACGACAAGACACAGAGAGCTTACTGAGACTGAACTTGACAAAATAGAGCAGGGATTCCCAAAGTGTGGTACGCGCACCCCCAGGGGTACGCGAGCTGCCACCAGGGGGTGCGCGAGAGGAAAAATGTAATGGCGGTCTGTTTCTTTAAGTGGGATTTTTCCATACAATAAATAAATAAAAAAATGAACAGTAAACATTTCCTTTGTAATCGCTTTTATTTTAAATAAAAAACTATAATTTATTAGTTTTTGATAGAAACGTAGAAGACAGCTGCTGTCTTTTTCTACGCACTGCTCTTCTGTTATGCACTGCAGCCGCTATATGCGTGCCAACTCGTTTCATTCATTCCATATATATTATAAATATGCTTAACGTGACGCACTGGTAAACATGAGGAAACCTCTCATATGTCATCTATTAGCTGACGGCAGTAAGTGTACGTTTTTTACCATAGTAAACTCGAATGGCGTCTAAATATCACAGTGGTTAAACGCATACACGGGGGCGCGCATCATCTACGCTGAGCGTAGTTTCAGATGGTGCAATAGGCGTAAATATTTTTCACAATGTTGGACGTAGCTAAGCCCGACGTAGGACTATTACACCCAACTTCTTAACGTCCGGCTAGTGCAACCGGCCCTTGGTTATTTGCGCATGATTAAACATGAGTATTTATGGTGAGAAAATAAAGCTTTTTTGGATTTTTTTAAAAATGGGGATTGGGGGTGCGCCAACCCGGTTGGGACGTAGAAGGGGGTGCGCAGGAAAAAAAGTTTGGGAACCCCTGAAATAGAGCATGACAGCTACGAAGCCTACACACAAAAAAATACAGAATGGGCATTAAAACTTCGACTGGTTAAAGAGAAAAAAATGGAGACAGACAAGTATGAAGCAGAGGATCTTAATAAGGTATTACATTGTATGCATCTGTGCAAAGTTTCGCGGAAGGATAAAAATGTTAATTTAAAACAAATATGCCAATAAAATGTTTCAAATTCATATTCATGTCCAGTTTTTTTCTTCTGTGGCAAGTAGCCGTGTAATAAGCGGGATAATGTAGAGGCAGCCGGTAGTTATTGGGAAATAAGCCCCTTCAGTGTGATACAAGACCCTCCGCTTCGCGTCGGGTCCTGATCACACTGTCGGGGCTTATTTCCCAATAACTACCGGCTGCCTCTACATTATCCCTTACGAAAATACCTGAAACAATTTGAAGAACAGAGATATAAATATCCCTCTAGATATTTCCTGGAATAGCGTTTGTAATGATACTTCTTCTGTGGCACAAATGGCGTTTCTGCAAGAGAGCGCCCTCTGGCTTTTGGATGTGGCGGCATTTCACCGTAATTCATTACAATTCATTCATTGAGAAAATGCGCATTTGCACAATTAATTTTCACAGCCCTAACAGCTGCATCACATGTTAGCACAACATCACCAGTATGTGCTAGTGGTTAGGGCTGAGCAAAAATTCATATCCCAGGTTTTTTTTAAGGAATGCCGGTATCCGAAATATATCCGGTATTTCTTACAAAAAGGATAAAAATGTTACTTGAAAGTCAAAGCCTTTATAATCTTTGTGGCTGAAGTTGTTGTACCATAAAGTTGTAAACACTCCCTAATAAACTATCTATTCCACTTCAAATCAAAACAAAAATTATATACCATGCAGTACCATATAAAAAAAATCATCTTTGTTAGAGCATTTATCCTACCCGAAATGACTGTATGCTCATGTCCTTGATGGGTGGTAAATGTTTGTCATACCAAAGTTGTTTAGCTGGGTTTAGTTAACTTTATATACAAACCAGTGAAGTTCTTAATCATTTCTTTTTTTACTTTGTTTTGTGCACATGGGCATTATTATCATGTAATATGATCTTTAATCTATAATTATAGAAAAGTGTCCTGCCCATACTATTGAAATTATTATCCATAAAATTAGAAACACACAATTCTCATTAATATACTGAACTGTCTGTAGCATTAAGATTTGCGTTCACAGAATTTACTAAAGTAGTCAAACCTCTTCATTAGAAGGGGGTGTCACAGTCCTTTTGTCCTTACAGTGTATTCCAGTTACAAAATTGGACAAGACTTAAAAACATAATTATGATCCAAAATAATTAAGTTTATAGAACAGATGTGATTCTGGAATCTGATTGGCTATGTGCAAACTGAAACTATAACGCGCACACATTCAGCACAATTAAAGTGTCTTTGTTTCATTCACACACATCCTCCCTTATTATTTCTTAATAATAATCTCATTAATTCACACTAATAGCTTCACTGAAGCAGCACAATCATTTGTTACTAATTCTAAAATGACGTTTTAAAATTAAATAACGTAGACTTGTTTGTGGCTGTTATGCTTTGAATCTGAGGAAAAAGTTCACCACAAAATAAAACTCCTTCGGAATTTCTGTTTTATTTACGATAAATAGTAGTGATGAGAAATAACTGCAATAGCGTATTAGATAAATAGGTGTTGTGATGGAACGTCAGACATGTTGTTGGGATGAAAGCACACATATGCAGCCGTAACTTAATTCCAATGATCTCTCTGTAAAAGCAGACTGAGGAGACATTTTATTTTAGTCTTGAACTCAATAATTACAATCCTCCGAGTGCATGCAGCCGCAGTTTTTGAATGTCCACATTCATGAGGCGCATCCAAGCGTCACAGAGTTTCTGCGTGCTTCTCCATGTCGCGTACTTACTGTGACGGGCGGGCTCGCGCAGAGCGCGTGCATGCGCGCTTGAGTTGCATTAAACCATATCTACATGAACGGTATTGGCTAATTCCGCATCGCATCGGGAACCCATATCGATATATCCCCTAAATCCGGTATACCACCCAGCCCTACTAGTGGTAAACAAATGCCAGTATGCAGGTCGTAGCAGCAAACACAATGTGCGGGATCATGCTAAATTCCTCACTGTCAGAAAACTGTCATAGGTGATCTTTGGACGCAAGACTGGGAAAACAGCGGTCTTTGAACATCTCTCACTGTGCAACACAGGACCACAGATGAAGAGCCACAATCACAGAAATCACGACGATTGTTTCACGATGGCAAGCTTTCGTCTGGGACGGGCAAAAATGGTCCACAGTATTCCGGGCTTTAGACTCATTACATAAAACCTGTACAGATTAAGGATCCAGGGTAAAACCTGACTAGTCCTTCTGTGGTATGTTTACCTGTATGTCCGGGCAGTTCTCTGGTAACTCTGACGTTGCCCTCACGGGTTTTAAGGCTGTAGATGGAGCAGATGTTGTCCAGGCCTCCACAGGCTACGTAGTTCCCTGAAGGAGCGTATGCACAAGTCATCACCCATGATGATCGTAAGGGAATGGCATGCATCTGAAATAAACGGCAAAAACAATTCCTTCAGGTAAATTTATAGACTGTACAATGAGATGTTTAAGTGGCCAGAGGGGGAGCTCACTTTGCAGACTGTATAGGTCTAAAAACCCTAATATAGTAATGTTTATGCATTTATTGTACATCCTCTCTTTAAAAAAAAAAAGTAGGGCTGTTTAAAAGATTAATCGCGATAAATCACATACAAAATACACACATACATGTATGAATTTAAGAAAAATGTCATTTAGGTATATTTTGATTTATAATATAAAATATATCAAAATATATATAAATGTACATGTTTATGTTGAAATGTAAAAATTTGTGTTTTTATATATATAAAAAAATAATTCACACCGTGCACACACATAAATTATGCAAAAAGTAATGTTTTAGCGGCATCAACATAAACAAACAGCTTTTGAGGCCCACACATAACTTGAAAAAAAGTCATTTGCTGGAGCGAACGTACCTTGTTTGTGGTGTAGCTGTCCCAAATGATGAGTTTGCCATCTTGAGAGGCACTAACTAGTAACCTTGATGTTTAAAAACAAAAACGGGTTAGAGTAAAACAGTGTTCCCAATTCAAACACTTTAATGCTTTCCTTTAACCACCATCAGTAAGTTTCTAGTGAGTGAAATGATGGTCTCTGTTCCGACCTCAAACAATTTTTTTATGAAATTTAATGTTTAATATACATTATTGTAAGAATGCTTCTAAAGCTTCACACAAGCACACTGCTAGGAGCTATGGGCATAAGCCTGCTCCATCTAACAATCGTGTCTCCTCCCTTAAGCACTAAAAGGGATGCACAGATGGAAAAAGAGTGAATGATAGAGGGAGAAAAGAAGGGAGGAAAAGAGAGACTGGAGCAGGAGGCAGCCTGCATAATCCCAGAACACCCCTGAGTTGTGAGAGGCCTGCTGTATTATTCATTGAGTGTACACTGACAGAGCTGCAGGGTTTCTCTGAGAGAACCCATCCTCCAGCTCCCACCTGCTTTCTTTCTCCATCAACTGACCTGGAATCAGTAGCCCAGTGCATGGCGTAGATTTTCGCTAAATGGCCTCGAAGTGTCCGCCTCGTTCTCATTTGGATCCTTCCCACTGAATCCAGACCAGCCGTAATCTAACACACAAAAGTCGTATCTTAGAATGACATTATAAAGCAAGCGGGACGTGGTTCATAAATACAAGTCATGCTGTTGCTCGCTCTAATGTTCTACTAGCCGATTTAAAGGTTTGGGAATGATATTGACCATGTAGAATTTAGGCAAATGACTGAAATACTAAAACGAACAAGTTAAACAAGTCACACAATCAGCAGGGCGTGGGCTGATGTTTAAATTTTGATGGAGGCCTAGGCATGTAGGAGTGCGTTTAATATTTTAGTGCACTTAAGTGCGTGTTCAGCATGTATACGTCAGTGGCCGATTTGCATGTCTGTGATGAGCTCAGAAAACAGAAGTGGGAACCTCCCAGTCCAGAGATGGGACACAGCAGGGATGGTGGCACAGCTGCTTACCTGGGACAGGCTGGAGTCGCTGCATGCTTTCCTGGCATCCTGCAATGGGAACAGCAGCATGTCAAGGGTATGCCATTCTACAGATTACGGCCAAGGAAAGTAACGCATGGCAAGTGTATGAGAACATTAAGCCAAAATGAAAACAACACAAAGTCATCCTACATAATGTAAAGAACATTCCTTGGAAAAAATCTGATATCTTTAATATTGACTGAGTAAGACCATGTGAAAAATTGAAATTATTGTGAATAAAATGTAATTTTGATATTCTTCAGCCTGGATTTCACAGACAGGGTCACAAATATTTTCTAGGGAGAACTTGCCCTTCGACTGATCACGCAGACAGGCGCAGCACTGATCTCAAAATGCAGACAGATCTGCCAGTTATTCAGATTGGGTTGGACAACTGTCCTGATGCATACATGCCAATAAATCTAGTTCTAGTTAGATGTACATGCGTAAAAATGGCGTGGTGGAGCAAAAAAGGTCTTACTCTGATCTGATTGCGCAGCTGCTCCGCCTCCTGCCGCAACTGCTCCAGCTCACTCATGATCTTCTGAGCAATTCACTCCCTTCTGCTTAATAACACTGACAAAGACCTGCAACAAATGAGCATAACGTCACATAAAAGTCTTGTATCAAGAAGCACTAGTGGTGGACCACAAATTAAAGCCACTCATCACACTAATACTGTACAGATACATTAAACGATCAATTTTCGTACATTAAGACACTTTAGATCAGATGTCCAATAGATTAAACTCAGACAAGTCCTTCTGGTTACAGTTTGTGGGGAATACACAGAAAGTGTTGTAAGTGTTTGCACTAGGCTGTGAAGAAACCAAACACTCCAGCTATAGCAGTGCCAACTGAAGAGCCGGGCACGGTGTGCTCCTTTGTTTAATGAGGGGCAGCACTGCTTGGCACTGCCTAAAGGTCGACTTCCCTAAAAATATAGTCAACACCAACTTAAATAAACCATCAACAGATTATTACAACACTCAAAGCTTTACTGTTGAGCGTCACACAGTGGGTGACTTCCCAAAGCAAGGATGCAAAAGATGAGGTGCATTCAAAGGCCATATGCAAATAGTTACTCCAACAGTTATTCCAGCATGACAACTAGCTGCTATTGTGCTCCTGGTGTTATTACAGTACTAAATACACTACAATACTCACACAAGGCAATACATTAATTAACAAACTTGTCATTTGTGGCTTGACACAATATGGGAATACCCCTAAAAACAACTCTGACCTTTGCGAAGCATGTGAAATTTGTACATTTCGGCATGAAGGTTTTTAGGGAACAACAGTGGCATGACTACAAGCAACGTTGCTAAAAACAGGAAGACCGCTGGTCCCAACCCTACCAAGACAAAATACAGGAAAAGCAGGCAATGACCAATGTCATTTTACAACAAATAACCTTACAACATAAGATTCACTTGATTTTTCTGCTGTATGTGTGGGTTTTAAACGATTTCAGTAGTCACGCCATTTAAGTAAATAATAAAAATGTCAACCATTCGAGCATATATTGCTCCGACTACATAAAATACAACTAATAATATCTGATAAACACTTCTTAATCTTTTATTTCCTTTCTTCAAGCTTATGCCACTTAAATACTGCCACGACATAAAACAAAACGTTTACACGGTAGCGACTATTTACTTAGTAATGCTTTCATTATTTTAATATTCAGCTGTTTTGATGATACTATTATCGTTTCAATGCCGAGAGTATTGCTACATTTCAAAGCTAGTCAACTATAACAGATTTAAAACCACATGTTGCACTACACAGAAACATCTATCTACTACACCATTTGCACGACAAGCGGTGTAAAATGACCTTATCCTGCATATTTGTAATCGGTTGAGCGAATTAGAGAGGTACGTTATGATATGGTTTGGTTAGCAAAGAGGCTAGCGAGCTGTGAATGTATCATGTCAGTTACTACAGAGCACAACACAAACACTGACACATTACCTGCTGTAACAACACTACTAATTCCTCCTGCCGTACGTAACGATGTCCTTATGCGCTAAGTAATCGTTTCAAAATATTAACTTGCTCATTTCGTCTTATTTACATCCAAAACAGGGCCTCGGGCGCCAAATTTACGAGATTCAAGGCAATTCACAGTACGATTACCACACCCATACTGATATTGAGAGCATGGCAACATTTGGGTAAAGGGGAGAACGAAAGCTTTAAGTAGTGTTTAACCAATGTAATTTAATGTAGATAGATAAAAAGTTATTTAAATTAATGTTTTAATGCTTGATATTATATATTATAATGACATAATTTGCCTTTTCTACTACAGAGCGCGATATTAATGGTGGCAATCCAAAAGTGTCACCCCCGCGCTTAAAATGGTTCTGGCTATCAGCTTCCTCAATTATCAAAATGACTTAAGTAGTTTGATACGTTTGGGTGTAGTGTCAAAGGCCTTTGATTTGTAACATATATTAGTGCATATATGACTTTACATGAGCATAAAGAGGAAAATGAATATGAGTTCTCCACCGCTTTTAAAAGAAAAACTGTATTATAAACCAGATATGTTTACAATTTACTAGTATTGTCCATAATTGCGTAATGTTTAAAGGGGTCTTGCACTGTGAGTTGTTCAGCAAAGCTTCATTTACTAATTTAATTTTGAAGTGAACCCTCTCACATGATAAGTTCACAGTTTAGCCTATGTAACCTATGTAAAGCCACATGATATAAGTGCATATTTGCCATGTGTCAGATAAACTGTCAATTTCAGTAGCAATTTGTCAATACTAGTTAAAAATGAATAGTTTGATTGTTTAAGTTATTTTACATTTACTGTTAAAATAATTTTTTTATTATTATGTTTAAAGAGAAGCAAGAATATTCAGACTTTAATGATTAGAATTAAATATGTGGCACGCCATGGGTTAAGAAACTCCACCCCTTATGAAATGTAACCATGGTTTTACTACAAATAAATCAAAAAGTAATGGTTACCATAGTTTAACCATGGTAGCAACAGATTAACCATGATTTTGCAACAGTAACCATATATGTGTATCAAAACCATTCAATATACCTATAAAAACCATGCTTACTACACTTATTATTTTTTTTTTGTTGTTTAGATGAAATAAATTTATCTTGTTTATCTATAAGCTGATTTCAAAGTACTTAAATAAAAAAGTAACAAAACCATTATTCAGTGACATCAAGGCTTACCTATTGTGTAGGTTAAGTCACCAATCTCAGTGCAAGGCTGGTCGGTGGAAGCACACGGCTCCCTCTGTAGTGTGCGGGTTTGTGCTGATCTGAGTGCTGTCACTTGGATAAGCAGTGGGCACTTTAGTAAACCACCAGTGCATCTACACTGAGAGCTGCTCATAGTGGTGACAAGGTGGGGTTGGATGGGGGAGGCTGTGTATTGAAAGTGGAAAGATGAGGTCTTAAAGAGACAGTATTGATGTCACCATCTGTTCAATTTGTCAATGTCACTACCGAGTAAATGTTAAGAAAAATGAGTTTTGTTCTGTGCCTTTAATAATTAACCCTTTGTTTAGATTATCTGTATGTTTGAACAAAATGCATGAACGGTTTCTGATTGTTAGATCACCACGTAACGAATGGCTGTCAATAATTTATTAAAATGGAAAGCTTTTTCATGTAATGCACTGTCAACACTTTTATTTTAAGTGATTCATTGGACTTGCTTGCTGTTAATTGTTCATATTCACAGACAAATATGTGCTAAATTTGCTGATCAAAACATGCCACCCACTTCATGAAGATCACATTTAAATTGGACTTCAAGTTAAAATATCACAAGAGCAACTTAAAGTCAAATTGAGGCCTTTGATTTTCCTTGCATATGTCCGCCCAAAGATACTGACATCACTAGAGATTCCTATTACAAAGGAAGCATTTTGAGTCACGAGGATGATACGATAAGTCATGAAACAGGACCCTGCTGAGACATCTACCTCACATCCTCAATGGTCCCTAAAATCCTGAAGAAATCCATAAACTAATTTAAGCCATTGTCCTTCTCAACCACACGGCTTTATTTTTAGAGCTTTGTTGATGACACTGTCTAAAATTTCAAGCTGTGAAAGAGGTTAGCTATATATTTATCTACAGTGCCATCCATAGTATTGGGACAGTAAAGACAAAACTGCCCTGTTTACTGTGGAGACAAGATATTTGTAAGATGAATATGACGCAAAAGTACAGAATGTTACATTTTATTAACATTTGATTATGTTTCAACACATACATTTATCCTGACCTATATCTGTACTGCAGACGCAATGGATCAAATACGTAACACTACACTTTTTCGAACAATTAATGAATCAGAAAACATAGTTCATCACCTAACACATGTCAGACATTTGTCTTCATATAATGCCTTTAGATAGAAGAATTAAAATACAAACATGTTGCTCCGTTGAGTTGGTATGTTTTTTTAACCCCTAGGGTGTCAGCTGACATTAGCTTAACTTAGAACCTTCTTCTTACATTACTTCACTTATATGGTTTAAACTTAGCCACTGTACTTTTATTTTTCTATGTTTTCTCTGGCTTTTATTAATGTAAAGCTGCTTTGGAACTTTTTAACAATTCTAAAAAACTCTATTAATAACATGAAATATAACTAAATTGAACAGGTGAAAAATAAAATGTGACATTCTGTACTTTCATCTCATATTCATATTTTTTGGCACAGTTTCCCAGACAGGTCTTCCAAGTCCCAAACTAAATTTCATGTTTAAGCTGCCTTAAAGTGCACCTTTTTCATTGCTAATTAAATTATTTTGTATATTTGGTATGGCCTTGTAGACATCAACAGGCCCAGGAAGTAAACTGTTGCCTACTAGAGATTTAAGTTGGAAATGATAGTTCGCGTCAGCGTTTACTTTGGTGTATGTACCTCTTGCATATCATTAACATGTTGGGCCTACTAATAAACACTTACATACCAAAGGAAATGTAAAATCGTGAATCGGACCATAGTTGCTCTTTAATTTAGGGAAATACCACTTTTTTAAAATATGCTCATTTTCCAGCTCCCCATAGAGTTAAACATTTGATTTTTACCGTTTTGGAATCCATTCAGCCGATCTCCGGGTCTGGTTCTAACACTTTTAGCTTAGCTTAGCACAATTCATTGAATCTGATTAGACCATTAGCATTGCGCTAAAAAATAACCAAAGAGTTTTGATATTTTTCCTATTTAATACTTAACTCTTCTGTAGTTACAACGTGTACTAAGACCGACAGAAAAATTAAAAGTTGCTGTGACATCTTATACAGTATATCAGTGCCATTGTTTTGTCCCAAGATGCACACCAGTAAAAACTACTTAAATGTCCTATAATATAACTAGGGCCTGACCTGAATTAATCTGAACCCTGTCTGGGAAACTCCCCCTTAATATTTTGATATTTCTTCACT
The DNA here is from genome assembly GCF_030506205.2 of Paramisgurnus dabryanus. NCBI lineage: Eukaryota > Metazoa > Chordata > Actinopteri > Cypriniformes > Cobitidae > Paramisgurnus > Paramisgurnus dabryanus. The sequence continues at coordinate 19,977,836 of NC_133342.1, read as the reverse complement.
TCACAGCAAACAGAGCAATTTTGTCTTTATTTTCCAAATACTTATAAAAGGGCACTATATATCAGTGTTTCTCAAAGTGGGGTGTGCCCCACTGGTGGGGAATAGGTATACATTACAAGTGAGGCGTGATAAACGTAAGGAAATTTGATAATTTTTGTCATCTCTATTAATTCCTTTATTTATTGACCATATATTTAAAATGACACATTTAAATATAAGCCTTACTTAAAACAACATCAGACCGTGAAGAAAATGTCACACAGACAGAACCATAGCCTACAACAAATTAACGTCGGAATGTTAATTGAAGCGGAACAAAAACTTTCATGTGAAGAGGGGATATAGCAGTAGCAGTAGCGGGTATAAAATTAACAATGGATAAGTTTGTGACATGGAATAGAAAGAAAACTGGAGATTGGGCACCAGCAGAGAAAACCAAGACAGACAGTGGACCTAATCAACCAAAAAGCCAGCCAAAAAGAAAGTATGATGACTTTTGTCAGAGATAAAATGCAAACACAGCTGCATTATTTTTCTTAACTTCAACCTCGGGGGAAGTAATATTGACAGAAGTTTGAGCAAGAGGCGGAGTAGTCAGGAGTGATGATGTTACTACGCGCCAAGGTATGCAATATAGTTCTCATTTTTTATCCCCTTAAAAAATTGCTGCGTTTTATTTTGTGCTACCAGACTTACTTGTGTAACTATTCATGTAATAGTCTTTAAATAGGGAAAACATGGAAGTGTTTGGTGGTTTCTAAATTCATCCCTGTTTAAATTCTAAGGCAGTGGTCCCCAAACTTTTTCAGCGTGTGCCCCCCCCCCTTGTGTACGGTGCATTCCTTTGCGGCCCCCCAAAGAAAATTTGTGACAAAAAACTGTTCTAAAACTCAACATTTTATTTAAAAAAAATTAAATAAATAAATTATACAAAAAGTAGTGCTTTTGGTTAGTAGCCTTATTTTTTTAGGTTTAATTACACAGAATTCATGATAAATTAATGTATTTCATAAAATGTCATAAAACTAGGGCCCCCCTGGCACCATCTCGTGGCCCCCAGTTTGAAAACCACTGTTCTAAGGAATGAATGGGGCTAGGCCAAATGCTAACACATTCACGATGTGCTGTACAAAGATTAAGTGCATGCATTGAAACAAGATAGGGATGTATTAATTTGTCGAAGTTGAGGTAAGAACATAGTAAAACATTGAAAACGGTGGTGTTTTCCTTTAAAACCTACTTGATTACCATTTTGTTGGGGCGATTGGGGAAAGGTGGGGATTGGAACCCTTCCCTACCTCCAAAGTGGGGAATGGCAGAAAAAGTTTGAGAAACACTGCTATATATATATATATACAATTCCATTTAAAAGTAGTACAGTTGTAGCAATGCATAAGTCATGACAGTCAGGGACCAAAATGCATTCTCATCTTAAGAAAAAACAAAGAAGAGACAGTATTTAATTTCAGTAAGTTCTTCTAAAATACAGTTTTAATAAATAGATTATAAATACATTTTGAGTTGATAACCTTTAAACATAGGTCGGATGGAAACATGATAGTTGACAGCTAGACATGCATACATTTTTTAAGTCCATTCCATAAATAAATCTATTCCACATTATCAGAAAGTAAAATATATTAAATCAGTTATTTCTAATTATAATTATAGGAACAGCTCTGATCATAGCAAAACTACACTCTAAAAATGCTGGGTTATTTTCAGTCCAGCATTGGGTCAAAAAGGGGCGAGTTCAGCAGTTGGATTAAATTAATGCAGATAATGTTTATAATCGACCCATCAATGGGTTAAAACAACCCAACTTAATGGGCTGGGCTCATGCCTTTTTGACCCGACGCTGGGTTGAAAATAACCGAGCATTTTTTAGAACGTAGTGTGATTAATGCCCCTATAATGTGCCCAGACATGCAAATAAATATTTTTATATATAATTTTTGGTGGTTTAATTTTATTATATTGCAATGTCGGTTTGTAAAAATGCACATTAATAGTAGTTACATTCAATAATGTGGAAAACAAAGTTTTTGTCACATGCAATAATCATTTATGACTTTTCCAAATTTCTATACATGTATAAATTAATCTAATATTTAAGCAACAGGTGCATCTAAGGTCCTGTCTCTCACACAGAACAATGCATTGGTTGTTTGAATGCTATTTATTTGTAATTGCTAATGATTTCTATCTTTAACTTTTCAGTAAATACTCAGTGCCTTTTCAATAATCTCCGCTGTATTTCACCTGTTATAAAGACTTCACCCAAAATGCATAGTGGTGAATTACAAAGACAAATTTGATTATAAACCCCTACTAAAATATTTGGTAAATTTAGCAATTCCAGTTTGCATAGTTATGTCTAAACAAAATATTTGGCTTTAACCTATAAAAAGGGGATTAAATAAATAAACCGTTCTAGTTTTCGTCTACAAATGGCTTCATTTATATCTTTAAAGAATAAAGGGTATTCAGTCACAGGAAATGCACTTTAAACTTACCAGGCCCAACTATTGAACTACAACAAGATGTTTCTGCAGCTTATGCACACATGTATATATATAGTAGCTAATATATTTGTGAATGTATTCAGTTCCTTTCAAACGTTTGGGCTAATGCTTCTACATCAGCTCGCCCACTTTCAACATGATACTGCTTTTGCTGTGACCTTTCATGCAGAGTCTTTGAAGTTGCTTCCCACCGAGGCCTGATCCAGAATGCCCCACGGCACACAGCAATAAAAGAGGTTTGCTGGAAGACAGATGGCCTGGGGAACACACCCTGCCCGCACACCTGGGCATAAATCGCCCTGAGAGGGTGTTGTGTCCTAAAGTGAAATTCATTCATAATGTCATTCATCATGCTGCACACAGTGTCACTTGGTTTGGTAGAAGATGGACTGAAATCATGGATGTGCTTTTTCAGTGGGTCAACAGCGCCACTTAGTGTTAAGGAATAGACATTGTAGTATGTCACAGGAGGTGCATGCTAACGAAATGTACATTATAAATAGATTATTTTATACGATTAATTAATCCATAAACTGAACAAAATACTTCCTACATTCCCAATGAAGTTTGACTTTCTCAAGTATACAAAGTTTTTAGATAAGCTTAAAAATATTACAATAAAATATTATTTAACATCAAGAAAAAGTGCTTTTGCTGTCTCTCTCCCTCGCTGTGTATATATATTTCATATTCATTTAATATATTCCTCTAGTTTTGAAACCCTTCATTTTGTGCTCTATAGAATAAATGCCCTCCTCAGTGGAAGCCCAAAGGTCAAGGCTGCCTCTTAAAGCGCATAAATACATCAAAAATAGCTGTGCACATTCGGCATGTTATATTGACGTTCTTACTCAGCCTATCTTTGTGCCTACTTTTAAAGTGAATGAAAGATTTCACAGGTCCTATATTAATCACACATCCATGTCAAAGGCCCTCATTAGAAGGTCCAGATCTCCCACGCTGGCTGCCTGGAAAAGCTCTGGCTGGTCCATGAGGGAAAGGGCGATTCGCAAAGCAGCCCAAATGTTGCCGGACATCACCTGATGACTCCTGCTCTTCCGCTGCTGGTGCAGAGCAGTCAGAAAGTTACTTACTGCCTCCCTGTAGGAGAAAAGAAACCACATACATAAGCATTTAGGTTTAGGAGAGAACGTATGCCATAAAGGTGCTGCAAGTGAGTTTTTAATACGACACATAAATGATGGATCACCTGAAAAGGTGTTTCTGGTGTAACCCCCTGAGGTATTGGCCTGCTATAAAACTTCCAGAGAACATTATGCACCTCTATGCCAAGGACAAGTAGGCACTTTTATTCCAGGAGAAAACTCAATTCATCTCAGTTTACCTGCTTGTTTGGGACACGCCCCTTCGCAAGTACACACTAAATTTCTGAGGTACAATTATGATTCTACCCTTATGGGCGCAGGAAGATGGGGGTTAATTTAGGTCAAGGAAGCGGAAATTAAAATATAGCACCTTTAATGTGGTATGTCATTAGTTGACAGGTCATGCATGTGCTTTATTCACGGCAACCTTCTGCTTTACTATCGTTTACACAAAGGAAACATGATATATACACTCTTAAAAAATAAGAGTAGGGGCTACATGACACCACAGATGAAACAATGGTTCTTCTATAGCATCGCTGTGAAGAACCTTTTTGTAGCACTTTTATTTTTAAGAGTGAAGTCCTTTTCCATCAATCAAGCACTGTTTAGCAGTTTGGTTTATTACCGATGTGCCCCTAGGTTTATGCAGCTAATGCCAAGGTTGTATCTGGAGCGTATGAAGCCTGGCTGGAGCTCCAGAGCTCTGGTGTAGGCCTCCACTGCCTCCTCACTGCGGTCTCCATTAGCTAGCGTGGCTCCGAGACGATTCCACAGCAGATAGTCCTGTGAAACACATAAATATGAGTCAAAAGCAGTCCAGGGCAATGGGTTCTGGCTAGAGGGGATACAGCTACGGCCAAAACTCACGAGATGTTGGGTTTAGGGTTAGGATTAGGTTGAAATCAGCGCTCATAAGGTGGATTCCAAGAGATTTTGGCAGTAGCTGTATACATTCTAGCCACAACCAGGGCAACGGTTTACAAATTTGGGTACAAGGACCACCATAGGCCACAAGGGGGTGCTGGGTAGTCTTCATTATGGAAAAATCAGCTTTCTTGCAACAATACATTTTGATTACTTTAAAATTGGTTCTTTAAATGATTATAAGGTGTAATAAACTCAGATTTTAAAGAAAAATACACACAACTTAAATAAGGAAATATTTGCCAAAATATATTGTGACAATTTGTTTTGGGTTAAGTACAATGAAAAACAAACCACATTTATTATTAAAAACATGTTGTTCTTATATATATACACTATAAATAGTATACATATATGTTTACAATGTAATGTTTAGATTTAATTCATTCGTGGGCCGTGCCCCCCCAAAGAGGTTGTTGTGCCCCCTACACAGTTTATATATATATATATATATATATATATATATATATATATATATATATATATATATATATATATATATATATATATAATTAAAATAGACCCATTTCTCTGATTGTTTGCATTGCAGCATCTCATGCGTCATTACGTCTTTAGCATATTAATGTGACTTGATACTAGCAACGTGTTTTTTCGCTGCATTTTATGAATCGTATAAAATATGGATATTAGAACATTTCGAACGAACCAGCACCGCCTGCTCCATCTGACTTCATGCAAACACCGGTTGGCTCAAACTTGGAGATTAGAGGTTGAGGCGGAATTTTCAAATCTATAGGACAGGACACTGTTTAAGGAAGTTTAATGTTCGCATATGTCGCCTTCAGCTTTTTAAAGTAAAGTTATGCGTTGTTTTAATTTACGTAAGCTTAATGTGAAGTGTGACTATAGACCGTTAACAGCATTGTGACGTGATTATGGTAATACTGATTAGTTTGTGATCTTCTGGACACTATACGGGAAATGCGCTGACAATGAATAAGTGTGCTTTCACTGTAGTTGTTGTTTTTATGCCTTGTTTTTGCAACTTATTGTTGCTGATTGCGTGCCCCCCGTTGGAAGTCGCGTGCCCCCCTGTTAGTTATGGTCTGGCGCTGGCTCTGCCTTGGGAGATTTTTAAAATGGTAAAACAGCATCAGATGACTGTGTCTTGCTGATATGTTGATATTACTCTGCATTTTTAAATTGGATATTTTTACTCACTTCAAAGGGCAGAGCCCTTGACGTGAGCTTGTTAAGGGTGTAGGGGATTTATGATCTCATTTATGCTTTTGGATATCTCTTGGCGAGGTGACTGATAGACCAATGTTACAGTGACAACGTTGCACTTGCGAGGATTTGCATACTATTCTGTTGAATATTTCTTGTCAAATGTTGTTTATTTTTGTCTTATTTCAAATTGATTTGTTTCGCTCTGCTTGGTGTTTAAAGTAGATACAGCGTGTTAATAAACACAGCAGCTACTATTAAACACTTTCCTACAATCTAATCTAAACTAGCCTTTACCATCTTTTGGGGGAAGTCGTAGTCTAGAGTCGTGCTTGTAACCTGAGAGTTGCCGGTTTGCGTCTCACAGCCGGCAGGTTGCGACTGTGGTGCCCTTGAGCACAATAAAGGAATAGTTCACCTCACCTTAAAATGAAAATGATGTCATAATTTACTCATCCTCATGTTGGTCTTAACCTGTATGAATTTCTTTATTCTAATTAACTTTATTCTATAAAAAATATGATGGAATTTAATGGGTGCAGTCAATTGTAAGGGGTGGTGATGGTGCAGTGGATAAGACACACGCCTTTGGTGTGAGAGACCCGGGTTCGAATCCACTGTGACACACCATTGTGTCCCTGAGCGAAACACTTAACCCATAGTTGCTCCAGAGGTGTGCGACCTCTGACATATACAGCAATTGTAAGTCGCTATGGATAAAAGCGTCAGCTAAATGAATAAGTAAGTAAGTAACTGCGTGCTTACCATCATTTATCAAAATATTTTCTTTATCATTTATCACAATTCTTCCAAAATATTTTTTCCTACTATGGAAGTCAATGGTCACTATCTGCTGTTTGTTTACCATATTTCTCAAAATATATTCTTTTGTGTTCTTCAGAAAAAAGAAATTCTTACAGGTTTAGATGGATGAGTAAATGATGACATAATTTTCATTTTAGGTGAACTATCCCTTTAAACCTAATTGCTCCAAGGGTGCTGGGATAGCTGTTCACTGCTCCAGGTGTGTTTGTGTTTATGACTTGCAGTGTGTGTGTTCACTACTCACTGGGATGGATTAAATGCAGAGGTCACATTTCGAGTACTTGACAAGCATGTCACTTTTACTTTTAACCTCAGATCAATATTGGGTTTTACAATTACTACAGAGTTAGTTCCAACCATAATTAAACACACCTGAAGCAGCCAATTAAGGTCTTACTAGGCATACTAGAAACCTATACTTCGCAAAGGCCCTTCAAGGGTGCATAAATGCTGTTTGGAAAATGTCCCTTGTTTTTAAAAATGGTATAAGGCACAACTGAAATTTTTTACATTCTTAAATGGCTCTTTATGTCATTTCTGCTTTGAGGATAGTTTGTATTTTTGCTCTTATGATATATTGTATTTGATGTGTTGAATTCTTGAGGTAGGACATTAATGCACATTATGGATAGGTGATTACACAATCTGCAGCATTCGAAAGATGTTTAATGAATGTGACTGCTTAGCTTACCTCGGGTCGCACAGACAGTGCAGCGTTGAAGGCATCGACAGCTTTGTCAAACTCTGAGCTGAGGTTAAAGAGCACACCCAGACCTGTCTGAAGATCAGGGTCCACTCCCTCTGCATTTTGCTGCTCTGCTTCCTGATAGAGCTCCAACACTTCCACCAGCTGAGAGCTAAATACACACACAAGGAAAGTAAACCTTACCCTGTCCACCAAAATATATTTTGGATGTTGGTGGGCTGGTGTCCCAACCAAATATTAGAACTAGCTTAAAGCGATACTTCAGTCAAATATCAAATTTCAGAAGCGAACACTACTTGAGTATTAAGTAAATTTTTCAAGCATCTGTGCTTTATCAGAGTGTTTGTCTTGGGAAAAATGTACTTTATTAAAACATTTTCACATTCTAAAGCATAGAATCATACTGTGTATTTCTTTTATATTGCATATTCAAATTGATTTAATACCTATTTACATAAAAATTGTGTACTTTTACTTTTCTTGAGTAAAAGTACAAAAGTTATTTTTACTTAAGTAAAAAAAACTAGATGTTTAATGTACTTAAATATTAAATATAACCCAAAAACTTGAAATTATGAAATGTAGTGGAGTAAAATTATGATAATATGCTTTGGAAGGTATGTTTTCCAAAGAAAAACACTGATAAAATACGAATACTTATAAATGTACTTTTATGTAGAAAGTAAAAATACTTAAAGGTACAATTTGTAAGATATTTGCAGTAAAATATCCAAAAACCACTAGTCCGGTGTTATATATTTTGTCCAGCTGATTACTAACAATATCTATAATGTTTTCAACTACTTGTAAATTATGAGAAAATTGCCACCCTAAAAAGTGACACGGGGCAGTGCAGTCGCCTGTAAATGACGTTAATATCTCCGTTACCCTTTGTTACCGCCTTTACTGATGTAAAAACCACATGACAACAGTGTCGTGGACAAATGCGGAAGTAATAGCGTCTGTCGGGCCAATCGCTTTTTTATGGTAAGTTTGTTCATCTGAACACTTAATTCTGTGCTGTGTTAACAAACCATCGTATTGGACTAATATTGTAACATCTATGACTAACAATTGCGTTTTGAACATTACATAAAACCTTACATAATGAAAAAAAACGATGTCATCAAACACAACATTTATAAAACTTGATTTTCTTTACCTCATGTGTAACACGATTTCTCGTTCCCGTCTGATTGATGGCCATCAGTGTTTGAGTTAAAGACAACAAATCCCATCAGTCTACGCTGCTTCAGAGCATCATTAATCTACGTCATTGTTATTGATTTGATCTGGCGCCCTCTAGCGGTGCGGATTATTCAAATTGCATCTTTAAGTAGTGTCCGCCACTGTCAAAATTACATGATTTACTCACCCTCAACCAAGCGTGCTGCACAAGCTCTGAAAAGTGAAGCCAAAACGTCTCGATCGCCCCCCAGTGACTGGTCCCAGTATAGGTCATAAACCCCGCCTCCCCATGTTATTCAATGGGACTTGAGACCACCAAAAATTTTTTATTACACTTCAATTATCTTTTTTCCAATGTTGGTTTCTGTCATTTACTGTAGTTTTTATCACGCTGATGTACATTCAAATGTTTGTTTTTAAAATAGGTTTGTGTTTAGTTTGTTATTTAATGATATAAAAATGGTGGTGTCACGTCATGATTGACAGCTGTGATATCGTGTGATATGCGCATTCTGCGAGAGCGAGGGCGGGGTCTTGATTTCGCGGCTTCACTTCCTGCTCACTACTGCGCATGACTGGTCCCGAAAACGCTACTGCGCAGACTCAAGACCCAAGATGTCAGCGCCATTTCGGGACACTGGCGGCTTCACTTTTCACCAATGGAAGAGAGCGAACAGACGTCGTCCATCTTTTTTACAGTCTATGCCCTCAAACAGTTCGGGATACATATTTCAATCATCTGAAGTGATGATGAAGTGAATGTTATTTTAGTATATGTCCTTGCTTTTCCAACCTTATAATTAGAGAAATCAGGGATCAGGGAACAACTTCTGACTTTGAAGCCCACAAAAGTGCATCCATCCCAACAGATGTAATCCACGCAGCTCCAAGGGGTTAATAAAGATTTTTCATGGCTAATTGATACGATATTGTAAGAAAAATATCCGGATTTTAAACCATATAAACTATAATAATTAGCTTCCGGTAATAACGCCATCTATTACTCCCTTGAATTATGAGAGTCACTGCACAATGTATCTACAGCAACCAATGCTCACTAGGCTAAAACTTCCATGAATCAAGAGTCCAAGAGGGCACCGTTACCGGAAGTTATTTATTACAATTTATAAAGTTTGAAATATGAATGTGTTTATAATTATACATAAGCAGAAGACCTTTATTAAACAATTGGAGCCATGTGGATTACCTCTGTAAAGGATGAATGCACGTTTTTGGGGGGTTTAAAGTCAGAAGTTGTTTCCTGATCCCTGTTGTCTCTCATTATAAGCTTGGAAGAGCAAGTACATTTACTCCAAATGTGCTCATTTGAAAGATGATGGACATGTGTATCTTGGATTGCTTGAAGGTGAGTAAATCATGGGGTAATTTTGATATTTGGCTGGATTATCCCCTTAACTGGCAAAATCTTTAGTAGACAAGCAGGCAGTGGCGGCCGGTGACTTCTCTTCCGAGGGTTGCGAATTCAAAATATGTGATCGGAGTGTCATGTGTGTTGCTCGTCATTTCAAAATATGTGTTTGTTACGTCATGTGAACCATGTGCATCATGTCTCTTGTCAAAATACGAGCCTGCAGCACACACGTCAAAAGGAATCATGATAAAAGAGACGCTCATGTTCACAAAATAGTCGCAGACATTAACTAAACTTACACATAAAATTCAGCGAGTATCTGGCAAACGCCTCTTTTTTTTGGCTCTTACTTTGACATCACACGTGATGCACATCAGTTTACATGACACGCCGAACACATATTTTGAAATGATGAGCCACACATATGACAGGCTTCATACATGGTGTGACAGGTTTCACATTGTGCGCCCTCGAAAAATAAGTAGATTTACATAGATTTATGTTCTAGCATGTGTGAACTATGATCTGAAGCTGTATTTAAAATCTTAAACAAAAGTTGCCAAAACTTTATTAGCAATGAAATAAAATCTTTAAGGTACCATTAGGTCAGCTTTCCTTTCCAAACAAACAGATGTTCAATATGACTCTGTACATATGACTCTACATTTATATGTTTATGTATATTACATGCACACTATTTAGGTTGCAGCATTTTATAGACACTGATGTAAACAGAGTAGACTGTCACCATACCATCCGAGAGCAGAGATGGAGGAGATGGATGATCCTCTTCGATGAGGCAGTGGTGAGCCATCCAGAGGGCTTCGATCCTGTAGCAGATGTCTGTATCTGGGGCTGTATCTGATCCAGCGGTGGAGAGCCTCACATGCTTCCTCCTGCTGTCCTGTGTTGGTCAGGCTCACAGCGAGGGCCATTAGGGCCTTTAGGTTATTTGGGTGAAGCTCCAAACATCTGTTAAACCAGGACACAAAAATCAATTGGTTTATGCAATATATATCCCTTTTAATAGAATGTGCTTTGATAAAACACAGCGAGTGGTGCAGACTTTGACCCAGCAGTTGTTTTAGTGATTACTGGATTAAGGACAAAATCCTGAACACATTGCTTTCTTTAAGATGATTCAAATATATCTGTAGTGTCTGGGAAGTGTGTAATCCCCCATTAAAATGCGATTTATAACATTATTCACCCTTAGTATTAATGCCCCTCCTGCAACATCAAAGTCAGGCATTAATTGCAATACACCAGTGAATATTCACTCACCTCTGCAGGCAAACAATAGCCGCCTGCTCGCTCTCATTCTCTGCCTGTATGTTCCCCAAAACCTGCCAAGCCTTTGCGGAACATTGAAACAAACATAATTATGGCAAAAAAATAAATAGATTGAACATAAATAGCTCAAAGGGAACCATAAAAACAATGTTCAATTACCAGGGCTGCCAGTTTTATAAAACACTATTCTACCCCTGCGTTATACGCTTGTCCAAAGCATTTAATGGGATGTCACTCAGAGGATGCTGACAGTGGAGTTTAATACGTTTTTGACTAGAATTAAACAGGATTGTATTTATAAGCCTTCCCAGAGGTTTACACCATCTGTCCGCCATCGTCTTGGCTCATAAAACATGGAAAATTTCATTAAATGCTCAACAGTGCTGACTGGGCAATAATGAGGGAGGGACGGAAATGAATTTCCATTGGCTATCACATATGCTTGCTCTGGGCAATAACAACAATAAGTCGAGCACTTATGTAATCATCCGCCTTTTATAAGTAACTGAGTAAAAGGATTTGAACAGGACATGATGGCCTATTACAAAACTTGCATATCTAAAGTAGACAGCTACATTTTTTTTGTAAAATACTGTTTCTATATTAAATCCTCCTTCAAAATATATAATATAATATAACATTAAAAATGTTTATACTGACAGAGTAATCCATGTCAAAGACTAAATTCAATGATTGAAATTAAACTTTAATTCTCCTAATCTCATGATCAGATTATGAGACTTTACCCTAAATTTCACAAACTAAATAAGTGTCTCTTATAACCATGGCTGTAATCACTACAGATTTAGATTGCCACAGGAATGCCGTATTTTTGTAGACCAACCTGGAAGTTAGTGGGACACTGGTTCTCTCGCCAAAAAGCGAACACATTTTTTCCATATACTTTTGGATTATCGCAACAAATAAGCTTTGTGTTTAACAAAAGTTTATGACACTTACACATTTTGCCCAACAAGTTAATCTTCACACATAAATACAATTTGTACGATTTTTGAAGTCTAAATGCGTTTATTAGAAATAAAAAACGTAGACTTCAAAATTAATCAACGTTGTGTTTATTTGTGAAGATTATCTTGTTGGACAAAACATGTAAGTGATTATATAAGGGATTATTTTCTGTGATAATCCAGAAGTCTATGGGGAAAATAAATGGGCGTTATAGGAACCACCATAGATTTATACACTAGATGTTGCCTTGGCTTCGGCAGTTAATTGGAACGAATGCGTCAATGGAGCCGCCACCTTGGAACAGGGGAGCCCCTCCTCTTTAATGCATCAGCGTCAATGTAGGCAAAGGTCTAACGGAAATAAAATCGTCATGAATGTGATTTTCTAGGGGGTTTTTTTGTTTGTTCCAATGGTCAGACATGTATTTATCATTGAGTCCAGAGAAAATTTTAAGTTTTGATATTAAGATAATCTACTTTTTCAAAACATAACGCATAGTGCTAGTAAGCCTAACATCCATACGCAGCACAAAAGTCCAGCATTGTCCATGAATTCGAAGAACAGGCGCAGATAGCAACATGACCTAGCTACTTCCTATGACAAGACCCCTGTTCCAAGATGGATGGCGGTTTTGACGCAGGCTTAGAACCCCAAGGTGACATCTAGTGTATATATCTATGGCAGTAATTTTTAAAGTGTGGTCCGCGGACAAACCCCCCCAAGTGGTCCGCCAAAAGATGACCTAAGCTAAGCAAGTGTTTATACAAAATTATCACTCATTTAAGTAGATTTTTAATGCACTTGTGAAACTGTGATATCAGTTCTTGCCATTCTGTTTTAATAACGTAAAAATGGATCGGTGGCTAAACCAAAGGTCAAAAGAAAAGATCAAGCGTCAACTGAAAGCAGCTAAAATCCACAGATCTATTAGTTTTGTAATGTTCTAGTTTTTGTTTCATGTGTAAAATCCCTGTAATTTCAGTGATTTTGGACATTAAGAGGAATATTTACCATAGTTACAACCATAGACTTCATATACCCAACACCTCAGTTTTAATCTAATGGCTCTTTGGAAGGACATTAAGTGGGACCTAGGCTGTTATAGTATGTTTAATTGCAGTTTTTTTCACATGTGCAGTTTGTTGTTCATATTATGTCGCAACTCATTTAACATTTACTTTTTCAAATGAAATAAAATTAATATAATAATTTCTGAACATAGCATTGCATTTGTGTTTAAAAAATTAGTTTTTGACTTGAAACAGTTGCATATTAAACTTAAATTTAGCTTATCCCCCATTTTGTTGTTTTTTGGGGGGGTGTTAGAGTGGGATTCTTTTAGGTGGTCCTCAGAAAAAAATTGGAAGATAAAGTGGTCCTTGGACTGAAAAGGTTTGAGAAACACTGATCTATGGGGAACCATGTGTTTTGCTAACTTCCGGGGTTAGCCTACAAAAATACCTCATCCCTGCGGCACTATTAAGAGGGACGCATTTCCCCAGGATTCAGATCCATGACATACTCTTAACTTTTGCATTTGGTCCCTAATCTTATACATTGGGGGGAGTTTCCGGACAGGGTTTGTCCTAGTCCCAGATTAAAATGTATGTTTGAGCTGCCTTAATTTAAAAAACAACTTGCATTGACATATCTTAACATATATCAGTGCCATTGTTTTGTCTCAAGATGCACACCATTAAGGTTTGTTTGTAAAAACTGCTTAAAGGGGACATTATTTAAGATGTGAAATAAATCTTTGGTGTCCCCAGAGTACATATGTGGAGTTCTAGTTTAAAATACCATATAGATACTTTATTATAGCATGCTAAAAGTGCCACTTTGTTGCTGTAAGCAAAAATGTGCCGTTTGGGTGTGTCATTTAACATGCAAATTAGTTGATCTCTGCCCTAAATGGCAGTGCCATGGTTGAATAGTGCAAATTAAGGGGCGATATTATAGAGACAGAGCGCCGCGCGTCATAACCTGAAAACCACGCCCACCGGGGGGGAAACAATCCAACGGTCTCCATTGACTTTGTATTGCGAGAGGCTGCCTCCTTGTCATTTCTGGCTTATAACAAAAAACAGAATAATGCCTAAAAGCTGCTGTGTGACAATATGTACAGCTAACAAGCCAAAGAACCCAGAAATAAGTTTTTATAAGCTGTCGAGCCGTAAAACCCAGCTTTTAAGGAGAATAAAGTGGATCGCCGACTACGTTTCCCCCTAGTGGACGCAGTTCTACTAATAGAAGTACTATGAAAAGTTGCCTGTTTCCACTTTTGTTTCTTTAAACGCTCGTTTTATGAGGTCGACAGCTTAAAAAAAACTTATTTCTGGGTTTTTTGGCTTTTTAGCTGTACACCTTGTCACACAGCAGCTTTTATGTATTATTCTGTTTTTAATTTTAATCTGTAAATAAGTTTTTATAAGCTGTCGACCCCAAAAACGAGCGTTTAAAAACACAAAAATGGAAACAGGCAACTTTTCATAGTACTCATATTAGTAGAACTGCGTCCACTAGGGGGAAACGTAGTCGGCGATCCACTTTATTCTCCTTAAAAGCTGGGTTTTACGGCTCGACAGCTTATAAAAACTTATTTCTGGGTTCTTTGGCTTGTTAGCTGTACATATTGTCACACAGCAGCTTTTAGGCATTATTCTGTTTTTTGTTATAAGCCAGAAATGACAAGGAGGCAGCCTCTCGCAATACAAAGTCAATGGAGACGGTTGGATTGTTTCCCCCCCGGTGGGCGTGGTTTTCAAATTTGCATATCGGCGCTCTGTCTCTATCCCTTTCTGACATCACAGGGGAGCCAAATTTCAGTGACCTATTTTTTCACATGGTTGTAGATAATGCTTTACTAAAACTAAGTTACTGGGTTGATCTTTTTCATGTTTTCTAGGTTGATAGAAGCACTGGGGACCCAATTATAGCACTTAAACATGGACAAAGTCAGATTTTCTTGATATGTCCCCTTTAAATGACTTAATATAACCAATACCTAGTCCTGGATTAATCTAAACCCTGTCCTGGAAATTCCCGCCCACCTCACTGCTAATGAAACACAGCAAAGCATAAAATCAAAACAGGACTTTCCGTTTACACTACTT
The DNA here is from genome assembly GCF_030506205.2 of Paramisgurnus dabryanus. Classification (NCBI taxonomy): domain Eukaryota; kingdom Metazoa; phylum Chordata; class Actinopteri; order Cypriniformes; family Cobitidae; genus Paramisgurnus; species Paramisgurnus dabryanus. The sequence continues at coordinate 19,962,624 of NC_133342.1, read as the reverse complement.
TAACTTTGAATGAAATACTGATACATTTACAGTCTACAATTCCTTTGCGTCACCGTTGAACTATTTTGTTGACCTCTGCACAATGCATTCTGGAAATGTTTTATCCTTAAAGGTTACATGCGATAATGATTTTGATTCAGACCGAAAGCAAAAACCAACAGCCTGTTTTTAAACAACCTTAGCAATGTTGTGCCTTCAAATGCTGTCTAGGTCTGCAGCTCCTCAGTTTTAGACACTGTGCCGATGTGTAAGACAGGTGCACGCTCAATACAAAGTCTGGCAAGACATTAGAAGCAATTTTACAGGTTAAGTATTTTACCTCAGAGTCCTGATGGTCCTGTAAGATAGCAGCTTCCAGTAGCAGTACAGCGCTGTTTAGATCGCCCTCTTTCCACTTCTGCAGCCCCTGCACAAAGGCATTGCCGTAGTCTTTGAATGGGTTATTAGTATGGAAGAAGTAACCCTGAGAGCAGAAGAACCAGAGAGCAAGCATAGATGTGAGCCCATCTTAGAGAAAACAAACATAACCATGAGTAAAAATCATGTATATTTTAAGAGAGCACTCGAGAGAACGATGTGGTATGTAGAGAGTTAACTGGTGGAGTACTGATTGGATTGGAACATGCTCATGTCTTTAATATTGCATAGAAACGTGAAGCTGGCCTCATCAGAGGCGTGCGGAGAAAAAAAATGCCACATCAGCTCAAACTACACATGACATGATCTATATCAAAGACACATGCATTCATACTACATTTAATATCTCTATCCAGGACACCATGGGGCGGTTTCCCGGACAGGGTTTGGATTAATCCAGGACTAGGCATTGGTTATATAAGGACATTTAAGTAGTTTTTACACACAAAACTTAACTGGTGTGCATCTTGAGACAAAAAATGTCAGTAATATATGTCAAGACATGTCAGTGAAAGGGGTTTTAAAATTAAGGCAGATCAAATATGCATTTTAGTCTGGGACCAAGGAAAACCCTGTCCGAGAAACTGCCCCTAAATATGAATTGATAAGAAAAGATGTGGATTTACTTTTGTAAATGACTTTCCTTTGCCAGACAACAAAGCAAAAGTCATAATGATATCCAGATGCCAAGATGTGGGAAAGATCTGAACAACTCAGACTTGGTCACTTTTAACCTGGCAGGTAAGCAACTACCTAGCAACCACCCAGAACAAGCAACCATACTGTTTCATTGGACTGGACAGCCTAGAAAACTAACAAACAGCCAATCTCCTCTCGATCATCATCATTTATGTTCAGTGTCCTTCAGTTTAGTTCAAATCATATAATTGAAATTGCAAACTGAAACAGTAAAATTCAAAGTCAGTGCTAAGTGATAAAGATTTCTTGCTCCTTTTATCTCATATGCCTGCATAATTGGCTCTATGATAGTTTTAATCTTAACATTTTTTGCTGTTCGAAAACACAATGATAAAACATGAGAGAGAATTTTAGATGAAAGCGAGAATTATCTGACATCTGGAGTCTGTAATCTTTGAAGTGATACACTTAGGGCCCTATTTGAATGATCTAAGCACTTTGTCTAAAGCGCACAGTGCAACGTCTAAATGGGCGTGTCCGAATCCACTTTTGCTAATTTAACAACGGGAAAAATGGTTTGTGCGCCCAGCGCATGGTTGAAAAGGGTTGGTCCTTTTTTTAATGAGTAATGGGAGTATTTTGGGCGTAACGTGCAATAAACCAATGAGAGTCTCAGCTCTCACCCCTTTAAAAGCCAGTTGCGCTGGCACTATGTCTAATCCCTATTTAGATGACGGACATTGTAAACTGAAAAACTAAGCGGAAGGAAGAAGATCCCCAGTTTAAGATTAATGTTAAATAATTGTGTTGTTTTTCACTTGTATTGAAATTGATTTTTTTTATTAAAACCTTTAAAACCCGTTGTCTTTTAGTCATGGAAGTAAAAATAGCAGGCTTTTAATTGCTGTAATTGTATGGCTATCCAATATCATCAAAAAATTATTTACAAGTATGTAAGAAGAGGTTTGTAGTCTAAAAATACTTTATTTGTAACAAACAGGAGATAAAGAATTTACAAACGTCTCTGCGCACATCGTTTCAACACTGGGACAGTGTCAGATTTTTTTAAGCATTACTTAAAAATGTTTCTCATCCCACCATATCCACAGGTACAGAGTCATCATATACAATAAATCCGTGAGGTAGCATTAATTTTTTTTTTAAAAAACAGATGCATTTGTTTAAAGCAAAGCATTTATTTAAATAACAAAAAAACATATTGTCTCATTGACTTTAGACCAGGTTTTTGTTGGTCAATGGCGTAGTCTATTTTAGTTGCCTCAAAATAGCAATGCGCCTGACCACACCTCGTTTTCAGACCAGAACGCCCATGGGTGCAAAAGGGGGCGCAAATGCATTTTCTATTTAAACAATGTGGCGCTAAACATGAAAATGATAATTGCGCACGGTGAAAAACTTGCAAAAGACTCTTGCGTCGCTCATTGCGCTGCATCGTGCCAGGTGTAAGATAGAGCTCATAATGTCTGAAAGCATCATTATGAATCGATCCTTTTGGACAGCAAGGTATAGTTCATTTGGTTGCCAGGTGCTTTAATACTTAATAATGTTGCATAAAACCACTTTCTTTTTGTTTATTGATGATAACCTTTCAGATTTTTGTGTGTTTATTTAACAGGGTCAACTGTTCGGCTGATGAGAGTAAATAAGTCTTAAGATTGGCCACATCACAGTGCAAAGCATTCTGATTGGCTGAGATACCTTTTCAGTGGGTGAGAAGTTGAGTGGAAGCAGGCCTTCACTGTCAGCATCCTCCAGCCAGTTCCTGCGTGCCAGCTCCTCCCATTCAGCCTGCATTTTATCCCAGAACTCAGTGTCTGACTGCAGGAGACAGATACAGATATATTTACAAGACAGTCAATAACGGAATATCGCACAAAAATAAGATCAGCCACATGAGACCATGCAGAGAGATGTCAAAATGTAGCTACTTACATACACTAATATATATTTTACACCATTTTACTGTCCAGTCTGTGTGCTTTCTGATTCTTACTGATTCTTATTGGAACACAACACAAGTGTGCTTTGGTTTTATAAGGACAAATTGTTTTTTATTTATTTGTAGCTCTGATGAGAGCATTTCCAGTATTATGATTTGTACGCTATGGTCAAAATCCTTACAAATACCATTTCTCTCCAAGCTGTGATACCACCTTTTTCATATAAAAAGTAGATTTGAGATCAGTTTCTAATTTCCTAGAATGATGTTTTTTATAATGGGAGGCTTAATGACACACAGCTGGGACATATTCTAATGATAAACATAAAGACGAGGGTGACATGTTGATAAATTGTTATTTGAAACCGCAAGGTCAAAAGAAAAGATCCATATTCATCTTTATAGATCTGCCATCATCTGCAGGAAGAACATTAATAACTGGATTACAAACCTCTCTGATTTCATACAGTATCTAGTTTATATCAATCTGAGAGATCAGCAAAAGTAGTTTACAATGCGTGTGCGTACAGTATTTATTCACTGAGCTTTATAATGTCAGATCAGATCTTTTTATAGAGCAGATTCCAGTTAAAGTGCATCATTGACTTTAAACCTCAAGGGAAAGTGGGCATGTGCATTTATGTGTCTGTATGTGTGCTTATTGTAAAATACAATACTTTTTATTGCAGACAAAATGTATATGCTTAACAATTTAAGTAAACTGAACTGAAAAAGTATGTTTCTTAAATGTACGTGACCCTGTCTGTGAAATCCAGGCTAAATTCTTATAATCTAATCCTGAGATTGGGAGCATCAAGTTTGATTTCACTCATTGATTTTAATCTTTGACACCTTACTCAGTCAATATTAATAGGTTATTTTTTACATAATGTTCTTTATATTATGTAGGATGATTTTATAAATCATTAAAAATGAATTCAGCTAGGTTTTACAGACAGAGTCACATATACTCACCTAAAGGATTATTAGGAACACCATACTAATACTGTGTTTGACGCCCATTTGCCTTTAGAACTGCCTTAATTCTGCGTGGCATTGATTCAACAAGGTTTTGAAAGCATTCTTTAGAAATGTTGGCTGCACAGTGGTAACAAGGCATGATAGATCCATGTTCTCATTCTGTTTAGGCCAAATTAGGACTCTACCATCTGAAATCGAGACTCATCAGACCAGGCAACATTTTTCCAGTCTTCAACTGTCCAATTTTGGTGAGCTTGTGCAAATTGTAGCCTCTTTTTCCTATTTGTAGTGGAGATGAGTGGTACCTGGTGGGGTCTTCTGCTGTTGTAGACCATTCGCCTCAAGGTTGTGCGTGTTGTGGCTTCATAAATGCTTTGCTGCATACCTCGGTTGTAACGAGTGGTTATTTCAGTCAAAGTTGCTTTTCTATCAGCTTGAATCAGTCAGCCCATTCTCCTGTGACCTCTATCATCAACAAGGCATTTTCGCCCACATGACTGCCGCATACTGGATGTTTTTCCCTTTTCACACCATTCTTTGTAAACCCTAGAAATGGTTGTGCGTGAAAATCCCAGTAACTGTGCAGATTGTGAAATACTCAGACCAGCCCGTCTGGCACCAACAACCATGCCATGCTCAAAGTTGCTTTAATCACCTTTCTTTCCCATCTGACATTCAGTTTGGAGTTCAGGAGATTGTCTTGACCAGGACCACACCCCTAAACACATCAAAGCAACTGCCATGTGATTGGTTGATTGGATAATTGCATTAATGAGAAATTAAACACGTGTTCCCAATAATCCTTTAGGTGAGTGTATTTCAGTATCACTTTATTTTGTCATTAACAAATTAAGGTATGAAAATATTCATAAAATGTGACAATTGTGTACATACAGTATAGTATATGCTATTATTTGGTGCTTACATTTAGCATCTGCATGTAAATACTGTACACTCTTAACAGCTGGAGGATTACATGCTTCAAATCTGTTTAAATATTCCTGTATCCATTGCTATCCACATAATTGAATTACACTATAATTAATATGAAAATATTCTTGTGCGTGTAAACATATTCACTGTCATCTACATTTCCTCTGAACATCCGAGGCTGAAAATCATCATCATTTCAATGAACGGGTGCAATCAGCCTTCTTCATTTAAATCTCCCACCTGCCACGTTTTTATCAGGCTCACACAGCAGCTGACCCTGTGAACCCCATTCACTCCAGTGACATGATCCAAAAGACCTGTCATTCATTCATTCATTCATCTACCATTCATTCTTTGTTTTGTTTCTGGCTCCCTTAAGAGCAGACTCATCAAAAATATCTTGAGTGTTTTTATTTTCCTGACAGCTGAAATTAATCTTGTGACACAAAAACAATCGCTTAAGCTTCAACGATCCTCCCCCCGTTGATTCTCTATTTAGTATTTGCATTAAGAGGAAATGAGGAAGAGTGCTGTGTCTGTGATGAAGGCACACACGAGATGAGCCAATTCATCACACAAAATCCACTACACACACAAAAAACACTCACTAGTACAGACAGTCACACACACTTATCCTTTTCCATTTGCATGACTGATATGCTGGGCTAGATTAAATCTAAATAAATAGTCACTCCAATGGAATTCGGATGATCAATCTTGTCCTAGATTGCATTTCCTTCAAGCACTTTTGTCGCCATGATGAAGAGGCGCTGTGCAGATGCAACACCGTGCGGGATCTTCAGAGTCATTCATCTATGCCCAAATAATCGCCCGCTGGCACAGGCACACCTGCTTCACAGTTTCAACCACTGTTTACTGTTTTAAATATGTTTGAGTTCCTCTTACAAGCACCATGTATAAGCTTTTAGTATTAAAGCTTTAGTATTTACATTTAGTATTCGTTATATATACTGAAATACTGTCTTCAAACAAGTTTAATGAACACTCCCCTGTTCGCCATTGCTCTGTGAACAGGTGACTCCAAAAATAACACAAACAATTAGTTGTGCCAGCATAGCTTTGGTAGGATGAGAAAAAAAGACAATGTTTTGATAGCACCACAAAGACAAAAGTGGTTTAAACAGCTTACTAATACTTATTAATGCAAATTAATTGGTTTAGAATAATGTATTTTAATTGTAATATTCCTGTCAGTATTAGATCATAATATATGACAGTACCATTATTTGAATACCAGGAATATAACTCCTGACTCATTCTTCTTCTTGCATCATCATTCCCATCAAACCTGGACAAATTATTTTATATTGAACTTAGCTATTTTTGAGAAACAGATGCATTAGATGACGTGCTACAAAAGTTACAACAGGCAGAGTCACGCTTTCTATGGAAACCCTACTGAAAAATCCAGCTAAGACCAGCATAAGCTGGTAGGATGGTTTTAGCTGGTTTAATGTGGCAGTAGCTGGTTTAAGCTGGTCCATCCAGCCTGGAAAAGCTGGGGGGTCAGCTGGTCTTCCAGCCTGACAAGCTAAGTCCACCAAGACTATCTTAAAGGAACAGTATGTAAGAAATTTGTATAAATTAATCATAAAATGGCCCTGATACACTAGACATTAAGAAATAATTTTCATTTCAAATACTTATATCACTGACAACAGTGGTCTGACCAGGATATTGTCATTTAAAAATTGGAGTTGGAGCCCTCAAATGTTGTTTATGTTGTCATTTTGTGTATTGGCCACCAGTTGTGTGATTGCAGTACCAGTTTTAGCCACAAGTTTTGTGATTGCAATACTAGTTTTGGCCACAATCCTATATACTGTTCCTTTAAAAAGTGACCAAATCACAACTAGACCAGCTTGCTACACCAGCAAAACCAGGTTATACCAAGCTGGAAGACCAGCTAATAACATTTTACCAGTTTACGCTGGTTTAATCAGTAGGGAAAGTAGGCCTATACAAGAACCTTAAAGAGCACCTATTTCATTGCTAAAAACAATGTTATTTTGTATAAATATTATATGTATTATATTTGGTATAATACAATGTGTTCGCATGGTTTATGGTTAAAAAAAAACACACATTATTTTCCACATACCATACATTTTTGTAGCTTCAGATTTTTCGATCTTTCTGAAAAGCACTTATTTAAAAAGCACTGTGTCCCTGATTGGCCCGTTAATCTGTATGTTGTGATTGGCCTGAATTCCTCTGACGTCAGCGGAAATGTGATGCTACTTATCATGTTTGAATGATTCGCGCATGATGCAATGCTAACAGGAGTTAACTTACAGGCTGTGAGTCCGAAGCGGGAGGAATTATGATAATGTTGGTCTTTACTACATCACCAATCCCAGGAAGTAAACTGTTGCCTACAATTCATGTGTTTGTTGTAGTCCAAGAAAAGAGATTTACGTTGGAGACGATAACTCGCGTCATCTTTACTTTGGGGTTTGTACCGTTTGCATATCCTTAACATGTACTAATACACACTTACACACCAAAGCAAATGTAAAAACGTGAATCAGACCATTGGTGCTCTTTAAAAGACTCCATCAGGATATTGATTGTATCTCAGTGTCAGTGTTAAATATAGCTACACAGCTGCTCTGGCTTTTGTCATTTGTCTTTATTAACCGCATCATTTTACAATAAATGTCTCATGAATATTACTGCCCAATAAGCACCTCTGTATGCGAGACTAGAAAAGTAAGAGCTGACATCATCATAAACCAGCCTCTCTGAGATGTCGTTTGTGTTGATGTTGCACTCTTGAGCTAAAAATACACCAATTATGCAGTCTTAACTCACAGGGTGAGAATGACCTTACAAAAAAGCAAGAAACTGCAATTCCCAGTTGACTAGATACAATGTGAACAAGTCCTTAGGTAACATTTGTCTGTCAACAAAGAAGACTTTATCCAAACTTTCATAAATAAAGAACTTTTTTTGTGAGTGTATGTGTTTGTTGTAGGGTCTCACCTCCACAGCAGCCTTGGCTCGGACAAACTCCTCCTCTAATGAGTGTTGTCTCCCCAGTAAAGCTCTGCCCAGCTGGGGCTTCGGCCGCTGTGAACGCAGATGGCCATAGACATACATGCAGACAAGGTCAGACAGCAGTCGCTTAGTAATACTGTATTCAGATCATGCTATATAGGAAACTTTAAAGTTATGGGTAGGGTAATGTTCATTTTAGTATACAGTGGCCCTAAATAATAAGAATTAAAAATCTTCACAACATTTGATAATATATAGTTTAAAGAACATTCTGTGGAAATATAACCTTGATACTTTTAACTATTTCCCAGCCATTGACGAGCTATCTCGTGAATTAAGAGAAAACATTTGCATAAAAAAAATTCTGAAGAATTTTTATGTTAATCTGCAATACCGCAAATATCCACTAGATTACCCAATTTATGCAAAAACTGAAGCTAAAACTTTATTTACAATTTTTAAACTCTATGTATGTATTGATAAACGTTCTGAATCTGATTTGTAACTAAATTCCTTCACAAAAACTAATTTTTTTAAAATATTTTTAAAGAAAAAATCCATAACGAGTTTATAAGGAGAGAAAGAAATATATAGGACAAAACGTTTTTTTTCCCCGTTTTGTTTGTTTGTATATTGTTTGTTTGAAAGCTGAGGGTCTATTCATTTGATATATTTGTATGTTTATATATTTTTAGAAGAAAAACACAAAAAGATTTGTCAAAATTTTTAGAAGAAAAACACAACAAGAATTGTCAAAAATTGAAATCAATGACTGAAATCAAACTTTAATGTTTATAATCTTATGAGATTTTAGACTAGATTTCATAACAGAATAATTTAAAAACTAAAATACTTTTTGGGGTCTCTCTTCATTTTTATATATATATTTGTCTAATAGTAAATAACATTCAAGACGATAACTATTTTTAGCTTACTGTATGTCTCAAAAAAAATATAATCATTCATTCTGACATATATAAAATCTGTCAGATGAAAAACTTGTTTTTGGTTCATGCTCAGAAAAAGTGCACAGTTCTGTACATTCTGCACTTGAGCAAACAAATTTGTCCCCTTCCATCAAGTGAGCTATAAAACATGGAAGGCCTTTTATAGTAACATTCTGTATCTGTCAGGTGCAAAGATGTATGGGTATATAAATTGTGCTTCTCTAGCATTACCTCACCTTACTATTTCGAGTATAATCCCCACAAGTATTTGGTTCTTTATCTAATAAAACAATTTTGTTCCCCCAAAGGCCGCAGGGAGGGTTTGTTTCACTTTAGACAGACAGAAAAACCTTTCTCTGAGAACGTATGGAAAGATGATCAATACTAAACACTGCTGCAGTCTTTTACATTGTGATTCATGAGATCAAACTATCATTAGTGCGTACAGTATGATACCTCAGGTGCCGGTCCAGGGTCTGATTCGGTGCTAATGCTGAGCTCCAGGGCGCTGTGTCTGTTAGAGAAATCTGTTTTGAAATCGGCAGACCTGAAGAGAAAGAAATGCCACAAATCATTAATGTTCTTATTTTTTGGCAATAATGACTATACTGCACAGAGACAACTGTATTAACTGTCCAAATCTGGCAGCCATTATGAATGATGATGCTCTTAAAAATTTACTGTACTGATTTGTCTTTTATAACAAGTGAATGGAGAAGCCCTCACCTCCTGCTGCCCCTATGTTTACTTCTGATAGGCTAACATTAAATGACATAAAATTGTATCTGGGCACCCCAGTAATCCCTTTATAAAGCCACTACATGAATTAAATAATGATATTGCATGAATGCTCTCGGCACGTATTACAAGTTCATCAAATTCCCACCTCAGGCCATTCAGAAATACTGGTTTGTTGCCAGAATCCAAATTGCACAGAAAACGAATTTGATGTATGACAGCATGCGAAACGACTTTTAACCTTGGGTCCCTTGCAGTGTAAGCCTCAGACGTCACGGACCGTTGACTCAAAGTCTGATACATACAAAACACTTTTCTGAAAAAAACTAGCAGATCCTTGGCAATTCAAAGTGGCCATGGTTTCCAGACCTCTGGCTTTGTGAGACTATGTCCCTTGTGAGTACTTTGACCTGAATACAAACCGAATGTGGCCACCACATGGATCAGACCGCCCACTAATGTGCAATGTTTTATAATTGCATCTTAGAGATTTTGAATCTGTTTACTATTATTTTTTTTATAAGTAAAGGTTTTTGCCAAACAAAACTTTGCATGCACTTAGAGGGTTTTGCAGCAAAAGATTGGTTAAATACCAATTAAATAACTGAAGTGGCATTCATCAAAATAAGCCATTTCAATTACTGACTAATAACCTTCTATTTGCCATTAAAGGGGACATTTCACAAGACTTTGTTAAGATGTGAAATAAATCTTTGGTATCCCCAGAGTACATATGTGAAGTTCAAACTCAAAATACCATATAGATAATTTATTATAACATGTTAAAACTGCCACTTTGTAGGTGAGAGCAAATATGTGCTGTTTTTGGGTGTGTCCTTTTAAATGCAAATGAGCTGATCTCTGCACTAAATGGCAGTGTAGTGGTTGGATAGTGCAGATTAAGGGGATGTATTATCCCCTTCTGACATCACAACGGGAGCCAAATTTCCCATGCTTGCAGAGAATGGTTTACCAAAACTAAGTTACTGGGTTGATCTTTTTCACATTTTCTAGGTTGATATAAGCACTGGGGAACCAATTGTAGCACTTAAACATGGAAAAAGTCAGATTTTCATGATTTTTGCTGAACCAAAACATAAGAGGCTGAAAAAAATTTCACTTTGAGGGTTTTGCATCTGGACTCCTTATATGCACCAGGCACCCTAGTGGTCGGTTTAAACTGTTTAGCTTCTTTTGACTGTCTGAGGCTGTGTGGCCATCATGCAACTTTCGTAGCAACATTCATGCTTTCAGAAATCCAATTTGCTGCATTCCCCCTTGATTTCAAACTGACCTTCAAACTGATCTCACACATCCTTACCCATAAAAGAGCCCATATTTAGTGTAAACAGACGTAATGAGAGCTGACCATACCATAGAAGCTCACTGGAAGAATGGTTGGATGTGCATCTCTTCCTCTCATACCTCCACTTCCTTCCTCCATTCAAGGCACTGTCTGGGTGAAGGTTCACCTCTTCCCATTTCTCCAGGGGCGAGCTGCTCACTGAAGAGAAAGGACAGTTAGCGTGCAGTGAGACAGGAAATCATAAATTACAGGGTGTCATAAATTTCGTGCTATTTAATGAAACAATATATCAGCGCAAAGCTAGCCTTATCCAGCACCAGGTAAGGAATATATCTGATAGGTCAAGGCTTGCCGTTCTTAACCAGATTGTTGCCTGCGGCTCGCAATTGAATAAAAGCAGTTGGCCTGCTGGATGATAAATTTATTACAACAGGAAAAACACGCCAATGCTTGGCTTACAGTAGCTTAAGGCGTAATCTACTGGAAATGAACTTTACACTGCAAGTTGTTTAATGCTTTCCAGAGGATTAAGATAAACCAGTGTAGTGTTTAATTTAAAACCACATCTAGTGTAAGTTGCAGACAAACGACATGGTTAAAAATAAAAATGAATACATTTCTACTTTCCATAATTTCCACCGCTTCAGTTCTGCTACATTAAATTTAATCATATGCTAAACCAAGGGTTTGATGCCAAATGAACTGTTTTCTGATGAAGAGGGAAAAACCTAGCAAAAATCTAATTACATTGAGAGCCTGGATTAAATCAACTGTAAGTTCAATCATAAGCATATCTTAAACTGATTAAAAGAAATCTATTAAATTTCTGTTCTTTCGCAGATTATAAGGGACAACTTTTCTAATGCGTTCCATTAATTAACAGTTTTGTTCATGGTGGGAAGATCCAGCAGTTATGTAGTGAATCCAGGTCAGGGTAACCGTGGTAAAATATAATGCCCAATCCTGTAGGATTTTGCTTTGTGCCAGTTTGTACATCAGGGGTCTCCAACCTTTTTGTGAACAAGGGCTACCACAATTAATAAAATCTGGAGGGCTACACAAAATTTTTTGTTTTACTTGGTAATATGTTGGATCATTATTTGAAATGTTAAAATACACTAAAGAAGCTAAGCTAATATAAAAATATGTAATAAATAAATAAATAAATATTACAGTTGAGACTATTAATAGAATGTGTTTGGCGTGAAACTCAAAGACTCCATGTGGGCAACCTGGTGCCCGAGGGCACCATGTTGGAGACCACTGTTGTACATACTAAGACGTTGTTGCCAAAAAAAGCATCAGATAGTACTAGAAGACTAGGACCACACAGTACTTTATGTAAGGGATAATGTATAGGCAGCTGGTTGTTATAGCAGAAATACAGCGGGGAAAATAAGTATCAGTATAAGCATTTTTATCAGTAAGTGTCATTTCTCTTCATTAATTATGACTCAACCTGTATACATAAATGTTCTGATTTCTTTGAATGAATTCAATATTTGGCTTGATGGCTATCTGGTGGAAATTGTGTGTCAATAGCCCACTGAGAAATCCCCTTATGGATAAACATGCTGATGTGTCAAAAACTTATTTTCCCTGCTGTAACTTATTATTTCTTATAATATTTCGTGATAACAACCGGCTGCATGTAAATTATCCCGCTATTTACTTAATTAGTAAAGTAAGGAACATTAAATATTGATTTTATTAGCTAATTTTTTATGAATGCAGACCTTCTGCGAGAAAAACTTTCGGTTTTAAAATAAGACAAGATGTTCAAATGTCACAAACACACTATTTTGTAAATATAATGTCATATATGTTATTAAAAGACATATTTATATTTATTTTTTGTGTAATATTACACTGTACCTTTAAAAAGGATTTGCAGCTGTGTGTTATTAGTTTCAGGCGGTTTTAATCTTGGAATATCATACTTCGGAATGTCACAATTGGCCAATCAGAATCAAGCATTTTGCCAAGTAATGCCGTGTATTAATAACAAGTAATGTTGTGTGAACTAAACACTTTTTCAAAGTTAATGTAAACATTCGAAAAATTACACACATCACCTCTAAAGCTCTTCTACTTGCATCTACTTCACGAATTTCTTGTTTCTGCCATTAAAAATATGTGGGGGGAGAAGCCCTGGCAACCTTTTACAACATACTATTATTAAAAACTTAATAAATAGAATTAAAGTATCTTTATAGAGATATACCTGAATCTAAAGAGGCTCTTTCAGCGTTGGAAGGACTGGGAGATGAAGGTTCAGTCTCCACCTGGATCAGCTCTGTCTCTTCCGTCTTCTTCCTGCGGAGGCTGCTTTTGGAGAAGCCGTTCTTACGAGACCCGCGAGGACTGCGTCTGTCCCAACTCCAGCGCCTCTCACACGGTTCACTTAAGTCCACCAGATCTAATGCTGTGGACAAGACTAAAAAACATGGAGGAATGCATCAGAAACCACATCTGCACATGTTCTGAAGATCCAAACCCATGCAAATCTTACTGCCACAATGCAAAGTCCTGCTTTGGGTGACTGGCAGGGTTGCTATGCAGTAACTAAGGTATTCAAAGTAGTTTGTTGCATGTTGTTATTCTAGGCTGGGGTTTGTAGGGTATTTTCGGTGGCTGTTAGATGGCTGCTTACTATATTATGTAAATGAGGCAACACAGCATTCTGAGGCAGAAATATTGGCTGCTGAACTATGCAATGCCTTAATAAAGCTATAGGACAGAGAAAGAGCAGAACAAATGAATGGGACAAACAGGAGGAACAGATGACAGTGCAGTAATTATAGAGGAACCTGCTGTGTTGGAGGTGATTGGTCGTGTGGCTCCATCACTCTTGCTTACAGTCTGGAAGTCATCGATGGAGGGACTCAGCAACGGCCGGCTCTCCTGCTGCTCACTACACAACTGCGAGACAACACAACAAAAAACACAATTATTTTATTCTTCCCACACCATATTAATTGTAACGTTTGTGGAGCTTTTGTAAAACCTATTACATTTACATTTTTTTCATTTTGTTCAAAGCGATTTACAAGTGAGGAATACAATAAGCGAGTCATCATGAAGAAGCAAATAATAGACACAAGAAGTTCACAATACACTCAAAAAAATGAACTTGGTTGGAGTCAGTTTTACTAAATAATTTCTTGTTCACTTTACTTAACAAACACAAGTAACGGCATATGATTAATTTAACTTAGTAATTTCAACAAAAGACTGTGTCTTGTCAGCTTTACTTCAAAATTATTTGTTCAGCCAATAAAACATTGTTGCGTAAAAGTAACAGATTAATAAAACCAATACAGACTTGCATCTCATTGGCTGATGATGCTGCAGTGTATTATGGGTAAATTGTTGTTCTGGCAGAATTGTTGTACCCTTTTGCAAAAGTGTAGCACGATTAGATAGGTACCTGAGTATTAAAGGCGGAGTCCATGATGTTTGAAAGCCAATGTTGATATTTGAAATCACCTAAACAAACACGCCCCTACCCCAATAGAATCTGGACCGTCTGTTGATAGACCCGCCCCACACATACGCAACCCGGCATTTGATTTGATTTGATTGGCTATAAGTGTGTTTTGGTAGTCGGCCCGTCTCCTTTTCCAAACCGTTTTTCAAACATCGTGGACTCCGCCTTTAAGTGGCCAAGTATTAGTTAATTAACTTGTTCTGATATATTTTAGAACAAAACAAACCAACAAACGGTTTGAAATGTTACATTGCATTTCAAATATGTTTGTGATATGTTTGATAAACTGTAATTAAATAAAGGTTGTATTGAGCTGCACTCTGATTGACTGATTTGTTGTTATGGAGTTATTAAATCATTATTTTTTTTCATCAATTAAATGTTTCATAATAGTGACTTTACTAGGATTTCTTTAGTCCATGTAACATTTAAATTGTCAATTTTACACAAACTTTTTTAGTAAATACAACTTACATTTTATTTGTTGCCATTACTTAACAAAGCTATGTGGAACCCACTTGACGAAGGTTTTTTAAGTAAATCCAACTTTTTATTTTTTTGAGTGTACAAGTTTCCGACCTTGCTTAAGAGTAGCATAAGTTAGAATAGGGAAGGATTAAAGGCAGAGAAAGCATTTCTTTTTTAAGATAAGATTAAGTGCTCTCGAAAAGAGATGAGTTTTCAGCTGGATGAATGCGAGGAGATCATTTCACCAGCAAGGAACGGTGAACGAAAAATATCCTGGAGAGCGATTTATTAAAAAACTAATTATATTTGATGGTGCAAAATGACAGAGTTCAACTTTAAATACATTGTGTGCATCACATGCTTCCATTCCTTCATGTGTCATGTTCTCATTGGTCTATTTTCTTGATTGTTATTGTGTTGCATGCTGACATGTTTATGTCCTTGTTCAAGTCATGCCATGGACTATTGTTTGCGATTTGGATTTATTTAAATCACTTTTATTGACGAAGACCTTGCCTATGTCTCGTGTTTAGACATGATTTTTGGTTACAGCATGCAATAAAAAAATTATACTTATTACTTTCACAAATGATACATAATTATATTATATGGTGTAAGAACCAAACAGCTACTTTAGATTATATGTCAATCGTAAACAACACAATACGTGAGAAGTTGTCCTATTACTGGTGGATGTTTCTATTAAAATGGATTTAGGCTTTGAGAGGGTCAATATTAATTTACTGAAAGATACACAAAATCATCATTGTATAAATGTGCAGAAAGTCAAACAGTTGTGATAAATTCAAATTTAAAGGGGACATATCATGAAAATCTGACTTTTTCTTTGTTTAAGTGCTATAATTGGGTCCCCTGTTCTTCTATCAACCTAGAAAATGTGAAAAAGATCAACCCAGTAACTTAGTTTTGGTAAACCATTCTCTGCATGTAAAAAATAGGTAATGTAAAAAATAGGTAATTGAAATTTGGCTCTCCTTGTGATGTCAGAAGCCCCTTAATCGGCACAATCCAACCACGGCACTGCCATGGCATGTAGTGCAGAGATCAGCTCATTTGCATTTTAAAGGACACACCCAAAAAGGCAGATTTTTGCTCACACCTACAAAGCGGACATTTTAACATGCTATGATAAATTATCAATGAGGTTTTTTTAACTAGAACTTCACATATGTACTCTGGAGACACCAAAGATTTATTTTACATTTTTAAAAAGTATTTTGAAATGTCCCCTTTAAAAACCACATGCTTACTGCCAGTTGTAATGCATCTTTTGGTAAAAGTGAAACAATGCGGCAACAATTTGACTATTGAAAGGTCTCTTGTTGTAGATATTATATTGACAAGATGTATGTAAATATTCTGTGGTGTGGCTGGATATGAAGCAAATTTCTTTGGATCTGGCAATAAGAAATAATGCAATGGTAAAATACAAGTCATGGACAGATCCATGTATAAGCCTTGTTTTTTATGAATACAGAACCCATGATACATGTACAATTTTGTTTTTACATTTTGTGTATAAATAAAAATTTCTTAAAGGTGACATAGAATGATTGAACAGGGTATTTATCCTTGTTCTGTGGTGTGACATGTAGACAAACATTTTTTTGTTTGGGTCTGTAATGCCTTAGAAGCTTCCTAAAAACCTCTCTCAGTTTGCTCTAATAGGGTGGGGGATTTTAAACAAGTGGGTTTGCACCTATTTGGCTCCCCCTACTGGCTTAACTTGCAATCTCATTACTGATTGGCTGACTTTGCTGCCACTCAAAAAATGTAGCCAAATATTTTAAAGTGGAGGGGCAGAGAGATGCCTGTGATGTCATAAGCATCAGTTTTTCAGATTGGGCCGTTTTCTGGCTGACATTTCTAAAAGAGGAATTTCTATGAGACTGAGATGTTTAGTATGTCTAGCACTTTTTGTATGTTTGTGAATGTGAGTAGACTACCATTATTCAACAAAGACAAGGTAAAAATGGTTTATCATTCTCTGTCCCCTTTAACTTTACTCAACTGTCTTTTACCTAAAACTCAAAGATGCTCATTGTAGCTTTAAAGACTTTAAAGACCACAATTCTTTTTGCAATCTCACCAATTACTATAGAATTTCACTTGCTTTTTTGTTTAGGAACAGCTATGTAGTCTTAATTAGCTCATTTTCGGTAGTAACTGGCAGTAAAATTCCCTTTTGAGCAGCTCATCACTATGTACTGAGAAATCCATGGCTCTTTGCTGTTTCCCAATGGAATAGAAACAAGCCTTTAAAAATTACATAATCCTCAAACAGCCTAAACCTATTCACAGTCAGCCGAAGATTGCGTCCAATCTTCGTTTAGAACACAAAAGGGCTGGTACAACAATAAACATGAAACACATCGGCAGATTCGGCACCCCACATTGCAGCAGAAATACACAAAATCCACATTTTAATTTGCCTCCTCCTACGGTCAAATTATTTCCTAACAAGCAGCCAGCAAGTAACATCAACATGCAGGTCTGGCTTAAAACAGGCCACATACATGCCATCACAATAAATGCAAAACAGAAATAAAATGAAAACAGCAGGACCATCGACAGCTGCTTATGGGGAGTGAAGATAAACAAAGAGTAGCACTCACATAAAGCAAATGCCACAAATCTGCTTTGTCATGTAATATTACGAGTGTGCAGTGGTCCCGATAGACCTTTCCATTGACATGGTTCCTGTGTGAACCCCATAGAGCAGCTTGCTTTTAAAAAACTCAGCACTTCCACACACACACATGGCTCATTAATGGGTACTTCAAACAGGGTGCACCAAGCTCTACATCACTGTTTCAAATTCTCACTAATAAGATGCTTGGTGCTCCCTGTTGGTGGGTGTATGTGCTCAGCCCACCTTGGTTGTGACGGTGAGCAGGGGTTTTCCATCTGAGGATGCCTTACTTGGTAGCTCCATCAGCACCATAGCAACCGCCCTAGAGTCTTTTCCCTATAACAGTGAAATCAACAGTGAATTGTGTCAGTTTGTGCTCCCATTCTTGCAGGGATTGTGTGGTTTTTGAGAAAAAACACATTACCAATTCAAATGATTTCAAATTGATTTACAGACACCAACTCTTGAAGACATTTTTGTTTGTTGGGAAAAATCTGCAATTCATCCAACTGACACAAAACAATGTGCATAAGTGACATGCTGCCATCTAACAACAGGCACAACATAAGATCTATTTGATATGAGAGGAAAAATGATCATATAGCCAAAACCACACCACAACAAAAACAACTTGCAGAGCTCATCTTCAAGACATGCTAAAGCAGTAAACCAGATGGACTACAGGTCAGGGATATGGATACTACAGACCGTCCAAAAACACAAGGCATACAAGTCAGACAGACAGATCAAAGCACTTAAGCCACTACTGGGACATGAAAGCCATTTACTGGCAATGTTTAACACTGCAGACTGACATTTACACCCTAGTTTGATGGGTTCAATAATTATACTGTTTGACAAATTCAAGATAATCGCTGTGTTGTTTTATATACAGATCAATGATGTGAGGAGCCAATTCAACACTGTTGGATCCATAAAAAATATTTCTGAAATGCGAGTAAGGTAACAAAAATTCAAATGCTTATTTTAAGAAATTTTATGTTTTACTTCATTATAACCCAGCACAACTAAAAAGCCAACCCATATTATCTGTGATATTCTGGTCTACAGATATTTTTTTGTGTATCATCGAATTTTTTATCACTTTTTTGCTAGAGCAAAAACATCTTATGCTTGCTTGGAAAAAGAGCACTCTTCTTCTTAAAAAACTGGACGAATGGTGTGTGACCTGTAAAATATTAGGGTTGTTAGTAGGGGTGTAAAGGTTCTTGGTAAAGAATCGAAGCGTCCTGTTATCCTCTGACTGTTTGGGATGCACGTGCACCCCGGTGCACCGTGTTTGATTCGACCATGCATTTCTAATACAGTTTGTTGAAAAACAACACATAAAAATGCTAATGTTTGGTTCTGAATAAGCTAAATAAGTGAGAACCTGTCCAATCAACTCGTAGTATGCAAATCTGTCACAGTTCCTTCTCACATGTTGGTGTGTGTGCCGTGGACGTGATGAGACAGAAACAGCACACATTGCCTTCTGTGTTTAAATGTAAACAAACTGATCTTCTTCCAAAAAAACTTTGCATTAAATATAAAAAGTAACACCGTGAAGTGCACAGTTAAGTTTGTACATATAGTATAATAATAAAATATTGATTATGGCAGAGGTTAAAAACAGCTTAGGTTTTTATTTTGGTAAAGAACCCTGTTGTGATCAAAGTGTACCGAAACCGTGACCATAAAAGTCCATTATACGCACCGAACCGCAAGTAATTAGAACCGTTACACCCCTAGTTGTTAGGGGTTAATAGGCAGGCACCACTTATAACATCTGATCATATCTATGTGTTACAGAAAGGTGAAGAAGCAAAGAAAAGCATTCAGTCAGAAACAAACTTTAAAAAATCCCTGTAATAGTCTCTGAGAAACCATAACAAAGTCCATCAGCAGCTATATATGCCCTCCCTCATCACTGCACCTGTGTGCATCTTTTTTATGTACCTTCTGCTTCTAATATATTCAGAAATCTGTAAAGTCTATAAAACATGTTTTTTTATTGTAAATATCTATAGATAGGACAAATATCTAAATAATTGTTTGAAGGTGATGTAAGCACAAACACTATTCATTTAGGGAAAAACTGTCACATTTATGTACTCTGTGTTGGGTTTGTGGTTTTTATCAGATGTGTGATCATCCCTATGCCCCTTAAAATACTTCACAAACAGCACAATAAGTGACATTTCAGTCCAACTCCCCCAGGCTGACCAGAGGTGCCACTCCAGTAAACTGACCACAATGGTGCAGCCATACAACATTTAGCAGCACTGACTCCAAATTTTGTGTGATAAATGATTCAGTTTATGCACACTTGCACAGCGTAACAGGCAAAGATTATGTAAATGTTTTTTTTGGGGTCACCCAATGACAGTAAGGTCTCAGTGGTGAAGTATCTGTTATTATTTACTCATGTGCTGCTGCTGTTGGTTTGATTGCTTTGAAACAAGCACGAAGGACTAAATTATTAATAAAACAGGAAATTACAGGTTTCAGCTTTTTCCCTATAGTGTTCTCCATTAAAGGGATTATGGAGTACAGAATTACAATATGGAAGGTTATCACACTATGACTGCCAGACATGTATGTGCCCAGAACTGTTATACAATACAGTGAGCCTTATTAAAAATTTAAAAAATTAAATAAAAAATTCACCCTGATGACTTCAAGGACATTTTGAGAAAGTAAGTTTAGTAAGGTCTGTTTTTATTTAGTAATTTTATTTGCAACACTAAAAAACATTTCTGTAGATGGGGGCATCATAAAAACAACTAGCTCCATCAGTTTGATACATTTCCACACGTGGTGGTGACTCAGGATGTGTTGACTGGGTGAAAATGGATGCTCCAAAGAAAGGATCTGCAAGCAGAGGAATTGTGGAGAATGCCAACACAAGCGCTAAATGATTTAAACATCTACAGGAAAGATATGTAGTCTCAAAAGCTGCTGGATACTAGCACAGATGACTAATTTATCTACATTGTATTACGTCTAAGACTCGCAACTGACACTATGAAATGATATAGCTGAGTGAGGTAAATAGAGGAAAATAATGCTGCATACTGTGAATGGGTATGATATATTTACATCAAATTTCTATTTAACAATTATATTTACTAAAGGTTTTTTTTTATTCAAAAGATAATGGTTGCACCTTTAAAGAGCACCTTTTACGTAGCTAAAAACAACGTTATTGTGTGTATTTGGTCTAATACAAAGCGTTTGCATGGTTTATGGCTAAAAAACATTATTTTGAAATAATGGGAAATGAAATAATTGGAACAAACTAATGAAAACATATAGCTGGAATTGCAATTCAAGTTGCTTTAGTTAAAGCATCCATCATATCCGCAAATGTAAATGCAATGAAACATGTAATAGACATGTTACATACTACTTCATCTGCAAATAGAAGCAAAAGATAATTCAACATTTCTATTATTCTAGTTTGCACATATCAAGCAAGGATCAAAGAGCAGCGTCGGGTAAGAACAAAAACATTCTGTTACCTTGAACACCTGCCAAGCAATACCTTGGAGAAGAAGGAATTCTACAGCTTCATCAATCTTTGCTCATATCGGAGGTCAGTGTGGGCTCTGCCGAGACCCACCTGGGGCTTATTAACATTAATCTTACCATCAGCAACTTATTCAAAGTTATTTAAAATGCCCCATGTTTATATATATATATATATATATATATATATATATCCATGCAATAATTCTGTCAGACGTTTAAACGTGTTTGTCTAGCTAGCGCATTGTTGCACAAACCATGACACAACATTATTTGTTAGTCTGGCAGGATGTGACGGTTGTTTCAATATAGAAAGCCACTGCACTACGCTTCAGACAGAAAAAGCCTGTGCTATTTGCACCATGCTTTTTTCAATTTACAATAATCCTCTGCGCTCTGCACCTATTTTCACCAGGGAATATCTGTGCCATCCACCGTGTCTGTTGTGTCAGATGGCAGTCTGTGGTCTGTGGACCGTGATCCGGTTCAGGGACTGTGGCCCGAGCTGTCATTAGAAAAATCCAGATGTTTTAAGTGATTAGCAGTTTAAGCTGCAACCAACAGCAACCTGGCTCATGGTTTGCATCTGACCCACTTTCTGAAGTCTTGTTGAGAATGATCTCCAGGCAGACTGTATAAAGGCCCGGGTATACTTTTTTTCCGCGTCCGCGTCCGGCTCGCGCGCGCACGCGTCCGCGCAGCTTTCCGGGTATAGTCCTCGCGGCTACACGCGGATGGCCGCGTTCGACACTATACGCAATACATATGATTTCTTATTCAAATTATTAGTCTAACAGGCTGTCAGGGCAGCACTGATTTGGAGACATTTACAGTACATTATAACATTAGGATAGGTGAAGAAAAGTAACTGATCCACCATTGCAAACACAGTTTAGAACAAACAAGAAGACAACAAAGAACAGGAATCAAACAAACATGCTCCAGAGCTTTCTGTTCTTGGAAGAAGTAAAAGTTAAAGAAGAAAAACGATAGTGTGTGTGCAAATGCTGTCTATTTCCTTTGTATAATTGTTTATAGTGGAGTGTCCTGTCTAAATATTTTCATGCGCATGCGCTGTCGTACGCGGACTGTACGCGCACTGTCCGCGCGGTCTCAAATTTTGGGCTGCACGCGGACGGTCCGCGCGGCCGGCCGCGGACCCTCCTGATGACGAAAATGACGTCATGCGGACGGCGCGCATACGCGGACGTCCCGAGTATACTTTCGGCTTAAGCCCTGCCTTTAACCATCCAAGGACTTAATGACATTTAAATATTCAGTGTTAAATTCATGAATGGGACCAACCTATTAACTTACAATGAAACTGGCAAGTTCAGCACAGTTTGAGGGACTAAGGCCGTGTGAGGTTATTTTTCAGCCTTTGGGAGAAATAGCTTATGATAAGCATACATACACATTTTTCTGTGTATTTTCTGTAATCTGTCTGAGAAAAGGGCTAAAATATATGGATTGGCTGTATACACAAAGACGCAAGGGTGTCGTTTCAGATTTATCCACTCTGGGATCAGGTTTAAAAAAAATAGTGGATTTATGCTGATTTATGCTCCCAAAATGTTGCGTCCGTCTGGACGGCACGCCATTTCGATAACATTTTTAGCATTGTCTACTGAAAAGTGCTTTATGTTACAGTTCAACTTTAATTGACTTTCAAAAGCAGCTATCCAATGTAGACCATACTAATCCAGATAAGGCTGTACAAGTTCTGCACCACTATCAGAAATGCAAAAAACAGGAATCGTAATTTCTCTAAACAATTTTTCTTTTATCAGTTAAATAAACAGACAGTCCCATCCTATTTTGGTGCCCCTATTTTGGTGTGTAAATGTGTATTAGTAAATGTTCACGATCTGCAAAGTTACAAATTGCAAAATCTACAATGATGCAAGTAATCGTATTCAACATAAATCTCTTTTCTTGGACTATAATGAAAGCAAGGATTATAGGCAACAGTTTACATCCGCAGCATACTGACGTTGACTCGATGCACGTTATCACAATTTTGCCCAAATCTGACTAAAAGCCTGTAAGTATGTTTTCATATTTAAAGAATTTACTACTGACTAAACCATGATTCAAACGCAAGTTTTGAGCAGTGTAGAGTAGCGCTTGTTGTTTCTACGATCACAAATGCAGACATGGTTTTATGTTTTAGTATCCTTACCTTAACAATCTGTTATGTTCTGCTTAAGCCACTCTGGCAAAGTTGATTGATCAGCTTGATCTGACTTTTCTGGATCAGATTCGACTTGATATTATCACCTGTAAGTTTTGCTTTGGGAGCTGATCTTCCAAATATGGTAAGGAGCGTCACATTTGCGCATTTTTCCTTTGTATTGGGTGGTTTGATTAACATTAATGACACAGACTTAAGTAGGTTAATTGAGGTTTACTGTCTCTTTAAGACCAAATAAGCACGGACTGGTTTCTGACTGTAATCTATACATTCAGACTTTAGACATAAACAAATGTTTTTATTAGAAAAAGAATGTGGAGATAATTGTTTATATGTGCTCTGTCAAGAACAGAAAGATTTTATGTTTGATTGCTTTTAGATACGCATCTCTTCATGTGTGCACTACCGAGTGCCTTTAAACACGCCCACACACACAGAAAGAAGGCGAATTATAAACGGCGCAGCATAAACAGTCGTCCCACATAAAAACGTTACGTTGTTTTTCATTGCTCCATTAGCCAAATGTATTTTAAAAACACTACAGTATGAGAGCGAGAGTAGCGCAACTCTCTAAAGTTTACACATCAAGGGTTCTGATCTTTAAAGGATGATTAAGTCTGACTCGAGCTGGACTGGTGTAGCAGCCGATCCTGTTCCCCTCGGAAATTCTGTTCCCCCTCCAGTCGACAAAGCATTTCTGCCGACAGTGCAGGTGCCTAAGAATATTTGCGTTTTTTTATTTATTTGATTTTTTTGTATGGTATTGCATATTTACAAAGTTTGTACAAACTAATACAGCTTACAACAATTAAAACTATAAAATAAATATTAAAGCTCCACTGTGTAGGATCTACTCCCATCTAGCGGTGAAAGTCTATATGACAAGCAACTGAATATAACTTTCTAGCCCCCCCCCCCATTCGGAACGCGCTTTAACTCGTACAGTGGCCCGCCCGTGTCATGCCAAGGTTAACATGGCTTCCAGTAGCTACAAAGCAAAAGCAATGAGAAAAAAATGAACAATTTGCAATGTCCTTTGCCTGTGATCCATCAAAGCACACAGATTTATGTTTAACATGAAAAAAGTCTGATTGTCATGATATGTCCGCTTAAAATCACATACAAAAAGCAACCATGACGGGTTTAAATGGACGCGAACTAATATTATGTCAAAGTACAATGCTTATGTTTTAAGTAAACGTTACATGTCCGTGTATATGTAAGAGCTTTCTCTCATATTGGTGAAAAAAGATCGCGCAACTTTCACACGCTTGTAAAATGATACGAAAGACGCGCAGATCACACGCTTTTATCAGAGTATTATGTCAGACATTATGTCAGAGTACAATGCTTATGTTTTAAGTAAACATGTTACATGTCCGTGTATATGTAAGAGCTTTCTCTCATAATGGTGAAAAAAGATCGCGCAACTTTCACACCCTTGTAAAATGAAACGAAAGACGCGCAGATCAGACGCTTTTATCAATGAAAGGCTAAAAATATGGCTGTCACCGTGTGTTTGTGCTAGAGGTCAGAAAAGATGAAAAACATTTTTCTCAGTACCTCAGATTACATAAATGGGCGGAGAGACGGCGTGTGTCTGTTCGAACACATTAAACCACATGCATGTTTACACTAACAAGTGTTATGCATAATCATGCTAAAGTTAGCCAAGGAACTATAAAACTTCAAGTTTACAACATGGACTGTATCGATGTAAACGAATATGCTGAATTACCTGTGGAGAAGATATAAAGTGCAACTTCAGTGTCCCTTGAGCCCCATCTTGGAAAACTAACTCCAATAGTGACTTTGGTCTTGATGTTTTTCCTGTCACGTTGTCGTTTAAAATCCCTGTTTCGCTTCCTTGGCGATTTGTTTTAATGTCCTCGAGAATATGTCTTCAACAGGCTTTCAAATCAAAGCATTAGATCGCAGGTTCATCACGGTTTGCAGCTGTCGCGGCCGAAGGATTCAGCTACGCAGGTCACAGGCTGGATACGTCATCAAGCCTGGTTTATTTAAATCAACTGAGCATTACATTCGCAAGTCATACGCATATTACATCAATTTACAATTAACTAAGAATAATTGTCAGCTTTATAATTGTTAATATTCTGAAATAAGACTGTCTTGATGACATATACCGCCTACACATGCAACCTCCGGAGGCTTCAGCTATCGGCTAGCGTGAGTGTAGAGAGAAAGCGCGAAAGGCGGAGCTTGAATTTCAGGGATGTCCCTCGTCGGCGAATGTATTTCAAAGATGGAGGCACAACATGGATTCAGCCAGAGAGCGCTTCGACGGTATGCATTTTAAATAGCAGATTCTACACTTACGAGAATACTTTGATTAGTGGGTGGGAAGTAATTACACATGAATGAGCACATACTTTTGAAAGAAAACATGGGTTTTTGCTAAGAATTAACTCAATAAAGTACACAGTAGAGCTTTAAGAAAAAACAGCTGGGTGTACAAAAAGAGACAAGTGGAACAGACATTCCGAGGGGAACAGGATCGGCTGCTACACCGGACACATTGAACCGCGCGTGCGTTTGTGCGTAACGTAAACTGCTCACTTTAGTGCCTTTTTGCAGTTAAACTGTTAAAAATCACTTGAATGTTAACTTTATCAAACCTTTGAAACACGTTCAAATGATAAACTTTACCTATTTTATTTTGCGTATTTATCCGCGAATCACATGCGAGCCGAACCGTGGGTCGTGATCCATGCGGATCACGGATCAACCTTAATCCGTTGCAGAACTACACTACACATTCCATTACACCAAATAAAAAACAAACATGTTTTTAAGCAACATCATAGGGGCTCTTTAACTCATTCTATTGGTTGAGAAAATGTTACAGTATCTGGTCAAAGACGTACTTACAAACAGCATTTTTTTTTTTTTTTTTTTTTTTTTTTGATAGAACCACGGAGAGACAAAGCATTTAAGGAATAAAGCGTCTGCAAAAGCTTTTTTTTAACTAAATTGTCTTCCTTTTATCCTTGAATTTGTACAGAGCTTGTTCAGCCATTGTTATTGTAAATTGCTTAGTCAAAAAGTTATTTCTAGCGTTTGAATTGAAGAAATTGAATTTTTCCATCACACACACTACCCGGTCTGAATGCCACACATTGTTAGATATCTACAAAGAATAATATTAAAGTATAATGACTCAAATGAATGAAAAATATAATAGCCTATGTTCTTTCGTTTACCACGGCACCTATCAATCCTTGAACAGGTTCGTACAGTTCTGAATTTCCTGTGATGTTCAACACGGCAAATGTTTAAAATCAATCATTTTCACAGTAATTGTCAATAAGCTAAACATAATTGTATTTCAAGAATACTTCAGTATATCTGAGTGGCCTGACGTCTCCAGTGGCTAAAATGTCTGAGATCAAATTTGTGGAGAAAGCAAAAACCATTAGTGAATTTGATTCATTGTGTCTTATTTAATTTCTTTCCTTCTCAATGCTTGTTTAAATGCTCTAAACTGTTTAATACAACAAAAGGACTTCTTCACACACCCCAGTCTTCTGACACAAATAAGACAAAGCCAGTATTGCAAATGCAATATTCCCAACATGATGATTTAGTGGAGGTGGGTTTGCTTTGAGAAAAGGGAAGCAAACATCAAAGGGGTTTTATACTTGTCTTTTCAGTTTCCAACAATCCCACGCAATGCTAAAATAATGTACCCTCAAGAAAGTGAAGCTTCAGCTAATATGTGCAAAGCCATCATCAAGGGTATTTAAGTGGGCATAAAGGCAACCTTACAAACCTTTTCTCTTATCCGAGAATTTACGAAGCTAGAAAAAGTTATTCTTTATGTCAATCTACAGTATATGGATAATGAGGCTAAAAAGCACAGAATCAGCTAAGCATTGATCTCATTCACAAGCATATCTGCAGATTCAATGCATCCAGTGCAATAAATAGCAGTAAACAGCAGGGAGCTTCTGTAACATCCATAAACCACCAACATTCAAGCCTCTAAACACAATTTTACACTTAAAACATGTTTTTCAACATCACTGTGGCTTCTGCTGTGCATAAAGAATAGGTCTATCAGACATGAAAGAAAAAGTAGGGAAACGGTATGCAGTACATTGCTAGCAAAGACTTAAAAGGAGGACAGTGTTTTACTTGAAAGGCCTCTATTCACACACACTCTTTGTCCAATGCTGCAAGATGTAAGACAGAACTGTGAATGATTATCAGACTTCTCAGGTTTACATCTTGGTGAGACACAAGCCGTATTTATCTTGAGGACTTAGAAGCAAACCACACTTGATGGCAGTTCCCTAAAGTGCAAGCACAGCATCATCAGTCATGTGAACAGCGGCAGACAACATCGAAGTTCACGGGACTCTATGAAGGTCAAATTGCTTCCAAGTGCATAAAGCAGATGTGAAGCCTGCAGTCATATATTTGTGTTCAGTTCAGTAATGTTCTTTTCATATTAGCAAATCTGTATTTGCTATTTTATTGTTACAAAAATCACAACAATATTAGGCCTGGATGACATATGCATGCTGTTTATTAGTGAATGCAAATGTGACTGCTGATTTCATAATTGTGCAGTTTTTCATACACAGCTGGTATTCATGCACTGAAAATTATTGTTAGATATTGAGTATATTTAAAAAAAGTATATTTTATCACACTACACTGATGAGTCCCATAGCTTATGTTTACCAAAATAGCAAAATTACTATTCAATAAAACTTACTGTATTTTCAGATCAATAGCCTAATCATTTTCCATGCCTCTCTGTGGTCAGGTTTTTTATATGACTGATGGAATTAATCGACAAATAAAAAGCAAAACCAAAACAAAATCGTCAAAAAACTGGAAAGTCTTCAGACAGACAAAAATATCATACAAATATGCTTGGCAAGCATCCTCTTTTTGGCGTTATTGCTTATACCTTTAAAGAAAATCGTACGACTTGGTCACATGCAATATAATTTATCGATTTACACAAAAACAACTTGAGCTCCTCAATCTGGGAATAATGTAGTTTCCACATACACACGTGCCCGGCGAGACCGGTGAAAGAGATGCTTCACGCGCTGTGGAAAAAAATAATACATAAAGACACGCGAGCTTACCTGTGAATGTCCCTGATACATATTTCGTCCAAATGCTGAAGACACAACTGTAAATAGTGAACGAGGATGTTAAAACACCAAAGCGATCCCTGAGTCTCTGCAACTGAAATGTTTTCATGCTCCAGCTGCGCGCACGTGAGGATTCCTCATACAGGACCTTTCACGAGACCGCGCATCCGAGTTTCTTACGTTCACATCACGCTGTGGGCTTTGAGACAGAGCAGTGTGGCGCTCCTCTTTTTTCTTTGGGTTATTTCACTCTGCAATTGATCGTGTCCCAGCCCACTTCGTGGCGGAAACGCCTCATTGATCGGTATGCCACCTCCCATGAATAACATCAAGATGCGCTGCTGTTGCTGCTGCTACTGCTGGAGGGCGTCATACAGTAGTACACAACTGCTGTAGACTTTGTTTGTATATAGCCTATTTACTTTATAATGTGTTATGAATTTCTTAGTGGACATGTAAGTTATAGTGAATAGTGATAAGGAAGCCTTTAGAGTACAGCAACCACACTTATATTTAAATGTAACTAGTTGTAATAGTAAATGGGTCACATTTTTGCCTGGATGATTAAGGGAATATAATCTAACATACAAGTACACACTGACTTTATGTGACAATATGCATTGCTACAGGTGCAGAAATAATATAAATAGTATGTAAGGCAGTCTCTGAAAACCAAGCTAAAGTCATTTTTTTGTGATAATGTAAAAAATTGTGTGAACGTATAACCTTAATATACACTCTAAAAAACAAACGGTGCTATATAGCACCAAAACAGTTGCTTTGGATCGTAACGATAGAAGAACCATTTTTAGTGCCATATAGCACCGGTGAAGAACCAGTGAAGCACCAGTGAAGCACCAGTGAAGCACCTGTGTAGAACCATATAGTGCTATGTAGAACCATATGTGGTGCTATATGGCCCCTATATGGTTCTACACTGGTGCTTCACTGGTGCTTCACTGGTGCTTCACTGGTGCTTCACTGGTTCTTCACCGGTGCTATATGGCACTAAAATGGTTCTTCTATCGTTACGATCCAAAGCAATTGTTTTGGTGCTATATAGCACCGTTTGTTTTTTTAGAGTGTATATTTGACTGGGTGAGGTCAACATGAAATCAAAGATTGAAATTAAACTTTGATGCTCCTAATCTCATAATTAGATTATGAGACTTCAGCCTGGATTTCACAGACAGGGTCACATATGTTTAATTTATACCAAGGACACTTTACAACACAAAAAGTACAGAGATACAAGCATATAACATAAAAAGTACCAGTAATCAGGCAACAAACATAAACAAAAGACTAACAAAACAGTAATTACTGAGCACAAATATAAAAAATTGGCTATTGTATACATTGTATTAATATTGTAATTAGTAGATTATATCATATTTAGTAATATTGCCACATATGAAACATGACAATCCACCCTACCCTGTCCTGAAACTGCACAGTTCAAGTTTTTTTTGTTAAGAATTCACAATTATTCATTATAATGGACCACTGCTTTGATGTATTGCAGAGCGTGTGCTGTGTTCCCATTTCTACTCAGAGTTTGGTTATTTTTTTAGATTTAGTTTGGACATATTAAATAGACCGTGTTTGCAGTAGCTTGTTCCCCAGACTCACTGGAAGCATTTATTATGATTGATTGTCTGCTGTTCAGTGTAGCAGTCCAAGCTTAATGGCCTATTCACAATCCACTCTGAGTTGTATGTCAGCTTCAAATTAATGAGCTGACATGTAATTAAAAATATTTCTCCTCCTCCTTGAGGCCTGAAAAGCTAATTAGGTCGATCCATAGAAATCCCCAAAAATGGCACATTTCCAGTCTGTCATTTTTTTATTATTATGAAAGAAAACAGATTTTTAGTAAGCATGTGACAAAAGGAGCCAAACAAAACCAGTTTACAAAATAATAATGAATGTTTATATTCAAAAGTATTTTTTCACTGTAATACCTCTGGACTGTCTAGTCTGTCTAAAAGCAGGATCAATTTATTTTTCCCATAGACTTTTGGATTATCACAAAAAAATAAGCTCTGTTTTAACAAAAGTTTATGACACTTACTCCTGAAATACTCATATCTTTGTTGGGAATTGTGCACATGTTGTGTTGTTTTCCTTTACAGACTAAGTCCCTTATAAAGTCGTTAATCTCATTTAGCAACTTGTTAACAACTGCCCTTTTAAAGACACTTTAAAGCTTTAAAAAGTCATGATTATAGGGGTATTAATTTACTGGTGTGTTTTATGTCGTAGAAAAAAAAAACTTGATAATATATTGGGTTTATGTTAACCTAAGATCTTATTTAAGGAGCTTAACAATAACCCCATTAAAAAAAACATTGACTTTGGGACAATTGAACCAGAAGTGCTATAATGCTAACTCGCTTCCGGGTTTTGCCTTAAAAGATACATCATCCCTATGACACTATTCTCTATACTGCCTATGCAGAATCACAGAATATGCAGGTGCCTAACCAGATGCATGAAGGGAAGCACCAGGAAGTCCATCACAGACTAAAACATTCACACCTATGGGTAATATAAAGTCTCTAATAATAAATATGATTGGCATGTCAGTGGCCTGAGGGGGAGACCAGAATACATGGAAGAAACCTATAGGCAACACAGGCAGAATGTCCACACTCCCCTTTACATTTAAGCACACATACAATTTAGATTATTTATTACCTTACTCTATAAAGAGTAATAATTTATTACCAGAATAGATCTATTTGAAATCACTGCCTCACATTTGAAATGACTAACATAACAATAGCCATATTAATCAAAGTAGTTCTTTATCTTCTGTATTACCTATCTATTTTTTCCTTTCTCTGCTCTGTCAACACTGCAATAATCTTTCTTATCTACGGTACTAACCTTTGGTCTTTTACATTTTACAGTCAGTAAATGTTTGTTATGGCAAACACAGATGTTATCAATCATAGAGATTAGCAACAAAAATCTAATTCTTACATATTATCATTTAATAATTATGAACAGTTCAACCATAAATAAACCTAAATTTGGCTACTAAGTATTGCTGTTTTGTAAGATAAGATCACAGTAAAATCAAATCATTTAGCATATACATTCAATAACCTTGATGACAAGTGAACAATAGGTTAAACACTTACATTATGTATGAAGATGTGTTCAGTATAACTTATCACTATCAATATAAAACATTCCTATTTTGTTCTACAAAATAAACCAAGCACAGTCTTACCCTTACATATATATTTTAAAACGTTGGTATGCTTCAATGCTTCAAGTGTCTTACAGGTTTTAATGGACACAGACTGTGTAATTTATGTTGTATAACAAAACCTAAAAAGTAAAGCCTCTTAAACTAATGTTAAACAGACCTTAAAATCTCATAGAAACTCATTTTGGGATTACAAACCAAACAACTCTTTTTTTGTGAGGGAACATTCATGAGTGAGCACAGATTTCTCATTTTTAATACACTCATTCTGGTCTTGCATTAAGAGCACATGTCTATCCAGGCACAAAATTGCTTCTGCATGACAAAATAATCTTTTTATAACATTAATTCAGTGTCATTATGCAATATTCATTCGCACTGGCCCCAATTCACTGACTGATTGATTTAGGTTATTCCTTCTCAATTTTGGTTGACTATTGATTTGACCTCATCTAGAGTCGTGGATTGTAAAGGTCACACAAATATTTGTATGCTGTAAATATAGTAAACATTTTGTATGTGCTTATTTGTTTTATTTAATGGATTTTTTATACGGCATGAAAAGAGATGTAATACAGTATGTGACAATATCCCGAAGATAATCATTTTCCTTAATACATTTCTGGCGTTATTCAGAGCCTTGTTTGAACATGTGACTTACTGTTTAATTCATGAGCCTCATTTTAATTCCTTTCATGATACTTCTTAAGCTATATTATATTCTCATAGTATCCACTTATTTCATAGGTCATATATACTCTCTAAAGTCAGTTTTATCTCTCAGTTCCCTTTTGGAACATATGTCTCAGTGTTCTTTTGTGTGCATAATGTCAACACTGAAAAAAATGAAACAACTTATATGTGTAAGAAATTTCTTAACTTTAATTTTTAAAAAAATCTATTTTGTCAATTTACTTAAAAGAGTTTGGTTAAAATAGCTTTATTATAGCATTGGTCAATATATCACAACTTAAAATATAAGATAATGAGAATAAATCATGATTAAAAATTAACTACTTCTACATCTATCAAGTAAGGGGGTTATGAATGATTTATGTTGATCTACAGTAACATTGCAAGATTTACAGGTCCCATCATTTGCATAAGACTGAATGAGAGTAAATGTCAAAATAAAGTGTTATATAATATAACTTATAATACCACTAATAGAATTTAAAATTATAATAAATATCAGTTCATTTGCACAGTTCATTTTAAACTTTAAAAAAACTTCTTAATCAGCTTGATTAATTTTTTATATGTTGCCACATGACATTTATTTTTCCTTTGTTATGCATTTGGCATATGCTTTTATCCAAAGTGGGTTACAGCACATTCAAGTTTACTTGGATCTCAAACTTATGACCTTGGCATTACTACCACTTTATTAAATATAGGAAAGTCATATTTGTGTTTGCCGTTTAGATTAACTATTTTAAATGGAGAATAGAGAAAACCTGTCACTTTATTAACTGTCTGTTTAGTGCTGACCTATTTGACCTGTGAGAGCTCAGACAAACATTGGTGAACTACACCCAAGATGCACTGAAGTGCATGCCAATGATAAAATGCTTTAGCAAAGGAGGTGCCAGATGGGCTGATGTCAAACTAGTCAAAGGTCACACAATGACAGCTCAGTGAGCATCACATGGGTGTTGAGAATGTCATTGTCACAGTGCTAAATTCACACATCTGCCATCTGCCACTGAGAGGAGTAAAAACAATTTATTCAGTGACAGGTTCAGCTCAAGGTTTTGGAGTTGCACAGTCAATCATGTCAGGTATCTCTGACAAAAAGAAAGAAAATCACTGTGTATGTCAGACACAGGTATCCAAATTTAGTCAGGATTACTTATTTGTATACATAAGATCAAGTTAAAGAGACATTTTCAAAGTATTTTTGAGTGGTTTGCTGTAACATCCAATACCTGATTGTCTTAGCATCTCTTCTCTGGCAAAATTAAAAAGGAGTCTGGTTAATATTTTGATAGTTTGTCCAAGACAATGGAGAGAAAACTGAAACGTTTATCTTATACTTTGCAAAATACCCTGTAAAAAGGCCTCACAAAACTCACATCTACTTTAGAGTTTTAGAAGTGATCTCAACCCTGTTATAAACTGCTTTGACTGATCAAAATCACAAATTTCTATGAGCTCAAACCAAAAATGAACAAAATTATTTTACTTATCATAGATACATTTATTTTTTACTAAGCTAGCTTTACTAAAATTTGGTATTGTATAGTATGCTTTCATTTTTTATTAAGTATCTGTGTCAATGCATGAACTGAATAACTAAGATCCTCAATAAGTCTGAGCTTTAAAGAGCAACATAAGAACAATACCATTTGCCCAAAAACAAAAAATAATAAAGAGGTTTGGAAGCAGACAACCACCTACAGTCTCTTTCAGCTATCAAACCCATAGTTTGTTCAACAGAATTGAAAAATATAAATAAACTAATTCATGCAAAACAGTGATTTGAGCTAAATGTCTTTTCTGTGTAATCACACTGCAAAAAATGACATTCTCACTTAGTATTTTATACTAAAATCATGGTGTTTGTTCTTGATGAGGAAAATGACCTAAGAAAATAAGTCTAGTCTTTAAAAACTAAAAATATACAATTTAAGTACATTTGTGCTTAAAACAAGCAAAAATATCTCCAATGGGGTGAGAAACTTAGCTTGAATTAAGTGTTTATAGAAAATAACTTATTTTAATATTTATTTTCTCACCCCATTGGAAGATATTTTTGCTTGTTTTAAGCACAAATTCACTTAAATTGTATATTTATAGTTTATAAACTTTACTTATTTTCTTAGGTCGTTTTGCTCATCAAGATAAAGCATATTAATTTACGAATTTTTAAATATTTTTACCGAAAACTAGTAAAAAATACAAAGTAAGAAAGTCATTTTTTGCAGTGCATAATGTGATTTTAATACCACAATTTTTCACATAAATAAATGTAACTATTTGTACAGCATTAATATTACAGCTGTACAACTGTTACTTGAGAACTAACAAAAACTTACTGTTGAAAAATCTGAAAAGATTATATCTACGTCTATTAATGCTTTTAAAGTCATGCCATAATGTCCATTTGTAAACAAGCGTTTTATACTGCCACCTTCTGACAAAACCAAGAACTCTCGTCACAAACAAACCCAGTCGTAAAATATATCAGCTTAATCCAAAAAGCTCTAATAATAATATAAGCTGATTTATAAATATGTAAAATAATAAGCGGATAATTTAAAAATATCTTAGCAGTTTATTTAGGTTGCATGCGCAGGTGCGCTGCAGTACGGTAAACTAACAGTGCAACACAGGAAGTGGAATATCACGTTTTAGAAGATCACCGTGACGTACAAGCGAGAGCAGAGCATTACAGCATGGCGAGTAATGATCCCGGGGTAAGTTATTTTATGTTGTAAAGTCTACCGAAACGGAAATATCCAGACATTTTGTTTATAATGGTTGCGTAATATTTTGAAGTTTGTATTAAAGAAAGCTACGCAAGTAACGTTAGTCTGCTAGCTTCATTCAGGGGTCAGTTATGTAGTGTGTGATGAAACTGTACAACTCTGCATGTAACTGTATGAAATCTATGAATGTGAACTTAGTTGAAATGTTAATACGGTGTAAATCACTCTACACTCACTATTTGTGTCAGTGATGTGGTGAATAAATAATTATGTGTAAGTTATTTTTTTGTAACTGCGCAACAGCATCTTTGTTGCATGTCGTCTGTCCTAAGGACAAGGTCAAAGTTACCTTTCACAGAAAATAGCGCTCAAGATTCTGCTGTTCAAAAGTCACTTTTTATGTGTTTATTTATTCAAAATGCTTAAAATGTAATGCTCAATATTTTATACAAAGTTAACTCTGTATTCTAGAAACACATTGTGCACAGTTCCCCCTCCTGTATCATGACCCCACGTTTAATGCTTAAACCTAATGTTTGTGCATACTTTGCACATGCTGACGAACAACGGATCACATTATCATCCTATTATTGAGAAATTAATAAAACGGCAGCAAAAAAATAAATTTTTAATGCAAATTTAACCCAATTTTTTAATAATCTAATCCAAATGTGCATTTGTCTCAGGGCTTTTTGCAGCTGCTTAGGCAGATCGCTGGTAGAATGGGGTCCGGGCCTGGCCCTCGAGGAGTCGGACTGGGTGTAAAACTAATCGTTGGAGCCGGAGCCCTTGCTTACGGTGTCAAAGAAGCCACATACACAGGTAGATAATGTGATGAATATTTAGCTTTTGTTTGGTCTTTATTGTACATGCACTTACACATACAGTAATTTTGATTAGCTTTGTCCACATGCACAGACAAAGTTTTGACCAGTTTTGTGTACATTGACTAAGATTTGTTTTGTGTGTGCAGTGGAGGGTGGGCAGAGAGCTGTCATCTTTAACAGAATTGGGGGAATGCAGATGGACACTGTGCTTTCAGAAGGATTGCACTTCAGGTACATTTTTACAGCAAAATACAACCATGTTTTTAATTCATTAGGCAGTGATTCACAGATCTATTCCTAAATCTAGGATACCATGGTTCCAGTATCCTATCATCTATGATATCCGAGCCAAACCCAGGAAGATTTCATCCCTCACTGGAAGCAAAGGTGACCCTGCAACAGATGTTTTATCTTAAGTTTAAAAGATGACTTAAATGTTGCAGGATTGCAACATTTACTAAATCCTGTGACTGTTCATCATAGATCTCCAGATGGTCAGCATAGGTCTTCGTGTGCTGTCCCGGCCCTTTGCTGCTAACTTGCCGACTATGTACCAGCAACTGGGAACGGACTATGATGAGCGTGTGCTGCCTTCCATTGTCAATGAGGTGCTCAAGAGCGTGGTGGCCAAATTTAATGCGTCCCAACTGATCACACAGCGAGCACAGGTATGGCTTGAAGGCCAAGGACACATGAGAGAGATCTTTAGGGGATAATTCATTAGGGGTGGGAATCGCTTGGACCCTCATGAATCGATTCAGAATCGATTCTTAGGGTCCCGATTCGATTCAGAATCGATTCTTGACGTACTAATTTGCATATATGTGACGTCATTACGTCGCATTTGCTTTCAAAGCCAGGTTAATGTTTGCGCTTTTGCTAGTCTCTGAACTGTCATATACTGTACTTTAATGCAACTAGGGATAAATAATGTCATTCTTATATACATACATGTCCTGTTTCTGTTGTAAGACATTAAAACCAGTAAAAATATTAAATTAGAGTGACATATTAATTCTTTATATTACCCGCATTAACTTCCACGAACGTTAAGCGTCTAATCATCATCATTATACACAGTGATTGGCAGTATTACTGTATTTATATAATGCAGCGCACCCAGCGACTGAATAACAAACTATGTGCATATTTTTTCAGAAGTATATTCATGTTATATCTAAACAGTCTGCGGATGGTTTAGGGCAGGGGTGTCCAATACGTCGATCGCAAAGGCAATGCCGGTAGATCGCACAACTGCTGCTCCACGCGCAAAATTGTCATTATGGTCTTTTGGAGTAATTGTGAAACATGCAGGTCTTTTTGAGTTGCTGCGCCTTTCTTCTCAAATGTGTTTTGCCATGCCACTGCAGCTCAGTCGTCTTTAACTTCCAAAATTCACATGGATGCGCATTCTTGCCTCACACACTTGCTGATTCACACGCACGGTGTGTGTGAGCGAGCAAACGAGAGGGAGAGAGAGAGGCAGCGTAGCGCTGATTTGTATGCTTCTGTTTGTTTCACTAAACCGCATCTCCGCTATTTTAAGGAGTACTCGACGTGTACTCAAGGATTTTTTTTTAAAACTCCTCAAAAAGAATAGAGTAATGGTGACAGCCCTAAATTCAATGTAGAGATATATGCAGTATAGTCCTACAAGCATTTAAAGTGTTCTTTCTCTTCTGCTCTTGTAAGCTCCGCTATGCGCTCTTGCAGGGCGCGCTCTCTTAAGTTGTCCGTGTGCATCACCGCTTTGAGTTCCGCCTTTTGGTTCTGATAACGTGGCGTTATTTTGTAAACTAACATTTAAGAATCGATTCTTGACATTTGTGAATCGATTCAGAATCGGCCCACGTCCGAATCGCGATTCATCTAAGAATCGATTTTTTTGCCCACCCCTATAATTCATCCAAAATAACACAAAAAATTCAAATAATTATTTGCTCAACCCTTATCATTATCAAACAAGCTTTGAATGACATGTGGATACCTAAATAAAGACAAAATTTAAATCTTTGGATTTATTATTTAATGATTGTCTATACATAAGTTTTAGAATTGTTGGTCAGGACATCTCTGTTTTTTTAATACCTAAAGTGATAGCCAGATAGAAAAACAGCATCCAAAAAATATTATTGTTATGGAAAACTTTGTATTAAATCCGAAAACTGCAAAACATAACTACTTTTACTAGTCTTGTACTTTTTGTACCTCATTGTATCTTTTTAGCATGCTTGCTGCTGGTAAAAAAAGAAGTTAATCAAATCACTCATTCAGTGAAATGCTAAGCAGTTATTAAAGTGTTTTTAATTGTTGTGTTTTCAGGTTTCATTGCTCATAAGGAGAGAGCTGATTGAAAGAGCTAAAGACTTCAACATCATCCTGGACGACGTGTCCATCACAGAGCTCAGCTTTAGCAAAGAATACACGGCTGCTGTGGAGTCTAAACAAGTCGGTAAGTAGTGCCAATTTAACCATTAACACTCTAAACTTGTGAATTATTGTTGTATATATTTACATTCTCTATTCAAACAAAACGCAGCTTTACATCCAAGAGCCTATTTATAACTGAAAGTAAGTTTGACACAATAGCCTTTTATCAACCTGTCTAATTTCACAAATGTTTCCCACAAATCATGACATTGCTCTTTCATATTTTTTCTAATGGGTTTTAAACTATTTGGACATTGGGTAAACCAGTCAGCCTATAGACAGTTTCAGAAATTAATGAATACAATGTTTACTACAGATCGCCTACCAAATGTCTCTTCACATAGCGGTGATTCATGATCCAGGTCTCCTCTCATCTTTAGGAAACCAAAACATTTGTAATTTTCAATGGTATTTGTCCCAGAGTTCAGTTTAGCCACTAGCCAGACCACTAAACAAACAGAAACCGGAAGTTAAAGTTCCATCCAGACACGTAACCGCGACAATGTGTGTGTGCCCGCCCGATAAAACCTTCTATAAACTAATATTTTTGGTCAAGTTGTTTTTAGATGTAGTGTAATGCTCAGAGGGAACTGGGGGGCTTAAGTTCGAGGACTTTAAATGTCTAATATGACAAAAAAAATTGTAAATGTAGTTCCTTATTGTCCCGAATATAAGATTACTTTTTGTTCTCATGAAATGCCTCTCAACAATGTCGTCTTCTTGCTTTAGACCATTACATGTCTATCATACAAAAATGCGATAGGTGGTGGCAAATACACGTAAACAAGTTCATCTGGACTAAAGCAACCTGATCAACTATAGTCGTTTACAGTAAGGCAGATTTCTACTTAGTGGTCGACCGATATGTTTTTTTATGGCCGATACCGATAATAAGAAAGCAGTATGGCTGCTATAACACAAATGTTATTACAGTAAATAAGGGGCTGTTTACACTTGGTATTAAAATGTGTTTTCATCGATCGGATCACAAGTGGACGAGAGAGACACATTACGTTCACACCTGGTATTTAAATCCGTCTCTTTTGTCCACTTTCGAACACTTCTGTCCTGAATACTGTGAGGGGGTGGTCTTTGAGACGGTGGGCGAGTCTCTGTGCTGTCATTCAAACCTGGGCGGGAGTAATTATGAGTTTATATGGACGCAAACTAATATTATGTCGGAGTCCACTGCTTGTTTAGCAAGTAAACATGCTGCACAGAGTTTTGTACGTGTGTATGTTAGAGATTTCTCAGCGCAATTGATAAAATAAGATAGCGCAACTTTCACACGCTTGCAAAACGAAACTACGGAGATCAGCTGCTTGAGTTTATCAATGAAAGGCTAAAAGTAGCGCTGTTTACCGTATGTTCACGCCAGAAGTCAAAAAAAGACGTAAAACTTGTGTTTAATACCTCAGATTAGATAAATGGGCGGAGAGAAGGCGGTCACGTGTGGCTGTTCGAACACATTCAAACACATATGCGTTCCGCAACTCCAAAGCGATCCGACCGAAAGTGGTTTCGACTACCTCTGGATGTGGTTGAAAGTGGTCGAAAGTGCCACCTGGCATTAACGTCGTCCACTTGTGATCCGATCGACGAAAACGCATGTTAATGCCAAGTGTTTGCGTTAACATGCGTTTTCGTCGATCGGATCACAAGTGGATGACATTAATGCCAGGTGTAAACGGTGTTCAAAACGTTTTGAACGCGTCCACTTTCGACCACTTTCAACCACATCCAGAGGTAGTCGAAACCACTTTCAATCGAATCGCTTTGGAGTTGAGGAACGCAAATGTGGTTGAATGTGTTCTAACAGCCACACGCGACCGCCTTCTCTCGCCCATTTATCTAACCTGAGGTATTAAACACAAGTTTTACGTCTTTTTTTACTTCTGGCGTGAACATACGGTGAACAGCGCTATTTTAAGCCTTTCATTAATACAACTAAAGTGGCTGATCTCCGTAGTTTCGTTTTGAAAGCTTGTGAAAGTTGCGCGATCCTATTTCATCAATTGCGCTGAAAATTCAGAGAAAGCTCCAACATATAAACGTAAAAAACACTGTGCAGCATGTATACTTGCTAAACAAGCAGCGGACTCCGACATATTATTAGTTTGCGTCCATATAAACTCCAAATTACACCCGCTCGCGTTTTAATGACAGCAGAGAGACTCGCCCACCGTCTCACGGACCATCCCCTCACAGTATTCAGGACAGAAGCGTTCGAAAGTGGACAAAAGAGACGGATTTAAAACCAGGTGTAGACGTAATGTGTCACTCTCGTCCACTTGCGATCCGATCAATGAAAACACATCTTAATACCAAGTGTAAACAGCCCCTAAGAGATAAACAGAAAAAGATTTATAAATATAACCTTTTAAAGTACTTGAAGCACATTTACATAATTAATTATTTACATAATAAAACATAATTACTGTGTATGTGACATCTCACGGTACTGTTTGAATAAGTGTGTTGAACCGCTGTGTTGTTGTGGGTGACACAACAAAACGTCATGTTAAAAAGTGAATAATAATTTATTGTCTGGCAGACTTTGTCTTTTCATTACAAACAACAAATTTAAATAATAGAGACATTTACTGGCTAATTGAAAAGATTTATATTTAATTGAATACAATCCAAATATCAGCCAGTATATCAGCCTTTGCAATATATTGTCTATCACTACTTCTACTGTTAATTTTTATATATAAAAAATGCCATGTGATTTTGTCAGCTGGGCAGCCTAGGCTAATTGTTATTAAATTCAGATGGACTGCAGTCAATGTATGGTACTGTATGTCTCATGAAAAGTTAAAGAATGTGAGGAAGTAAACTGGTCCCCTTTGACTTATGTATTTTCAAATGACAGCATTTTCTTTATAAGGTACACTTTGAATACAGTAATGTATTATTTGGGTGACAACATAAATATCTTGATGATTTAATATATTCCCCAGCTCTATTCCATAATAAAAATTATTAGCAGAGCCAAATTTTTTATAATTTTCAATATATGGTATTTAAACTATTTATAGGTCCCGTTTCCCTGTGTTTTCGAAGCCTTGCTTGTGTTTACGGTGCCCAATATAAGGTGTTTATGTTTTGTGTGTAAAAAACGCAGTAAAAACGTGACCTTTAATATTAAATATTGTTTGCTTATCCTAATAATATCCACTAGGAGGCGCTCAAGTCATTTCATGATTTTGTTCTCTTGCTTCTCTCAAAATTGTATTCTGTGTGAAAGCACTGAAATGTCATGTTTTATTTACATCACTTAAAATGAACATCGTAATACGCAGTTCGGCATTGA
Source organism: Paramisgurnus dabryanus (assembly GCF_030506205.2). Lineage (NCBI taxonomy): Eukaryota > Metazoa > Chordata > Actinopteri > Cypriniformes > Cobitidae > Paramisgurnus > Paramisgurnus dabryanus. The sequence continues at coordinate 19,920,987 of NC_133342.1, read as the reverse complement.
ATAGTAGAATGTCTGTGGTTGTGCTGTATTATTTTTCTCTTTAAATAACCTGTCTGTTGTTGATGTGCAGCCCAGCAAGAGGCCCAGAGGGCTCAGTTCTACGTGGAGAAAGCCAAACAGGACCAGAGACACAAGATTATCCAGGCTGAGGGGGAAGCCGAAGCCGCTAAAATGGTTTGCTGTTTCACTCCTTTCCATTTAAATGCAAACCTCAAAGCATTAAAATGTCTCAATGACAAACAGTGTGCTTAATTGACAGAAACATAAGGTTTTTTTGTGCTTACTCTCAAATGCCCTGATCGTACAATTTGCATGTAGAAGCACCTCATTTCATAGAACTGTTAGTCATGGTTATTACTCACATGTTGTCTGTGAGTGGCAGATGAGTGCAATTATCAGATATAATTAATGAACACCACAGTAAATTGTTGGAGTCATATATCTGCTATTTTCAAGTGTTGCCTCCTCAGTCTCAATTGCCTGTCAACAAACACATCACATTTAAATGCATTTGTTTTCTTCACTCTTGGTCCATTAAGGGCACTACTCCTAATTGTTCTACTTTCCAGAAGCTTGAAGTTGTTTGTTTGTTTTGTTTAAGGTTTCCACACCCTTTGTCTTCAGAAATGACTTTGCAGATGGGCTTTTTTCTGCTGATATGATGCAACTGTGTTTGTAAAATGAGTCGCAGGCCATTGGCTGTCTGCTGACGGTGAACAAAGTCTTAAGCAAGGGTCATTTGCTTTGTTTTAAATGTGTGTTTGTGCTTTCCAGTTAGGTCAGGCTGTGATGAAGAACCCTGGTTATCTAAAACTCAGACGCATCAGAGCGGCACAGAATATTGCCAAAACGGTATGACGTATTTTTTATTTTTTATTTTATAGTGTTTTCCATTGATTTGAAATTATAGTGTTAGCTTTATAGAATTAAAGTTTAATAGTACAAATGACTTACTAGAATACTGGCTACTGTGTACTGTGGCTGCATACTGCCTGCGTGAAACTGTTATCACATATATGCACCCAATTTAAGTTTATTTCTATAACGGTTTTCACAGTTTTCCATTGTTGCAAAGCAGCTGTTCATGGAACCAACAAACAATTAATAAAAAACATAAAAAATCCACTATATTATAGAATACAGAATTCATGGTATTATGGCAAATTATCGAAAAGTAAGTTCATGGCGTTGTGGGTTACAAAAGATATTATAGTATAGATACTGTGCTGCGTTTTGTTTAATGCACATTTAGTCAGATGTAATTATTCAGAAACACAAATACAAAACACTATTTACCGTCGTACTATAAATAGTATGCTAGTTTGCTGTTTCAAACATAGCCTGTTTCATAGACTGTGATATTAACTACTATAATGTATATACTTGTCACCAGGTGTCAACATCTCAGAATAAGGTGTACCTGAGTGCAGACAACTTGGTCTTGAACCTCCAGAATGATTCCTTTAACAAGTAAGATCCCAACCACAAGCTGCTTTTCTACCTCATGCTGCTTTTTCTACTCCAATCAGCCATCATTTTCAGAAATAATTGGATCCCAGTCCTTGCTTCTTTGCACACAGCAAATGACCTCAGTCATAACGTGTGTCATTCACTGTTCTGAGAAAAATGCAGGGCAACTTGCCCCAATCTGCTGGTTTTGCTTATTCTAGCTGCTTTGATTCTCTGCCACTTATCCATTACTAGTCTCACATGCATTATTTTTTTCAATTAGCGTTGATTACTGAACAAACTAAAAATATGTGCCAGTTGGCCCAAAAATACATAAAATATAAGTTAAATATGTATAGTATATACTGTGTAAAAGTATAACTTTGTTTTTTTATTAATACTTGTATGTTTACATGGTTGCCTCGATGGTAATGTGTACATTTGTCTTCTTCTGTTGCAGCTTGCCGTCATTTGCGAAGTGAGAAGCATCAATCATGGACAACACATTCATTCTATATGTTAGCACTTTGCTGAACCACAGTATTTATTCCTTTTAATAGAAACAACACTGTGTCCCCAAAGAGATGTCGCTGATTACATTTTTTACTCAGATTTGGGTTAGACAACATTACACACTTACGTGTATGTGAGTGAATACCCATTGTACACAGTGTTTTGTGGTTTGGCAGGTCTTTTGTGTGATGATGCTTAAGAATTGACACTGTATTATCAATTGGTGCAGTGAAACACAAGTTTTTGTAACATTTGAAACCATATGTGAAGACGCCCAAGTACAATAACTTTAAAGTAAATAGTTGCTGGTTGTTGTTTACAGAACATGCTCTTTTTTTAGTTTTACCTCCCAACATTTGTTTCCAGTCTATATAATTTGTAACAAACATTGAAGTACATTAAAGTAGAAACTTGATTGATTAATTGACGTTTGTGTTTAATTTTGTATGTATGTATGCATAATTGTCCATAACATGTTTTGTTTTTTCATTGAAAGCAAGGAAATCTGGCCCTTTGTGTAAATGAGGTAATATGGGCAATATTCTAATATTTCTGTTTTTATTTTATAACCTTTTCAAATGCTATTTTATGATTAACACATTAAATTTAGCTTGGTCTTTTGTCATTTTCGTAATTATTAGTGTTTAATACGCTCGAGTCGAGATAATTATTAATTAATGTAGTGTTGAGGAACAAACACCAGCTTAAAAGAGGATGTTTGGTCAGTAGATGGCGCCAAAACAACGCCAGTTTTCCATGTCAATCAAAGACTGCAGCCTGCGGAGGTCGCATATGCAGGATGCATACGTCATCAAGCCTGGTTTATTTAGTTAAGTTAGCATTACATTCGAAAGTCATAAGCATATAACAACACTTTACGATTAAATAAGAATAATAGTCAACTTTATAATTTTTTATATTTTGATATAAGACCGTGTTGATGACCCTATGACGTATGCAGACTAGATATGCGATCTCCGGAGACTGCAGCCTTCGGATTGAGAGACGGCTAATTTCCTGTGCAGAGCTATCGGCATGTGACATCAAAGTAACGCGATAACGAGTCGAAAGCTACACTCTCGCGGTACTTCGATGTCATAGTCCTCATTCAGGAGCATTCTTCATTCAGCTGATGGTAAGTCTAGAGTCCCAGCGGCCCTTACGAAAATTAACAATTGTTTTACTATCGTACAAGTGTATTAACCATGTTTAATGGTTTTATTTGTAGTAAAAATAAACATTTATATTGGTAAGGGAGTGCTAGAGGACTTTTATGTTAGTTCATTTGTCATCGTTGTACGGAGCTCCGACCCACAGATTTGCTGAAGTCTCAAGGGCATGTTTCCACACGATCTTTTGAAACTGGGTCTCCTGGGACACTTCGCTTTGGGAGGGGCTGGGTATGAAAGGAACCAAAACGTTTCACAATAGTAATATTCATGATATGGAGGAGGTTGAAAAGAGGCAGGGCCAGTGGAGTGATCCACAAGGTCACTCCCCTTTCTTTACCTCAAGGGCCAATAACGTTGAGTGACTTTTTTGAATGTAATGATGTGGGTTGCAGCTTATAATGCATGTTCCTTAAGTCAATGCTAAATCAACAAATGTAAATGTGGTCTTATAAGTTCACTATAATGTCTGTATTATTGTATAGCTTTTTATAACTATCTAGTGCCTCTGACCTCATTTAAGATGCAGGGGTAATCCTAAACTGGTTCATGTTTGATCTGCCCAGTGTGCTGGGCTTTAATATGCAAATGTACGCAGACGAGAAGACCGTCACGTCCCACCCCTCCCCTTTCCTCTATACTCTCTTGCCCCTCCCCTCCAAGGCAATGCATAAACAAGAGCAGATTACCACTCAGCTGGTCCGTCTCCATGGAAACGCTGACCTCATGCTGGGACGAGAGATCTGGGCCAGTCACCATGGCGATTCGTCAGGACAGTAGACTTGATCTCCCTTACCTTTAGCACAATGCACTTAATAGCAGCTTTGCAGCTATTTCTGGAGGTCAATAGCACAACATCCTCACGGTGTGCCGTTTTCCCCACCATTGCACAAGGCACTGCAGATATCTGTTAAGCATTTGCCACCACCAGAGCTACGGCTGCTCACAAACCGTTTTAGCACTTGCTAACTGCGTTCACGCTAGATGTGTGACCTACATCCCACTTCAAAGTCATGATGCTATGCAGTTAGCGCATGTCTGTGGTGTTCTTGTCTCTCCACAGATTTTCAAAAATGCACATTAAAGTTTGCTTAGTCATTTGCGCTGTGAACATTACATTTTGTGTTATAATTCTTATGATTCATAATACGCGTATGTCATACAATGAAAGCCAATACTGCTGCATGTCTCGGCCTGCAGCATGCATCCATGAACATCTCATACAATTAAAATCAAATTCTGTATAGTAGGATGTCAAAGATAAGATCAAAGTAGCCGTGCAAAACAAAATAACAAAATTGCATTGTTTCCGACTTTCGTCTATAAACAAGATATCCTCTTTATAATCTATAACTACCAGAGTCGAACAGAGTTAATCCTATAATGTAAATTAGGATTGTGAGGTAATGCAAAGCATTACTTTGTTATAAAGGAGAGATAACGGTCCCTTGTTTTCAGGTTGAATTTGCTCCCCTGGAGATGAATTGATAAATTTGTGCCGTCTGTATTGAGCATAGGCCTCTACAGTAATTTACTGCATGGATTTAATTAACCCGTTTTTTATATGGCACCCTCATTATGATGTCAAAAGGGATTTGGAAAGCTTGGCCTAGTTTGGTTAATATTGCTCTTTATACATCTTAATTTTTGCCTCAGATTACCATAGTTCAAGTTACACTGTAGACTCACTTATACAGAAATTTAGCCTGGCATTGGTTTTTTACACTCGGTTCTTTGGACACCATTTCTATAAACAGCCCATCGTTTAAATTTCGTCATTATATATGATGTTCCAAATCTGTATGTCATGTATGATACCGTCTCCGGTTGTGTAGTAGGGCGAGTGATGGCATATTTGTCATTTTTGAGGGTGAATTATCCTTATTATATAGGACATAAAAACACAAAAACTTTGTTCTCCAAGGAGGGATTGTGTTTTTATCAAAAAATGCATTTTGTTTTTTTCCACCTGCTACCTGGGAAACACGTATGTCTCTGTTTCTCGCTACAAGAACGCTAAGGAATACTGAAAGTGTGTTAGCTTTTGGTTCACAAGTAGGTACGAAATTTGAACTGGAGCTCTTTGTATGCACAGCTATTATTTTCTCACTACATAGAGGTGTTATGCAATGGCGTATGGCTATGCAGTTCATGCACATTAATAGCATATAGAAAAATTAAAGTAACTTAATCCATTTTGGACTGATTTGGACAACAGCTATCCATGGGCTCAACTACTGAATAGCATTAATAAGGATTTCTGTAATATTTCATGTTCAGTTGAATTGTCTCCTAGTCTGTTCAACCTGTATTTTGCAAAAAGAGCTTGTGGGTTTTATCGTCTTCATCCAAAGCAGTTGCAGCAGCTTCCTCTTTCATTGTGTGTCAGGAAACTTGGTCCCTTCATGTCAGTTCCCACAGGTGCAGCGTCTGCACATCAGTCTCACATGACTGGCCTCTGTGTCGAAGACTGATTGAAGCTGCTATTCAGTTTTAACTGTGGTTGGCATAATCATTTTTTGTAGGTTAGGTTTAAGTCTTGACACCAAATGCTATTTGTGCTAGTCTGAGTCTTATTTTCCATCTAAAACGTGTCAAATAAAAACTTCCAATTAGATCGAGTAGGTTAACTCAACAGCCATATTGGCAATGCCTTTGGGTAGCTGCTTCCAGTCATAATTTCCAAAGAACTACAGCTTCTGTCTATTTAAAAGAGACGGTTTTCGAGAACTGTTTTTAACATTACATTTTAATATCATATTTTATCTGTTAAAGAGTCTGCGCTTTCAGTATGTTTATTTAAACTAATTTGTTATTTGTATTTTTTGGAGCTTTGTGTGCTGACTTTCTATACTTTTCTGCTTTTGAATTTGAAAAGATGTCAGTTTTATCTGCCTTTTAGTAGGATGGTAAAGGACACAATTGCATGTCATAAGATCTGCTGGGGTCTCTGGCATCTTACCTCCCTTATGTTGTGGGTTAAATATACCCCTGTGTGTTTACTCAGGTTCACTCCCCCTAATGACTTTGTGTCTGGCACAGATGGTGAGCACTGAGGGTCTCCAGGCTTTGACACACTCTGGATAGATTAACTGGGTCTCTCTGGGCTCTTCCCCTGTGAGATTACATGGCCTAAAGCCAATATGGAGGACTTTGCCTTATGACAACTTAATTTAAAATTAAACCGGGTTGTCATTGTACTAACCCATTGTACTGATCGGGTTAACCAAAGTACACCAATCTTGAAATTTTTGTAATGCAGATATAGAGATCTCACCTAGAGATGAATGTTCATAAAATTATATTTGTCTAAGCGACATTTAGTCTCAAAAATCAGCTCTCGGTTGCTACATAAACTTGATGACGGTTATTAACGCAACACATTATTCAGATATCATCATTATTTTAGCCGTGCTGTGATAATGAAGGTGAAATTCACCTTAACTTTCAATAAAGATGAATATTTAATGTGCAGATCAGCAGGACACTCCCATGCTTCTGTTGCTGGCCCCCAAGGGTTTCCAGTTACAACAAGGAGTGGGGAGGGGCCGTATAAAAAAGGTGGACATTTTTAAGCAAGTTTTCCCTCCTTTTTTCTAGTTTGCTTCATTGTTTACCTCATTTTTTATATTCTGACATATTTGTGAAGGATCATACCACTTTTTACTACTTGCCAGAGGTGGAAAGAGTACTGAAAATTTGTACTCAAGTACAAGTACAAGTAGTTGCTAAAAAAATACTCAATTACAAGTAAAAGTACTGGTGTTAAAAATGTACTTAAGTAAAAGTACAAAGTACCCCTCTTAAAAACTACTCAAGTACAAATTACTTTTTAGCCGGTGATATTTATTGAATAAATATTAAATCCATTGAATGAAATCAGAGATATGAATGGATTAAAAACAGGCAATCTGTGTTTTATACGAATAAACACATAGTACAGGAATTTTGTCTGTTTAAAGAATGTTAAATGATTTTAACAGCAGCTATATTATTTCATATTGTTTCTTCATATAATTTTTATCAAGTTATAAAAATGGTCTAATGTTATTATTATTAATGAATTATGATACAATATAAATAAGCTTGTTGGGTTATTTTATTTAAAAACAGATTTTTTTACATTAACTCATTCCCCGCCAGCCATTTTTCGAAAAGTTGCCCGCCAGCATTTTTTATGATTTTCACAAAAGTTTTACAAAATGCCTTCCAGGAAAATTTTTTCTAAAAATATATATATCAAATGAAAGAACAGACCCTCTACTTTCAAACAAACATTAAAAAAAGTGAAAAACCGTTCCATCCTATTTTTTTCCCTGCTTATAAACTCTTAAATATTGGTGTTATTCTTTACAAATACACATTTTTTTTTAGCAAAAAGCTGAAACAATTGCATTTTTGTGAAGGAATTTAGTTAGAGATCAGATTCAGAACGAATATAAAACATAAAATTAGTAAATAACGTTTTGGCTTCAGTTTATCCATAAATTGGGTAAGTCCGCTATCTAGTGGACAATCGCGGTATTGCACATTAACATAAATTCTTCAGAAACACGTTTTATGCAAATGTTTTTTTTCTTAATTGACAAGATAACTCGTCAATGGCGGGGAAAAGAGTTAAAAATATTATTGGACAAGAAAGCTTTCCAAAAGTACACTACAATATTTCAAAAGTTATCAGCATTTATGATTTAGCAGTGACATATGTGTAATTTAGACAGGCTGTCAGTGCAGTTACACTGCTACGCCAGTGGGACGCGGCAACAGACTAATTTGATAAAAGAGTCCTTATTAGACTGTTTATTATTATAAGCTTAAAACACTGATTCAATATGAATAATACAATGTTGACAATGACATGAAATTTAACTTTGAGCGCCATTTTACAATGTTAAATCTTTTTTTACGGTCTACGTGCTCGTCACCTAGGTAACTGAAGCTCATGTTTTAGGTATGTGACAAAAAATATAAATACATATATAATTATAACCATATGATAGATAATAAAAAGAACTTTAAAATGGTTTTTAAATTATTAAAATCGGATAATTATTAAGAAAGATATGGAATTTTTTAACTCGAAAATTAGGGGGCATTTTTGTACCCAATTAAAACTATAAAACTATGAAAAACTTCCGCTTGACCAAACACTTTAAAATATCATAACTTTCTCATTTCTTGGTCTATTTGCATAATTCAAACACCACATTGTATGTAATTAAAAGCCCAAGATTAAGATGACATCTTTTTAAAAGATATATATATAAATGTTATTATTTTTGATTAACCACTAATTAATGAAACCGAGAGCATCAATCCACGCATATCTTTCCATATGAAATCAAAGCCCTCTCAAATAAAAGCTGTATTTTTATATATTAAAGAAACATTTCATTGTTTCTTTAATATTTCTTAATTGAATAATAATGCTGGCGAGCAATTTAAATGGTCAGATATTATTAATACATTAATTGATGATTATGTTATTTATCATTAATAATAATCAATAAATGCATGCATGTTGCATGCATGTATTTATTTATATGTTTGACAAAATTATGCCAATAATGTAATCTAGAGATTCTAATCCTTCGTTCTGTATGATTACTTTAAAAAATAATGCACGGATTGATGAAAACGGAGAATTTTTGGAAGCCAAAATGATTGAATGGGCGATTCTGCTTTTGACAACAACGTCACTTGCGGATCTTAAAAAAGCACATGCGAATGTTACAATCAATCCCAAACTTCACCTAATTCAAGTTAAATGTATATTCTATCAAAAGAATTTGGTTTGAAACAAAAAAATACTCGCCTTCATAGAGGATTTCAATGCCAAACACGAGAGAAATTTTGCTTCGCTTATAACTTTCTTCTTACAACAGCAATCTTGGAAATTCGAACGTGAGAATCAACGTGAGGAAGTAATTTATGTCACTAGTATATGGGCTTTAGAGGTATTCACAAAGCAAAGATATGACAGATTTCCTAAGTCAACAACGCGTCTGGCGCTGAATACCTGCTAGGAACACAGCCGTGGGAACAAAGCGCTCGTGCGTATTACGTCATTTTGTCACATACCTACATGTTTCAAGTGATGTTTTCAGGCAAATTATCGTGAGGTCTACCCAACATTAAAAATGAAAACGATCAAATAAATATGGTTATAAGTCTTCTTACCATAATGTGCTTTTTGAGATTAGAGGCTGAAGTATTGTAAGCCGAAATCACTGCAGATGGCAAACAAAGTTTGCATTACATTTACACGCTGTCTCCTTTCCTTCCTCTGTTTGTAAACAACTCCCAGGTGCGGCCATGGGCACTCATCATCCGGTATTTCTTCTGAATTTTTAATTAATTCAGCGTCCATAACGCCAAAGTTCTTTGACATTAAAACACTAAATACAACGTCACAGTGAAGGACGCACGAGGATCGATTGAATAGCTCTCCAGAGACCGGGCTTTTTTCCGGTTCAAATACAAGGGTTTTTATTGGCCCGCCCACGATCAATTATTTCTATTGGATATCCAAATGCTGTCAAAGATTTGAATATTAATTTGATTCAAATTCTACAAGTACTTAGTAACGAATGTGATTTTCAAAGTAGCGAAGTACATTACTGACCTTAATTTGTACTTAAGTACAAGGGAAATTACAGACTTAAAAATGTACTCATAAAAGTACAAGTACACGAAAAAACTACTTAATTACAGTAACGTGAGTAGTTGTAATTCGTTACTTCCACCTCTGCTACTTGCATAAAATAAAATGTGCTTTCTGATGAGTTTTCTTGGCAATAAAAGATGAATATTTATACATTTTGAGATGATTTATGATGAGAATGATAAAGTTACTTCCTGATGCATTTATATGTGTAAAAATCGAATTAGCAAACATCCTTGGAGTTTGAAACTCATCCAGTACGAGGTCTAAGCAACAGGGGAAGAGACTAGATGAAGAATATTACCTTTGTCAAAAAAGAAACAGTCATTCAAACACACAGGACAGAAATATGTAGCCTATGTATTGTAACAGTTAAACTGCATAGGGTTTTACAAGAAGAAGCATGTAACAACATGACAACTGCACCTGTAACATTCCTTTCACTCCACAGGTGAACTGATGATTTCAATGGGCGGTGTAAAGCTCATTTAATTGTTATTTTAAAGTGTCAGACATTGATACATCTAAAAAATGATTCCGAATAAAGTCAATGTATAAACTTTTTAAATATATTGTATAATATGCAAATGATGTAAAGATGACTAGCTGATAGCCTACATTCACTGCTCCTTTTTCTGTGGCTTTGCAGACAAGTATTCAATCTTGTCAGTAGCCTGTGTGTGTTCCTTGGGAACGGAACCTATGACCTTTGCGAAGCTAAAGTCGCTCAGGGATAAAAAACACGTCTGCCAAATATAGTAATGCAATATTGAACTCTACTGCATAGAGATTTAGCGGATCCAGATCCACGTGGATCGCCTTACCGTGTTTTCGCGCTTGCCTGCGATTGTTAGGTGGGATTTCAGTGTCCTCGAGCTCGATGCTGTCCGCCATTTCGCGCTGTTCTGCTGGGCTCATCGCAAGTCGCGTCATGGAAGAACAATAAAGCGTCTTTGTTTCAGTGCAGCTGTGACGCGTGGAAAACATTCAAGAAAGGTGTCCCGCGAAATGATGAACACAAAGAAAAACACCAACACGATACACGCCGCACACAAATAAATATAAATGTTAGAAATATAAGTTTTACAAATGGATCATTCTGTTTAAGGATAATACGCCTACAGTAGGCCTGCGGGACACGGACTGCGCAAAATTTATTTTATAACGCAGTGATTTACTCAATTTATTTATTTATTTATTCAATTAGTAAGCACTATCAAAAAATAAAAACAACAACAACAAAAAAACAGGTTATTTACTGAGAGCTTTAATTGTTTTTATTTACTCTTTCACAGTTACTGAATAAATATTTTAAGGTGTGTAAATATGAATATTTTAACATTTAAATACTTTTTTTTGTATTAGGCCTATATTGGACTCATTTAATAGCCTAAATATAGGCTACGTTTAAACGGATCTTTTTCGTTATTAAAGTTCTTTATTTCAGGAACATTTTCATTGGCATTGGGGGGGGCAGCAATCATTTATTCAAGTTGTTAAAGCTTGTATTGTGCCTTCAGGACCTAACCCTAATACATTACAATAGCAAGGAACGGCTCGTCTTTATAGCCTACTTGTATTTAGCATTACACATAGCTGTATTTAAATGGATGCTATACAGACAGACCACATTCTGAGGTAATTGCTTTAGTGGTCTTGGCTTTTGTGAAAAGTTCAGAGATTACAATGAACATTCAGAAAACTTCTGAGCATTTTTGCACAAAATTTGTGATTCTTCTGTTCTTCTCCTTATCCACAGATTATTATTCATTAGTCATTATAAAGTCTTTATTTATTGGCTCGTTTGAATGTTTTATTTTCTTTATAATATTTCAATTTGGTTTGTGATATGTAGATATATACTCATTAATCGATAATATGCATGCTGTTAGAATGCTTTATGTGCAAGTGATCCTACTCCCAGCTTTACTTATTTATTCATTCTTACATCAGTTTATTGCATCTGTCATGAAAAATGAATAGACTGGAATATTTAATGTTTTTTTTCGTGTAATGTCACATGAATTACGCTAGATGGTAGTAAATTAGTAAAAAACACTTTTAGGCTACAGAGGACTCGCTGGTATGGATGTATTTTATTTTGTGCTCAAGAGACAGCTATATGTTCACTAATTCCAGCGTTTCATATTTACTATAAAAAATGCAAATGATTTGACCATTAGATATAAATTGTTATATTATCTCTTGGAACTATTCGTACTTGTTATTCAGGAATTAACTTTGGCATTGACTTATTCTGAAAATATATTATTTGGCTGTGCTTACCTTGAAATTCTTTGAAAGATTAAACAATCATATCAATAGCACATATAAAAATTCCTTGTTGCACTTAGATTTATAAGTTTAATCAACTTTAATTTACAATTTATTTAAACTTTCTCAAGTAGTGACAAGTTGCTATAATTTATAAAAAAAGTTGAAATAACTTTTCAACTTTATTTCTATAATTTATAGCAACTTGTCACTACTCAAGAAAGTTGAAATAAATTGTAAATTCAAGTTGATTAAACTTATAAATCTAAGTGCAACAAGGAATTTTTACAGTATAGTCTAACATTGCATAATAGTGTCATTTATGAAAAATATTAAGTAACAATAAGGAATAGCTATTAATAAATATTAAATGTAGGCCCCTTGACATATTACCTATATCTTTATAAGCCAAAGTTAAAAAGACATTCTGGAGTAACCCCCCCCCCCCCCCCCCCCCCTGGTTTATCAAGTCATGTTATTTGTTTTTTTATGTGGTTCTATCACTGTCAGTTTAAGTTCAGAGTACAAGGGAGACGTTTGGGTTACTCTTGTATGTGTTACTGCTTTTATCCACAAGAGGAGGCTAGAGTATAAAGATCATAGGCACAGTTTTTTTTTAAATGTGGTAACTTTTCCTGTGGCAGCTTGTTTTATGCTGCTCAATTTAAGTGTGTGAGATTAGAGAGGAATTTTTTTACAATTTTCTACCCATTGCTAATTTTTTTCTCTGTACAAATGTGAATAAATCCAAAACTTTATTTTAAAGAATTAATTGAGTATTCCCGAAAAAAGATGTACTAACTTTCAGGCTAAAGTGGTGACCTAGTGTTCATATAAAGACTGTGAATAAACTACTGAGATCAAAGTCCAGCTCCTGCTCACTTTCATACATGGTCTGATGGCTCCAGTTTGATCTGTTTTTTAAATATGTTAAAGCTAATTCACACTGATCTGACAAACACCAATAAACAGTGTAATTTAGAATGAATGCATTTGTCTGTGTTTGTTGGATCATTGTGGATTAGTCTTTACAAAGCATGCAAAAATAAGACCTGACAAGTAGCTGTAGGCCACATTTCTTTAAAAAGTTTAGTTTTTAATTTGTCTTTAGAGAAAAACACGACATTTCTACCCAAGCTGAGATATTATTAATTTTTAATCTGAAAGTACGTGGAAAAGATCTCTGTTTCTATTCCTCAGTTATTTTGTGGATGAAAATTGTGTCCGTGTGCATGTTAGAATAATATTAACTCAAGAAATACCTTTGATCCCATGCATTTAATATTCTACTAAAATGCTCTTATACTTTTTTAGTAAAACTGAGTTTTCCTTCGCACCTTAATATTCATAATAATAATACTAATCCACGATTAGGCTTCTAATAAGTTAAAAAGGGCAGAAACAGTTTTTGACTTAGCTGGTTTAGCTTTAGTGACACTTTAGTTTCCTCTCTGTGTTTTGTAGACAAACTCCAAGATATGGGGCCACAATGGTACTCTCTACTCTTAAGACCTGTATACAATAGGCCCAGTTCTTCTCTTCATCACTGTTTCTTACTATTATTTTTTGTTTTTTTGTGTGACTGTGAATGCTTCTTATAACAGTTGATAAAAAATTCACAATGCAGCCATTATGCCTGAGACATTCCTATAGATTATTGCACAATGTGTGTTGCAGCTGAGGACAGGCCTTTTTTAGGATCATGTCAATGAAACTTGTCCATCAGAGGGAAATGTTTTATATTAGATACTGTTTGTTGTGTATTGGTTAGATGCTATTCACAGCTTAGATTAATTCAGCCTAACCATTTAAGGTCTTTATTGTTCTGTTTTTAATTTGACTTTATCAGGGAAAATGTAAGGGGTGAACAAATGAGAAAAGTATTTACAAGTGCTGTAGGTAAATTAGGGGGTTGGTACAAATCAATTTAGGGGGAAAAGTAAGTTGTTGTCTGCAGGGGATCCGAGAGATAGTTAATTGTTTAGCAAATGTTTGAATAAATGGGCCACAGTTACCATATAGGAAAAGTCAGGGTCATTCAAAAGTTCATGCTTTTTATAATAAACCTTATTTCATAGTCAGCTATTTAGGTGAAGAGAAATAAGATACCTCTGATTTCAGCAACTGTTCAATATTGATTAGGTCAATTTACCATGCACTAAAATTTGATCCATTTACTTTGATTCTAGAAAATGTTGTTAATAAAAATGTTGTGCTATCTCTATCATAATTCATATACAATATAGACAGGTTCTGCACTGAAGCTATGTAAAAACTTCTTATAGCTTCAGGCACTTTCTGCTGCGTACTCTAATATTTATATTCAGGCCTAAGGGTGCTCTTATGATAAAGTACTCTTTACTGGTCTATGCTTTAAAACATATTGGGGTGGTTTCCCAGACAGAGATTTAGCTTAAACCAGGACTAGGGCTCAGTTTAATTATGAAATATAACTAGTTTAAACAAACATGCCTAAAACATTACATTAGACTAGTCCTAGGCTAAAATAAATGTACGAGCTGTCCAAATTGAAAACAACTTGCACTGACATATCTTAAAATACATCAGTGCCCTTTGCTTTGCATCAAAATGCACACAAGTAATGTGTTTAATAAGGCATGTTTGTTAAAACTAGTTATATTTCCTAATTAAACTAAGGTCTAGTCCTGGCTTAAGCTAATCCCTGTCCGAGAAACCACCCCTTGTGTGCATTTTGAGGCAAAACAAAGGTCACTGATGTATTCAAAGATATGTCAGTGCAAGTTGTTTTCAGTTTGGACAGCTCTTACATTTATTTTAGTCTAGGACTAATCTAATCCCTGTCCGGGAAACCGCCCCATAAGTACTTATGACATAGTGATTTGAGCTTAACCACTTACAAGTAGGACTGCTACATAATGGAAGCAGACATTTTTACTTAGTAATTTTTCTAAATCATAGACATACATTTACATTCTTCACAATTTTAGCTTACTGATACGTTCACCACCTTTTAATAGGTGTGATGTTTCACAAGTTAAAGCACGTATGGTTAATATATACAATGCATTTGGATCTTATTTCAGTAGACGTGGGCCTTATATGTGGTCCTATGTGAAATCCAGGCTAAAGTCTCGTAATCTAATCATGAAATTTGGAGCATTAAAGTTTTTTGACTTTTATTTTCATTCTTGACATTTAATATAAATCAATATTAAAGATACCAAGGTTATATTGTTCACTGAATTTTCTTTATACATTATATAGGATGACTTTAGATGGGATTTCACATACATGATCACTTATATGATACTTGGAAAGAATAGAGAATTATAACAGTGAAAAATGTAGATGTGTCACACGAATACATATGAAACAATGTGGGGCTCAAATGCATTGAATTGCCTTTACAGTACAAAAAGGTTTGCCTAAAGCTCTAAATTTGAGACATATTAATATCAGGGCTATTACATCATTTCCATAAAAGCACTTTCAAGTTAATTTTTCAAGTGTTTTTTAGGAACTATTGTGTGTGAATTCTTACTTCCTTGTTTCCCTGACTAAAAACTGAAACCGTCATGAGAAATCTTTGGAGCATAATGACTGTAATAGTCAAATCTTGGTCATTTACATGTATGCGTTTGTCAGATGCTTTTATCCAAAGTGACTCACAGTGCATTCAAGATATACATTTTGTGTTTTTTAGTAACTCCAAGGTCTATGGGCCTGCTTTCTTGAATGTTTAAATTACGGTTATAATTAATGCTTGTAATTACAAACAGCTCCATGAATTGCAAGCGTATTGTATTAATGTGATAATAACCCTTCCTCTTATCAAACAATTAATTAAAATTGAAGAATCATACAAAGTTTGCATTAAGTACATAAGGACAGTGAACACTAACAGTCATTTAAACATTTTGAGGTGAGGTAATATGTGGCTCACTTCCATTTGCCAGTTGAACTCAATGTTATTAGTAAAGAGTGATGTTGTTGTGAGATCTTAGTATTTTCATGGCCTGTTGACAGTAAAGACACATCAATTAACCTACATTATTTTATATAAAACTGCCATGTTCTGTAGAGCTCTCCCATCTCTCCTCTTACTCTCATTTTGATATCGATCATTTTACCAAGGGCATCATGCCTTATTTATGACTTCACACTCATGTGGGGAGGACGGGAAGAATTGAGTTTCACCTTGTTCAGTGTGAGGCATTCAATTCTAAAATCTCTTTGGATGTGTACAATTTTGATAGGTACATTTGTTTTTATTCATCTAATGATGCATGTGCCAGTTCAGACAACTTAGACAGTGATCACTTGTGCAGTCACAAAGGTATAATCAAACCTGTAAATCCAAATCCCACAAGTTTTCTTTAAAAAATCTTTATTTGTAAAGGCTTTTTACCTTAACATTCAAAACATTTGTGACTTTAAATATGTATCATATTAGTACATTACTGTGTCTAGAATAGTTTTTTATATCCTCTTTTAGGAAGTATTGTGAGCCTCTAAGAAAACGATTACTGTATATGTAATTGTCTGCTAGGGATTACCAGATTGTGCTTCCTCTCTTGCTCATATTAATCTTAAAATACACCAGGCCAGTGTTATTGCTTTCAAATGAGCATTTTCTCCTTGCGGAAATACCATTTCTGTTGAGAAACATTCCTGCAGAGGAAGTTTAATACTGATCAGCCAGTCTCTCCTCTTGCAGAAAAACAAATATAAAACTGCTTTCAAATATGTCATCTCCACAGCTACCTCTTTCTGTAAGAAAATGAGATATCAATAGCGGCTATAGTATGTAGTTCCCACTAGAGGGAGCAAGTATCCGCGTAAGATACTTTTATATATGAGGTAGGGATAAAATAATACAAAGATGGTAGAAAATAATCATAATTGATGAGGATTATGAAAAAACGTATGGCTTTGGAATCCACATTGATAGTGTTGTGTTTCTAAGATCAGACAAAACTGGATCTAAGACACATGCTTACATTCTTGTCTGTATGTCTTGCACAAGCAATTATTTGCCCTTTCCAGAAGACTACACCACCTTAAAGAGAGTGAGAAGCGTTTATTTGAGTTGCTTCTTTCACAACGGTGCTTCCCTCTTCCACATCTCCCTGACAGGTCCACACATGCACTCTTTTCACTGCCTACTCATGAGGAAGTGTTTCTCTGTGTCTCCTACTCTGCACAATAATATATACTTTGCCTTAGGGGAGATTTGCAGGAGCAGCAGGAAATGTGGCCTAATGCACACGTGAACTGGGCTGCTCTGCCATGCAAGGGTGCTGTAGATAGGAGTGAGACAATTAAGGTGTAGTATTACAGGTGTTCAGATTCTTAAACATCACAGCAGCACAACAAAACTTAGAATTAAACTTAAACATCCAGTGTTGGGTAATATAAATATATATACGTATTCTTTGTTATTTCAGTTTTACTTAAATACTTAACCAAGTTATAATATCCACATGATATAATCTGCTCATACAACACCATCCATTCCAAGATCTTCTCAATTCCGTTTTCCGTGCTTTGTCACAAACCGTGGGTCATTCGGTTGATTGACGTCTCTTGCATTCAATCGTGTAGCGCATAGCGTCAAAGGTGGGTTGTGACCGTTTGAGCAGCCAATCAGATGCGCTCAACCGCAAGAAGCCTCGTCATCAAAGTAGAATTTGAATGTAGGTTATGATGAAGTATCCGAAATTCCCCTCCCCTCTATGTTCTCTGGCGAGGTTATGGCTTCTGCTTTGTTTAAATTCTGCTCATCCCAAATAATTAAGAGACGCAGATGTGTTGTAAACGATTGTAAAATATAACTTCTAAATATGTTTTTACAGAGCCCAACTTAGTAAGTGGAAATCATATTTGATTTGAAACGGCTGTGATCTCTTTGCTTGCAACGTGTGGTTAGTTTTATATAATAAAATGAGGCTAACAGCTAATTATTATACTGAAAGTGTTTACGCAATTTAAAGCAAAATGCCTAAATGAGTCATTTTGGTTTGAGTATGTTTTTCAATTTCGTTTGTCAGAGGAAAGAAAAAAAATCGATGAAAAGAGCTGTTTTTGCGTTTACTCGCAGTGCTAAGTTTAGCGCGAAATTCACGGAAAGGGGAGGGGCTGCATCTGGCATGAAAACACTGTTTCCCAAATACCGCCCTATCCCCGTATATGTGCTTTTAAAATCGTTTGTGTGTCAGTGTCTTGCACTCTTTGACGTGTAGACTCCTAATCAGAAATGTGCTTAGTGTTGAAGGGCAACTTGGGGATCGATAAGTCTAAGCAGATCATTGACAGATGAAATGTGTTATGCTTTCTGCTAACCAATTTTTTCACGGACTTCAAACAGTGGCACGACATCAAATGAAAAAGCTGGCATGTCGCATTTGTTGAGGAAATGTGGACAAACGTTGTACAGATATGTCCATTGCGAGAAAAGCGGAGGTTGGAGGTGTGTCTTCTCTGTCGGCTCTGTTGAAATACCGGCTGGGGGTGTGTCCTTTTACGTTTAGAAATACTTTCCATTGTTCCACTCTAATGCCTACAGCCACGCCTCCTATGAGTCTGCTAACCAATGAAATAGAGATGACCGCCTCCTAAACTCCGCCCACAAATCTATATTAAAGCCTCCATCATCACATGCCGTCGGCATAAGAAAGATTCATTACAATAGTGATTGTCGGAGGATACAGGCGGATTATTTTTGCGTTTTCTCCGTTCTTGATTTTATTGCCACACAACATAAACTATGGCAGATACGAAGGTTGATTCCGCGACAGAGATCTCCGCAAAGGTAAGAAGGATGTCTTTAGATAAACGAATCTTATTGAAAACATTTTATTTTTCGTTTCATTTGTCTCCTAGTTCAGATTTAATGCGAACGCGTGGGCTAATTATGGCTGTAGTTTTGCCGGAAAGAATCGCTTCTGAACTACGACGAGTACGGAGCGTGTATAGCGATAACTGTTCAACAAATACGCGATTTAAATGTGTACACTGTAGCGAGGGATTTAGTTGATACATTGTAACGACTTAAAATAGCGCGTACGGAATTCAAGCGCAGTTTCTCATTGTCCGGAATGTAACAGTCTACGCGCGCGGGTTCTTTGTTTATACAAGCTTGTCGGTTCCCCTTTGAACAGCGGCGATATGAGCCGGAGACGGTAACTGCTTCACTGTAATAAATCCTCCAGGTTGGTTAAGCGTATAATTATTTTGCGTTACGTTTAACGGGTCTTCCGCACATTAACGGATAAACAATTTTACTCGTTATTTATGATTATCATTTCCTTGCAACGTTTTCTATAACTTCACAAAATGCTTCGGGTTCCTGTTCATCGTAAGTCCGTTCATTCATTGCCGTTTAGTGTTGCTAACCATAATTTCCGCGGGATTGTGAATCCGTTCATCGTTCGATGGTTTCGGGACTGAAAGTTTGCTGGGTTCTCTCCGTATCTCGTAGTCTACTGATAGTCATGTAATCGATTTAGAAAAATACCTGAATGCACTTCTGAGGGAATGTACGAACCATATCAAGTAGCTAAAGGATAATTTTAAGTAAATATTTGTCTGTTTAATTACATCCATGTCAGGTTATGGGTAATTCTGATGCAGCCGATACGCGGAACTTACAATGTCGCCGCAGTGCATCAGATTTCGAGTCCAATTGGTAATTTTTTTGGTTGCGGGATAATTTTGACCAGCCAATGGTGAAATAAATTTTGACCTACGATGTATAGACATAATTGTAGTGGTGCCGTACTGTACTCAAATGCTCTTTAAACTAGTCAGGGCAGTTAGCAGGCATACAACCATAACAATAATCAGTCACGTTATGTCAGCGCAGTTTGTTTTCGACGACTTGAATTTTCTGTATGA
Source organism: Paramisgurnus dabryanus (assembly GCF_030506205.2). Lineage (NCBI taxonomy): Eukaryota > Metazoa > Chordata > Actinopteri > Cypriniformes > Cobitidae > Paramisgurnus > Paramisgurnus dabryanus. Next base: position 19,901,040 of record NC_133342.1, on the reverse strand, counting down.
ATGTAACGTGGGGTTGTTGGTTTACTAGTTTGAAGACAGACGTCGGTGAAAATATATGGGGGCGGTCCTTTTTGATGTGGTTGATAAACGGCTTAAAGGCTAAAGATTATGTAAACGAATGAATGAAAATATTTTAAACGGTAAGATTCACTTACCGTGTGAAGCTTTAAAAGAAATTGAAGGCGTAATACAATAGCATCGAGTACATGATAGTCTGGCATTTATCACGGGTCGGATAGTTTTTTGGTCTTCAGTTTCTTGTCTTCTGCGACTGCGCGACCTAAATCCAGGTTAACTTGACGGCTGTGACGGCGAGCGCACCGAACTCGGTCGTTTATTGGATTGAGATGGACGAGTGGTGAAAACCATGCGTGCGCGTCCTTTGTCCTTTATCAGAGTTCGGCTTCAGTTCACTGACCAATAATTTCGTAGTTTTAGTTACTTGTTTGATATCATAAACCTATCCAGGAGCTACAATTTAATAATAATGCGTAAATATCGAAGAGTAGTGGTTTATAGAATTAACAATCTTCAATACCCACATGATCTGTATAGCAATAGCACTAAAGTGTCAGATTACAAACGAGGCTACTCTGATAGAGGCGGGAACAGGATTCGTTGATGGACAGCAAAGAGCTTTGCATACAGCCAATGAGGTGTCAATGTCATAGGGCGTCATTAGGGGTGCAATTTAAATTTGTGCGCATAGGGGGCGTTTTGCTCACGTCAATCGTAATCTGCACTGACTCTGCCTATTGGCCGCAGATGGCTCCAATCTGACAAAGTGAAACGTTTCATCCTGTTTATCAATTATTGTTTGTTAAGCAAGATATTTATATTTTATAGGACCTGAAGGAGAAGAAGCTTATCGAGGAGAAGGAAAACGGAAAAGAGACAACTAATGGAAAGGTAAGTAAATGCCTGCCAAATGTTTTTAAATACTAAACTCATTCATGCCATTATATTGACCCCCTTTTTTTTTTTTACAAAAACGTGTGATCAGGAGAATGAAGAGAATGGAGAACCAGAAATTGATGATGAGGAAGAAGATGAAGTAGATGAGGAAGAAGAAGAGGAAGGAGAGGGTTTGTACAAATTCACATAAACAAAAATGCAGATGGTTTTGGGAAATCATTTGACTTTCATGACTAATGATCTGTCTGTGCAGGTGATGAGGATGAAGATGAGGATGAAGATGATGATGAGCTGGGTGGAGGAACAAAACGAGCTGCTGATGATGATGATGAAGATGATGAGGTATGATAAAGAATAGACAGTAAAGCTAAATCGCATTCTTATTTAAGCAAGGTATTTTAAATAGCACTAGCCTATATTAAATGACACACTTGTTCTGTTTAGGATGACGTCGACCCCAAGAAGCAGAAAACGGATGATGATGATTAAGGGAGTGTTTCGTACTGCTGAGCAGGTGTAGATGCCTCTGCTTTAACACAACTGGTTAAGCCAGTGGCAAAAAGGACTCAAATACATAAAACATGGTCATTTTCAAGTTTGTCACTCATGTCCAGCATCTGACCCCAATTCAAAATTTTCTAGAGGACCGACCGCAACCCAGATTTCCAACATTTGCAATGAAATACACAAGACAAGGATTTGTTTGTATTTTTATTTACATTTTATATTTTTGTACATATTGTGAAGAGATCAGTCACTTTATCATGATCTCCTGTGACCAAAACGGTGCTTCTATATGAAATTTTACTTGTTTGACCATGTCTCGATATTTCAACATAAGACAACATGTATAAAATCAACAGCCATTGAACTCTTGAGCATTCCAGTAAATTTTATGTATGAACTTTAGTTGTACCATAAACTAGTTTTTGTATGGGTGGGCTAGGCCAAAGAAAAGGAGTTTTGGTTTCTTGTTATTTTGTCTACATTATTTGTTTTACCCTGGCCTGTTTGTTGTATGTGTGAAGTTTGTTGTTCAACAATAAACTTAACTTTTATTTTGTGAGTGATCCCAGTTTTTGTTTCAGAATTCCATTTGTTAGATAGTAAATCCTTGTTTAAGTGATTATTTATTTAAACTATTGTATAATTCATAGACCCGATCAACATCTGATGAGTTGCATCCATTAAGTCAGTTCATAAAAACTACATTCATCTTCCTTTATATGATGCATTGATAAGCCTTCATCCTCCAGTGTTCTTTCCTAAACCATTAAAGAATTTCTAATAGTTGTGGCTTCCCAGCAAGCAATATTGCATTTAAAATGCATCTAATGGAAATACAAACACCATCCAGTCGTCTAGGCTAAAACAAGGCAAAATTTGGTCTGTCATGGAAATTTAAATGGATGTTTTACCATAGCCCAAAAATAAATTTTATGAAATCTAACACCACACATGGCCTTCCTTGCATAATAGGATCTCATACATCTCCAAAGTTATTTTGGCAAAAACGACATGTAACCAAATTCAAGTTTATTTTGGCTAGAAGTGGGTTACTCTTAGCCAGACTATTTTGGGTCTAGACCGTGACATGACAACCATTGCTTGCTGTGTTAGTGTAAGCAACTTTGTAAACCCTTGAGCAGCCCAGGTTTGCGTTATAAAAATAATATTATGGCAAAAGAGTGATTTATTAGCTGCTTTCTGGGCAATGAAAAAAATCTTATTAAAACATATTAAAAAATTTGATTAAAGAGCCATCTCTGTATGTCTGCCAACAGATGCCTAAGGTCTTAAACAAGGTGGTTTTCCCATCAGGTGTGCTAAATCCAAATGGTTAGACTGATAGTCAGACTCAGTCCTCACTGGGAACTTTCAGTATATAGACACACAGTTTACATCCTCACATTACCGTAATATGTGCTGTCTGAATGAATTAGTGACAGATGTCATGTCTAAGTAGACGTCTAGTTCAGGCTTATATGTCAGGGTCAGGCTTGTAGTGGAGGCCCTTATGTCGTGGTCTACTGTAAAGTGAAAGTGAGAAGGTCAGTAAACTAAGCAGCCGCATTACTTTATAATAGAGTGGTTTTACCAGGCGTGCTATTAAGGTGAGTAGAATGACTTTAGTAGATCTTAGTGTACAAGGTAAGTTTTTTTTGTGTGTGTGTAAAATGTAAGTATGGGAAGAAATTCACATTGAAGGTGTGTACAGTATTAATTACACTCTAACAGAAACTAGCAAATATTCCTCATGAACCATGTCGAACATCATATTTCATTTTAACACAAACATCATCTGACATCAAGTGCCTCATTACACTTTTCCTAAAAATGTCTCTCTTACACACACATTTCGCAGTTTTTAGTGTGTAAGCTTGTGCTTTGGTAAAACTGTTCAGTCTAGACAGATGGCAGCTGTCGACCAGCTTCAAGTGTGTATCTCAATACGCAAGCACCAGCTTGAGTGTGCGAGACTTATTGGTATGTGACAAGAGAATGACGCTAATCTATCAAACATGTTAATGCATGTCATCATTTTGCCTCCTGATAGTGACTTGATATGCCTGATTTGACAAACTGCCTTAACAGTCAGGTATCTTAGGCATGCAAAATTGTATAATACTACTAGCCAACTACACGAGTCTTGTCAGTAGCTTCAGTTCATTTAAGGAGGAAGTGAAAATGAGGAAGAAAGTATTTTTACAAACATGCATTAAATAACATCTGCAAGTTTAGAGTTAATTGGTATATTTAGTGAAAGGAAATGTATTTATAATTTCTCTCCAGCAAACTTAAAGTTAGAAAGATAATTTGTCTTAATCTTAATGATGAAATAACATGTAAGATAAATAATATTTCATCTTACCAAAGACGAAGAAAAACACTCCGAATCGATGGATATCCCCCTTTAAAAATCTCTCCCTTTAACTAATAATTGTACAGTTGTAAAAAATATAAACTATGCAGATATGTATTTCGTTTAAATGTTCCCAAAAAAATCACTGGTCAAACACGGTCCACCTTACGTCGAGGTTCATGTACAATAGTAACAGGTCTGTTTCGTAACATTTCTAGCGCAGTCTGCATGAATTCTCAGTAAATCTGACAGCAGAATGTGAAGCTCAACCTATTCAAATAGATTCACGGAGGATTTGGACGGTTAGTGGACAAACGCAATGAGGTTTGACTCATTTGACTTTCTCTCGTCCTTTTCCTCCTCCTACTGGTGGCCACAGGTATTGCACATCACATACGCCACAGATAGTGTTTCTCAAGCATACAAAGTTCTTAAGGGAAGCCTCAAGATGGCTTAAAATGATTTGCAATATGACAAAAAGACCATTAAAAACAATTATAGCCTACATCTTACTAGTTACTCCAATCATTATTTTATTGGGTAGAAATTGTGAGTGGGGGGTACAAAGGAGGAGGACTGAGATCAAAAAGGTTGAGATGCACTGGTCTGTATGATACTGTAGAGTTGAACTATTTCTTTGGGAGGAACCTGTTTCTAAAACACACACTTACAAAGTAAACAGAAATTAAAATGTGTTAAGAATAATTATCTAGAGGAATACCAGCCTTTTAAATAAACAATCATTTAAAAAAAGTTTGAAAACAATATTTAAATTGGATCTCAGTGTTTTAGTCACTTCACTTTTAAAACCAAATACGATTGTTAAGCTATATGCAGTCCATGTCATTTTCCCCAAAAAGCCCATGCATCACTTATCTCACGAAAAGGAAATGATAGTATGATGCCATGGTCATTTTCAATGGATTATTCAACTGCATAATTATAAAATAAATAATACTATAATCTACTTTAAAGAATATAAAACTATTACAATGGTGCATGCCAATAACACTAGTGTTACAGTATCCCCCTTCTTCAACTTCCTCAAACCAATTACTTTATATCAAAGTTAAACTTTACATTCACAGTCAGTTCCAAAGCCTTTGTCTCAGCCCCATACAAATGCAGGTGGCCAGTTGCCTTTTAAAAACACAGACATGACCAGCTGTACCCACTGGGGCATTCAACTGTTTTGCTTGCCTAAAAAGAAGCTCAAGGGAGAAAAAACTTTGGGGGTGGGGGGTAGTTGAACCATTCCTCCCCCACCGTCTCCTATGTTGCCTCCACCCCCATCAAACAGGCACATCAACTCGCCTTTTGTTAACCTACCTTTTTCTTTTTTTTTTTTAAACCAAAACAGCCCTTTGCTTAGTAACAAATAGGCAAGGGACAACAAGTAGTGGTTATGGCAAGTGGCACTGAGAGCAAATAGCAGGGGATGCTGTTAATTGCCCATAAAGGCAAAGCTGTGCCTGCTTGTCCAATCCAATGGGATTAACTGTTAAGTATCCTTGCGAAACACAATAGGTTTGAAATAAATGTGAGATGTGAAAGTTCACCCTATATTAACTTTAAGGTGAAATATGTTATATTATTCTATTGTTGTGTTGTAAATATTCAGATTTAGGATATGTAATTTTATAAATCTCAATGTTAAATCTTTAGTTTGTTTATTATCTTTATTCCTATAATTTTGTTGTACTGTACGCATATATTCATATCAAGCATTTTACTACATATTGTACTGTGTGCGGTTGTGAAAGTTCAGTTTCATTTAAATTTGAATTTATTAGGATCAATTCAAATTGATTTCTATGGCGCTTTTCACAATTTTGCATTGTTGCAAAGCAGGTGTAGTATCAAGTTTTTCTACTTTTATCTGATTCCAAGTTTAAGGGTTTTTATGTGATCAACTTAAAATAAGTATGAGTTTATTACAAAGTATATAATAATGTAAGTCAAGTGACCTGCATGTCTTTTATGCTCCTAAAATCGTCGTTAGGGTTTTTATGGCGATTGTGCCCCGTCACTTTATACCGTTGTCCACTGCGTGGCAGACTTGCACAGCAATCGGTTGACGCAGCGCCACAGGCTTGATCGACGTCATGCAGCGCTGCGCAGACTGATCCGCGTATGACGTGAGGTACCGCGAGAGCGAATCGCTCAAGTCGAGCTCTTTTTTTTAACAGTCTATGGTCGAGCACAACGAATGTAACATCAAAGATCAAATTTGGAACAGAAGGTGGCAGTAATTCAACAAATTGGATGCCAGCTACCGTAAACCCCCAAAGAAGAAGTTAAATTAAAAATTCTAGGGACGCTCCACAATTCAGCTGCTCATTTATTAGACTTGCGCGTACGTCAACGACAGGAGTATCCTAGGGGATGACGTCATTCCCCTACCTCTCGACCAAAGGGGGAGACTCTTGCATTCTAAAATTAGATTTTGTTAGGATTCCAGAGTGTGTGAGCCTATGTGTGTGAGAGAGCAGTGTCTGTGCCGTCTGATCCTATTCCTAGCTTGGCTGTTAATCGGCTTACTGAATACTTGTGTCAGTCTTTCTCTCCCTCCTGCTTTTGTCATATCTCACTGTCAGATCACAGATCAGGCTGAATAATCTACTGCAGGAAGAAACTAACCTTTACCCAGGACCATTCTCTGTCATAGAAGCTGTTATCATGCATAAATTATTAAAAATGCTATACGAATCGTATGAACTGGGACATTGTTAGTGAAAGAGAGTAACAATCAAGACTATGCCACTTATTCAGCAGGCTTTTAAATATCATATCATAAGGAGGACCATGTATATTACCACACACATTTATACATATATAGAGTGGTCAGAGTAGTTGCACTTGTAAGTCATGTTAAAAGTATAAACAGTAGGGAACAAGTTACGAAAAATAAAGCATGAAGAAAAATAGTGGAAAGCACAACAAAAAACAGGGTAAATGTAAAAGCTTGCAAGTCAAAAGATGTAAAGGAATAGTTCACCCAAAAATGAAAATTCTTTTATCATTTATTCATTCTCATGTTGTTACAAACCCAGTAAATTTCTTTGTTCTGATGAACACGAAGTAAAATATTTTGAGGAATGTTTGTAACCAAACTGTTTGTGAGCCCCATTCCCTTCCATAGTAGGAAAAAAGAATACTACAGAAGTGAATGGGAAAAAAAATTATACAGGTTTGTAACAACACAAGAGCGAGTAAATTATGACAGAATTTTCATTTTTTAGGTGAACTAACCCTTTAACAGGATAACAATATTTTATATATATAAAAAAAAGGTTCCTGATGTGAACTCGACTGAAATTCAGTGTTCGCTAACAAATGTCCTTTATCTCCTTAATGCAGGTCAATAAAACAGCCTGGGAAATTCAATGATTCACTTTGTGAAGGGCAGACAGATATTTCCCCAGTCATTCCCGAAAGGAGACTCATCGCTGCTCACTTAAACTGAGTTATCAGATTCCTCCACACATATGATGATCTGAGATTAAAGATCAGATCCCAATCTGAGTCAATTACTGAAATGAATAGATCAGATGAAGTGACTCTCTAAATACAATGCCAAGGTTAAGTCAATAGTAAATGAATCGCGCCAGTTTTTTAGTAACATTAAATGATGTATTTTATGCTGCGTGTATCTCATGCTGTGTCGGATAGTGTGTAAGATATGTGTAATGTTTTCAAGGGCAGTACCTGTAGTGTGAGGATATTGTTGATCCAGCATGCTGTGTGTGTATGATAGAAAAGCCAAGTTCCAGTTGAGTAGGCAGAGTTTTCAGCAGTGTGTGCCATCTGAATCTCCACAGGCACTTTACCAAGCCTATCTATCTATCTATCTATCTATCTATCTATCTATCTATCTATCTATCTATCTATCTATCTATCTATCTATCTATCTATCTATCTATCTATCTATCTATCTATCTATCTATCTATCTATCTATCTATCTATCTATCTATCTATCACATATACTATGGCATAATACTAACCCTACTGATATTAGCTTTATTCAAATTAGGGCAGGGGGTCAGCAGAACTCATTGCACCCTCAGGCATGCATGCCATTGATCTTATATGTCATGTCATTGTAGAAGTGTGGTTGCCACACCCATTCAGAAAGACAGCCAGTGAGAACTGAAAGCTGCGTAATGGGTAAAATGTGGTTGTGTGGTATATGCTTTAATAATACTTTTACTACTGTGTGCTTAGACTTAAAGACTGGGTTTTACAAAGCTCTCTAATTAAGATGCTTTTCAGTAATGCCTTCTAGTTAAAGGCTGAGTTATATTTTTTATAAGTCATTCCAACCAAGCCCACAATATTTTAGCTATCAACTTTATACGACTAATAATTTTTCAACACTCTCAGAAAAAGGTACAAAAGTTGTAACTTTTTGTCACTGGGACAGTACCTTTTAAAATGGTCCTAATATGTACCATTAAGGTACAGATATGTACCTTTGAGGTACCAGTATGTACCCCTGAAGTTCAAACACGTACCTTAGAGGTACCAATATGTACCTTTTAGGTACAAAAGTGTACTTTTTGAAAATGTATCACCTCAGTGACAACTTTTGTACCTCCATGTACCATTTCATGAGAGTGTAAGGTGGCTAAACAGGTGTGGTGTGTTTCTTAAAAGGGAATGTCCAGCCTGAGTTTATTTATTTATTTGATAATCATGTTTTACATGATACTGAAGATAATAATTTTGACTGCACTTGACACAGCTCCCTTCCATACAAACAACATAAAGGATTAGAACAGCATAAGGGAAAGTAACACCTTTCAGTGTTCCTTTAAATCTCATCAAGGCTCCTGTAGAACACAAATCAACACAAATGCAATTTTCTTATCCATTGAGTCTAATATCGAGTGAAAACAGCTTATCTTAAGCCTAGTGATAGTCTTTGGCAACCTAAGCAGCTTTGCCTCTTCGGTCCCAGAGACAGAAGACCACCTGAAATGTACTGAACCAAAGTAGTTTAGGAATCATCTTTGCAGTGTCAGACCATCATTAGTATCTCACATTAGTATTATATTCAGTAGTTTTAGTAGTTCAGCTGTGCAGGGTGTACAGACAATGTTGTCATGCTTTATAGACCCTTTTACAGCCCACGTGATCAAATAGCCTGCGCCCATTTCAGCAACGGAAGTGCTGTTATTCCACATTGGTTTTAACGTGTAAGCAACTCAGAAAGTTTATTAAAACGTTTCCCAGCATCAACATGTCTGGTTATTGCATTTGGTCACACTAATATAATATACTAATATACGTATATATGTATCTTGCCACTTTATATTCAGTCATCTGCTAACGTCTTCTATCCACTCCACTATATATACGGATCTGGTAGCTATGTTGAAAAAGTTGATAAGTCAACTTTTTAAAATAACTTTGTGTTGCTTCACTGCTGATTCTTGCCATACTTCCTTTGCCAAACTGCGCGCACAGATGTTGCCACGTCATCATTGTGTACAAACAGTAAAAGCGTATATACAGTAATAGTAAAAATAAAACCATAGTAATGTTTTGGGTCTGGTATTTTGTCAAGTTCCCTCCTGATTTGGGCCATGACATAATATTGGTTCTTGGTTCAAAGTATTATGGGGCAATTTCCTGGACAGGGTTTAGATTATTCCAGGACTAGGCCTTTTATCATGTTAGGACATTTAAGTCATTTTTACAAACATACCTTACAAAAACAAATACTGGTGTGCATCTTGAGACAAAACAATTGCACTGATATATCTTAAGATATGTTGGCGGAAGATGTTTTTCAATTAAGGCAGCTCAAACATGCATTTTAGTCTGGGACTAGAATAAGGGCGCGCCCGGACGAAAGCGCGCCCGGACTCGGATCGATACAAGTACAGTGTGAGTGCGTGCATCTGGGGGAGTAGGGAGGGGTGACAATCGCGCTGGGGCTTGGTTTGGTTTGGTTTGGATAATGTGAGTGCGCCCTAAGCCCTGTCTGGGAAACTTCCCCTATATGTTACAATCTACTCAGCCATTCAAAGAATAATGCCTTGTCATGGAACATGGCAGTATATAACTTCCAAAACTGGCGTAATCTTTGATAACCAACTGTCCTTCACTGATTACATTGCAAAGTCAGCGCGATCATGTCGATTTGCACAAGATCAGGAAGACACGCCTATTCCTTATGGAGCATGCTGCACAACTCCTGATCCAGGCCCTGGTAATATCTAGGCTGGACTACTTCAATGCTCTCCTTGCACAGATCACTCCAACTGGTTCAGAACACAGCAATTCGGCTCATCTTCCAAGAGCCCAAAAGGGCTCATGTAACGCCGCTCTTAATCTCTGTCCACTGGCTACCAATTGAAGCGCGTGTCAGGTATCAGTCACTACTGATCACTTACAGAACTTTTACTGGCACTGCACCGTCATACTTTCACACTTTCCTGCATTCCTTCCTACACCCCATCCAGAACCTTACATTCAGTAAAGGAGCGGGACCTTATCTTACCTTCACATAAGGGCACTAAATCACGTTCCCGCTCATTTTCCTTCACTACTCCCTGCTGGTGGAATGACTAGGAGTTCGATCAGCCACATCCTTTGCTACATTCAAAAAACAACTAAAAACTCATATTTTCTATATTTTCTTCATATCTTCTAAAGATAAAAAATACTTTCTTAGAGTTTTTTTTTACTTTCCCTTTCTTTCTGAGCCGGAAATGTGAAAACCTGTTACTTGGTATAAGCACTTCTCGAATTATTGCATTCCTATGACAAATCTTTTTGTGATTGTTTCCTTATCTTTGTAAGTCACTTTGGATAAAAGTGTTTGCTTAATGTAAAAGTAAGTACCATGGTATAGTAACTCACAGCTTTTTGAAAATCTGTGGGATGACACTAAAAAGTCATTTAGTTACTACACCCCTCTGTGGTTGCTAGGGTACACTTGAATGGGAACCAGTGGCGGCTCGTGACTGCTCATCCGAGGGGCGCAAATTAAAAATAAGTGTTCGGAGTGTCGTGTGTTGCTTGTGTTTTTAAAGTATGTGTTTGTTGCGTCATGTGAACCATGTGCATCACATGTTTTGTCAAAATAAGTGCCTCCTGCACACGTGCAAAACTGTTTATGATAAAAGAAATGCTCACGTTCACAAAATACACGCAAGACACTCCCTTAACAGTAAACTGTGATTAAGCATTAGATTATGTGAGTGTCTGGCAAACACGAGCGTCTCTTTTATCATAAACCCTTTAAACGCATCTGCAGCAAGCACTTATTTTGACAAGACACGTGATGCACATAGGATCTCTCGACGCGCTGAACACATATTTTGAAATTACGAACCACACACATGACGGGTTACATACAGTCTTGTTCAAAATAATAGCAGTACAATGTGACTAACCAGAATAATCAAGGTTTTTAGTATATTTTTTATTGCTACGTGGCAAACAAGTTACCAGTAGGTTCAGTAGATTCTCAGAAAACAAATGAGACCCAGCATTCATGATATGCACGCTCTTAAGGCTGTGCAATTGGGCAATTAGTTGAATTAGTTGAAAGGGGTGTGTTCAAAAAAATAGCAGTGTGGCATTCAATCACTGAGGTCATCAATTTTGTGAAGAAACAGGTGTGAATCAGGTGGCCCCTATTTAAGGATGAAGCCAACACTTGTTGAACATGCATTTGAAAGCTGAGGAAAATGGGTCGTTCAAGACATTGTTCAGAAGAACAGCGTACTTTGATTAAAAAGTTGATTGGAGAGGGGAAAACCTATAAAGAGGTGCAAAAAATGATAGGCTGTTCAGCTAAAATGATCTCCAATGCCTTAAAATGGAGAGCAAAACCAGAGAGACGTGGAAGAAAACGGAAGACAACCATCAAAATGGATAGAAGAATAACCAGAATGGCAAAGGCTCAGCCAATGATCACCTCCAGGATGATCAAAGACAGTCTGGAGTTACCTGTAAGTACTGTGACAGTTAGAAGACGTCTGTGTGAAGCTAATCTATTTTCAAGAATCCCCCGCAAAGTCCCTCTGTTAAAAAAAAGGCATGTGCAGAAGAGGTTACAATTTGCCAAAGAACACATCAACTGGCCTAAAGAGAAATGAATGAACATTTTGTGGACTGATGAGAGTAAAATTGTTCTTTTTGGGTCCAAGGGCCACAGGCAGTTTGTGAGACGACCCCCAAACTCTGAATTCAAGCCACAGTACACAGTGAAGACAGTGAAGCATGGAGGTGCAAGCATCATGATATGGGCATGTTTCTCCTACTATGGTGTTGGGCCTATTTATCGCATACCAGGGATCATGGATCAGTTTGCATATGTTAAAATACTTGAAGAGGTCATGTTGCCCTATGCTGAAGAGGACATGCCCTTGAAATGGTTGTTTCAACAAGACAATGACCCAAAACACACTAGTAAACGGGCAAAGTCTTGGTTCCAAACCAACAAAATTAATGTTATGGAGTGGCCAGCCCAATCTCCAGACCTTAATCCAATTGAGAACTTGTGGGGTGATATCAAAAATGCTGTTTCTGAAGCAAAACCAAGAAATGTGAATGAATTGTGGAATGTTGTTAAAGAATCATGGAGTGGAATAACAGCTGAGAGGTGCCACAAGTTGGTTGACTCCATGCCACACAGATGTCAAGCAGTTTCAAAAAACTGTGGTCATACAACTAAATATTAGTTTAGTGATTCACAGGATTGCTAAATCCCAGAAAAAAAAATGTTTGTACAAAATAGTTTTGAGTTTGTACAGTCAAAGGTAGACACTGCTATTATTTTGAACACACCCCTTTCAACTAATTGCCCAATTGCACAGCCTTAAGAGCGTGCATATCATGAATGCTGGGTCTTGTTTGTTTTCTGAGAATCTACTGAACCTACTGGTAACTTGTTTGCCACGTAGTAATAAAAAATATACTAAAAACCTTGATTATTCTGGTTAGTCACATTGTACTGCTATTATTTTGAACAAGACTGTACATGTTGTGACGAATTACGCATCGAGGGCCCATGAAAAAAATGTCACCGGCCCCCACTGATGTGAACCCCAGGTAAAAAAGTACACTTCCATAATATAAAATTTTTATATAACATAACATAACTTAAAATTCTTCTTTAGTACTTCTTAAGATAATCTTAAGACCATCTAAGTGTACTTTTCTGTGCTATTTTGAGACGCTATAAACATTATTTAAATGTGCTAAAAAATTTTTTAGGTACCATTTAAAACCATCTATACAAAAGATGGGTTCAAGTGTACTACAGGTAAATACATTTTTTTAATACAGATGTTAAAAGCAAATTTTAGTTCATAATCATGATGCCTCAAAGCACAGATAAGTACACTTTATTAGATGTTCTTAAGATTATCTTACTAAAGAAGAAGTACTAAAGAAGACTTTTTCGTATATTAAATTAGTGTGCAAGATTAGAGCACTTTAAAACATTATGAGTGTGTACTTTTTCAGCTGGGGAAAGCAGAACAAGATGAATATATTTGTACAATATAAAGCTATTATACATTCTATATATCCTGTATATACAGTAGCTTTATTTATTTCTCCAGCATAAACCTTGCTGATTCGTTATGTCATCATCTCCGTTCACTATGAAAAACTTTATAGAATGGATTTGAAAGGTTAAAAATGATGAATCATTGGAAACAACACACGTTTGGTGTGCTCTTCTTAAAGAGGAAATCAATGCGAAGTGGATTATGTTTCTGTTCTGGATTACTTTGCCATCATCAGTTGGAGGACTTCAAAAGCACACTTCAATAGGATGAAGCAGAAGTGCTTGTAGAGAACATACAATGAATGGCTCATTTCCACTGCAGAAGAAAAGCAGGCAATTTGTGATTAGCATAACCAAATGCTACATCAAACAGCTGGTTTAACTCAAACATGCAGGGCAGATGAGAGCAAAATGAGGGTTTTACTATTTGCTATCTTAACATTGGTGCCTGGTTGCAACATATATTGAACTGAAGGACTTTTTTATTTCTAAGTTGAATTGTAATTGGTGTATGCAAGATATAGGCTGATTTATAATTTGTTTGTACTCTAAAAACGTACTTAACAGGTGAGCTATAGGGATTTATAAGCCACTAAAGGGTGTGTTGGTACGTATTGTGTTTGGGTGTCAGTGCGCATGCTTAAACAAATATGTGTGCAGTACAACACAACCTCTGGCACTATAACGCACACTGACATTCATACAATGGGCACGTCCCTCTCAGCTCATTCTACTGAACAGAAGAAGCTTTTGTACAGCCTGGTACGTGCTGACCGAGCTCAGACTGCCAAGGAGGTTTCACAGTTTCGCTCTCTTTTCTTTTGCTCTTTCATTCACTCTTTTTCAACAGCAACCAGGGCCCTTTGTGTCCTCCATTAGGAGAAACCGCCTTGTGACCGGAGCTCATTCATTGCAATGATTGGAAAAAAGGCCCTATTTTCCTTATGTGGGATGTGGTCATAGAAGCACAGGCTTGGTCAACGCCCAAAACACACACACTTACACCACACGTACAAGCAAATCTGAGGAACGGAGGCTCATGCTAGGATTTGCTCTGCTTTTTTGGTTGGATTAGTGAGTTGTGGCTAGACTGCTATATATTGAAGTGGAAAGTCAGTGCAGACTTACCACATGAATGTGGCATACTCTATCCTATCCAACAATTTACATTTAAATCAATAATGTCTTTATTTTGAGTGTTACAGTCCAGACACTATAATTTTACAGGATATCTTGTTTTTGGATTCCCAGGGAACTCACAAAATGATAGAATGTGTGTCTGTCAAATGCATAAATGCAAGTGTGTGGGCCAGTGACATATGTACCAAACAGACATCTGAACATAAAGGTCATAAGAATATGGAGGCCATGCTTGTAATAAAAATCTGGTGATGACGTGACCCTTTGTGTTGAAAATTTGATACATTTATTCATGTATTTTTAAATCGACGCTTGGTGTTATGTACATTTATGTATTGGTTTCTACAGTTATTTTAAAACTATTCTCACTTGGAATTTGGGTTAGAGTTGGGGTTCACTGAAAAAAAGATTAATTTACTTAACTACATTTTTTTTAAGGTAAGTGGTCGCAATCAATTTATTTAAGCAACATTTAAGCAATTTTTTTTTGTTTTGTATTTCTAATAAATAAAATGTAGCTTAAATAAATTGATTGCGACCACTTACCTTAAAAAATTAAGTAAATTAAATGAATCTTTTTTTCAGTGTTTGGGTTAGGATGTCTGAAAATTTAACAGAAAGTTATTCTAACCCCAACCCCAAGCGACAATGGTAAGAAAATAGGAAAAAATGAGAAAACAATTCATAAAATGACACAAAAAAGAAAGTCGTACCACGAACACGAAAAACTATTAATAGAAATTTGTGCAACAAAAAAAGGCACAAACAAGCTGAATTTCGAGCCATAGACACAAATAAATTATTCACCTTTTTTGTGACTAACATGAATTTTCATGAGATAGTTTGTTTAAATGTATCTTAAATAAATTGATTGCGACCACTTATCTTAAAAAATTGAGTAAATTTAATTAATATTTTTTTTTAGTGTTTGGATGTCTAAAAATGTAACAGAATGTGATTCTAACCCCAACCCCAAGCGACAATGGTAAGAAAATAGGAAAAAAACTATGAGAAAACAATACATAAAATGACATGAAAAAAAGTCGTGCCATGGACACAAAAACTGTTAATAGAAATTTGTGTGACAAAAAAAGCACAAAAAAGCTGAATTTCGAGCCATGGACACAAATGATTTAATCACAGTTTTTGTGCCCATAACATGAATTTTCGTAAGATAATGTGTTCAAATTTAGCTTAAATAATTTAATTGTGACCACTTTCCTTAAAAAATGTAGTAAATTAAATGAATCATTTCTTTTCAGTGTTTGTGTTAGGATGTCTAAAAATGTAACACAAAGTGATTCTTACCCCAACCCCAAGCGACAATGGTAAGAAAATAGGTAAAAACTATGAGAAAACAATACATAAAATGACACGAAAAAGAAAGTCGTGGCAAGGACATGAAAAACTACACTAGTCAACATTTGAAGTGGATCAAAACCTTTCCTAAAAGTTGTCTTAAAACCAATACCCAGTACCCGTTCTTGTCTTAGGACAAGTTTGATGAATGTTTTTGATCCACTTCAAATGTTGACTACTATATTAATAGAAATTTGTGCAACAAATGTAGCTTAAATAAATTGATGGCAATCACTTACCTTAAAAAATTAAGTAAATTAAATGAATCATTTTTTTTCAGTGTTTGGGTTAGGATGTCTAAAAATGTAACAAAGTGATTGTAACCCCAACCCAAGCGACAATGGTAAGAAAATAAGAAAAAAACTATGAGAAAACAATTCATAAAATGACAAGAAAGTCGTGCCACGGACACGAAAAACTATTAATAGAAATTTGTGCGACAAAAAAAGCACAAAAAGCTGAATTTCGGGCCATGGACACAAATAAATTAATCAAATTTTTTGTGACTATAACAAGACTTTCCGTGAGATAAACAACATAATTTTGTCTTTATATGGAGCGACTGTTTATTTGATGTCCCTTTCTGAAGTGCCCTTCTGAGGGGGAAATATCCCATTTTGATTGCACCCTGCACTCAAAAGGCATCGAAGGTTGAGTTCGAAAAAATAAAATGAGAAACATAGAGAGAGACAGAAAGAGACAGAGAGAGATTTAATGTGCTAGGAATAGATCTAATCTTTTACAATGGCTTTTTAATGTAGTCCCTCTGTGTAATAAACTCTTGTCGTTTATTTGGCTAGAGCAGTCTCAGTTGCAAGACGATTGCTAATAATCAAAAAAACGTGTGCTTGGTGGACACTTTCATGGTAACACGTCTGTAGAGCTCAATAAATATTTAATCCAACAATTTGTAATCTGTTTTATGGCATTAGTTATCTTCATTTTTCACACACATATCCTTCCTGTTGATGTGTCCTCTGTAATTCTGGGACTAATCTCTGCGGTCAAAGAAGCTAATTCAAACCATTATCTGACCGCTGCTGGGATTTGTCCAAATCAAGAGTGGAATTAAGCGTGCCATACAATACCAGAATATAGGCAGATCTGTCCCTCAATAATAAATGATTTTCCGTTTGGACAAACATAGGACAATTTCATAACCAAACAATCAGCAATAAATGGATGACTGTGTCTGTTCATTGGTTTGAGTCACACCCTTTAGTTGAACTATATAGCTCCTGCGGTCCTGTATAGCTCAGTGGTGAAGCATAGCGTTAGCAGCGCAAAAGGTCATAGATTCAAACCAGTACAGTAATGTACAATCATTTTATTTAAAAATATATGCTTTTCAATAGCAACTTACCATTTTTTTGTATCATGCCATGCAGTGTGTGACATCTGATGGGCCTTTGCTGTGCAATGAAAGCTTGTGTAACAAACATGACAATTTATTTTGAGACGTCTGTGTCATGTGATCAATGTTTTATTATGCCACACAACAGATATTGTCAAATTATCTGTTACAAGTGATTTATGGTTTCAAGGATATTGGTTTACATTTGGAAATTGGTTGAAAATTTTGACAAGAAAATTATGTGTTGGACATTTTTGGATGCTCTCTTTTGACCAAATATTTTTAATATGCCTCCTCTTGCTTGACATTTCACAAGACTGTTTTAAGATTTCAAATAAATCTTTGGTGTCCCCAAAGTACGTGTGAAGTTCTAGCTCAAAATACCATATAGATCATTTACTATAGCATGTAAAAATTGCCACTTTGTAGGTGTGCGAAAAAATTGTCATTTTTGGGTGTGTCCTTTTAAATGCAAATGAGCTGATCTCTGCACCAAATGGCAGTGTCATGGTTGGATAGTGCAGATTATCCCCTTCTGACATCACAAGAGGAGCAAAATTTCAATTACCTATATTTTACAAGCTTGCAGAGAATGGTTTATCAAAACTAAGTTGCTTGGTTGTTCATTTTCACATTTTCTAGATTGATAGAAGCACTTGGGACCCAATCATAGCACTTAAACATGGAAAAAGTCAGATTTTCCCTTTAAGTCATGATATATCCCTTTAAGTCAAGCCTTAATATTGTTTTTATATGTGCTTATGCTTTTCCACATTATATTTTATCTCTTTGCACTTGACATTATCTGTAAAATTCAGAACTGAGAATATAATCCTGGGATTTTCCTTGGAATCTTCATATTCAACATTGTGCACATAAGATGAATCTTATTTCAGGCTTTTCAAAGCAGTTTTCAAGTCAGTAAATCATTACCACTGCTTGTGCACTGTAGGGTCACAGTGCAGAATGGTGTTGCCTGGCACAACAATCCCTTTACTTTGACCATTGTGTTTTAACTTGGCACATATTATTGAACAGTGTGCATTGCTGTCTCCTTGGTGCTCTATTGGGGCTGCTGGGATGTAGATAAGATTTTCTGTCTTGTGTATTAATACTACTGTGAGAGATTACATTAACAGACTTATTTTATGATGTAAGGTGGGATTTGCAGGGTGCCATCTGTCCATTCACAAACACTCTAAGCCCCTTCCCCTATCATCTAATCATAAACATGATCAAGGGGCTTGAATAGATTATAAGGAAATCTCTCTTTGCACATCATGAAGTCCAACTATAGCTATCCAAATAAAAGCAGAAAATAGCACGGCATGCCTTGAAAATTCTTGGTAACCAGGTAACACTTATTATGAACTATAACAAGGTTGTATTTGTTAACAATATAAATGCATCAACAATGATCAATATAGTTTATCAGCATTGATTAATTTTGGTAATATTAGTTATTTCAATTATACAATTATTTAGGTTAGTTCATTGTGTATTAAAGGGCTAGTTCACCCAAAAATGAAAATGCTATCCTCATTTACTCACCCTCGCGTTATTCTAAACATGTATGAGTTTTTTATTTTATTTTGATGAACACAAAATAAGGTATTTCTTGGTAACCACATGGCTGACGGCACCCATTGACTCCCATAGTAGGAAAAACAAATACTAATGAAGTAAATCAAGTGTGTTTACTGCACAAATTAAACAATTTTCCTTATTTTAACTGGTTTGAGAGCGCCACAATGCTGTAAATGTTGCGAACATGATACTCACTGTTCATTTTCAGACAGAATATGTCATACGAAGTACGTCGTTTGCATCCAGGTTCAGGACCCTCCGTATACCGCATCCTTCAGAGGATGCAACCTCTGGAGGAGGGCAAAGGACACAGCCTTCTGAAACAAGACACAGCTACAGTTTCTCAAATTAGAGAGACCTCTGATGTATTGAGATGCTGCATGAATGGAAAACAAGCTGTTACTCAGGATTGATCATGTTCTGGCATCCTGACAAGTTACTTAATTCATGCAAGAGAATTATTGTGTTCACAGGCTGGGATTTGTTTAATAGGCCATCATCACATTAGGAGAATAAACTCAAATTACATGCCACGCTGCTGTATGATTACTATAATGCAAAAAGGATTGATGCTAATACCATGGGCAATATTGGCAATAATGATTTCCATACAGCATCTGCAATAGCCTCAAATGTGACCCTGCCTGTGAAAACCTAGCTAAAGTCATTTTTTAAATCATCCTACGTAATGTAAAGAACATTCTGTGAAAATATAACCTTGATATCTTTAATCTTGACCGAATAAGATTAAAATCAATGTGAAATCAAACTTTGATGCTCCTAGATTATCAGACTTTAACCTGGATTTCACATACAATGTCAAAAATTATCATTATTATAAAGCATACACAGCTCAACAAAACAATGCTTTGTGTGCACAGATGAATGCTGTTCCCCACTAAAATTTTATTTCTAATAACAGTGCCACTGCTCATTTTAATTTTATTCCCCTTGTTGTTGACAAAATGTCATGTCCTCACAACACTGCTGCCAAAATCCTGATTTATGACAAGATTAATTGTGAGCAATTTGTCCAGAGAGGAAAGCAAAAACAGCTGCTATAATCACTGTGCAGTATGACAGAGCCAGACGGGATAGACATGTGCTGAGCAGAGCCAGTGTAATATTGCTTACAGATCCACATTCTGTCATTGATAGTGTGCCCAGTTATAAATGCTTAGACATGTTGATTACATCTACAGTTTATTTATATTAAACACAAAAGGTATGATGAAAATATAAAAAAAGAAACTTAAGCCTCATTTTAAACTTTCTAACCCTAACCGCAAAATGTTTATGTCCTTCACCAAGATTAATAAAAAGGATTAAAATCAAAACATAAATACAGACTCATCCATTTAACGACACAATGCAAACCTAACTGCTTGTGCCAAAGAGGAAGCCTCTTCAAGATCAGAGAGGGTCATTTATAAAACATGATCATCTAAAAATAAAATCCTCTTTTACTATGACTACTTTCTAATCTGACCCACCACTTCGGTTGTTTGTGTCAATATGTTGTCTTTGAAAGGCACAAAGATTCTTTTTTTTATTTGTTGTGCATACAAATAATTAATTGACCAATTCTAGTGTTAGACAACCTACTTTCTGAGACTAAAAGACCTTAATATGGACAAATAAACATAGGATGTTTTATTTTAAGGGCCATTTCAACGAATCAGTGCCATTTGGGTCCCCAGGACATTATATGTATAAAGATGCAAGAAAACCAACTAAAATACATTTTATTTTACCCAAAGTTTCCTGCATGTTATAACACCAAGTTTAAAGTTCACACATTTCATTGCTAAAAAAACGTTATTTTGTGTATTTGGTTAAATACTATGTGTTTGCATGGTTTATGGTTAAAAACACATTATTTTTAACATATACTGTATATTTCTGTAGCTCCAGAAATCCCTGTCTTCCTCAAACGCTTTGATTTTGTACAAAACTCATCGATTTGAAAAGCCCTGTGTCCCTGATTGGCCAGCTTATCTGTATGTTGTGATTGGCCTGAATACCTTTGACATCAGCCGGAAATGTGACGCTCCTTACCATGTTTGAAAGATTCGCTCACAATGCAATGCTGAAAAGAGTTAACATTCAGGCTGTGAGTTAAAGCGAGAAGAATTATGATAATGTCGGTCTTGTCTACATCACCAATCCCAGGAAGTCAACTGTTGCCTACAAGTCGTGGTTTAAAGAGGTGGAAACGATAACTCACGTCATCACTTACTTCCGGACCATAGTTGCTCTTTGAACTATATAATTTAAAACAAATAAAAAAATACAAAAACAGCATTTGTTATCTGTCCCCACTCACAATCTATTTAACCTTTAGATATCTTTTATTTTTTTGCATTTTTGTGTGAATCCATATCCCATCTTTTCTTTAAATATTTTCTACCATTAAAAAAGTCATAATATTTTAGATTAAATGCACATTTTAGTAATTTCCCCTGGATTTCACTCAGTCCTGTTACTCCAACACATTCCCCCTCTGAAAATCTAGGAATATTCCACAAGTCACACTGTCAACAGGAAGTTACATCATCTGGATCTTCTGAAGGCCATGGGAAGATCAGAAGTTACTTTTCTCATTTTCTATTCTATATATTTTATGATATTAATGCTATGACTGTGAATGACAATCTTGTGCCGTGTTACCTAGCCTATATTATTGATGTTATTGGTTCATGTCTTCATGTCGTGTCTTCATGCTATTAGATATTCAGTGCAGCTATATTTCAAATATTTGCTACATTTATGCTAAAAACTCAGTCCTGTTATTTTCAATCCTGTTACAAAAATGCCTCTATCCTCCATAAAGAAACCAAGTAAAAAATAAACTACTTACCTGAGATTTACCATTAATTATTTTGAAAAGTAAAATGTGTCTTACTAGATTCAGAGTAAAAAATGAACTTAAATTTTGATGAATTACAACATGCAAATGGCACTGATTCGGTGTAATGGCCTTTTAAATGATTCAGATTATTTTTATAGTCTAATTGTTTAATGCTTAGCAACATTTTGAAAAAGCCACAAGAAGTTCATAATTAACAGTATCTCTTTCTAACAATATGATTAAAATTCATATCACATGGCTGTTGAATGCTTTATTCTGATTAGTTAAGAAATGTTCCACAGGTGTTGATTATTTTTTGTTAAACCTTACCTTTCAAATGTCCTAAAATAACCAATAGAGCAATCTTTGCGGTAGCTGTGGTATAAGTGGAATAATTGACTGCGGTCTATTGAATTATATGAAAATAATGCACACTCAGCTTTGTGTCAACATTACCACCTTGGGTGTGCAATATTTTTAATAATTCAACGGCCTGTTGTCAATTTTTACTTACATAATTTATAGCATTCATACCATTTTTTTTCTCTTTGCATGTGCATTTGGTCCAGCAATCAAAAACAAACATCATTTGAATGAATGCACGCCCAACACACCACTAGCATAAAGGACACAGGATCAACAATCTGTACTGCAATACCACGAGACTGTAAGATCTAAAATAGAAATAACCTACAAGGTCAAGCATTAAACCTCTGGATTAACACATATAACTTTGTCCAGCAACTCAAAATCAGTTTCTGTTTGGCTTTACATAATGCCCCCTCAGCTCAGCTTATAGGTGGAAAGCTAGGCCTACAACTTTTTGGCAGAGGATTGGTAATCAGAGCTGGGGTAGGCCTATGCCACAGACCTGTAAATCTTTCATTCAGACTGAAAATACAGTCTAAGCTTACTTATAAGCCTCTGGAATGTAGCAATACCTTTGGTTTCATTTACATTGTCCCAAAACAACAAATGCACTTGTTTTCGCCACATATGTCGACTTGAAGTGAGTCTCCTTTAAGAAAGTGTCAAGTCTCACCTTCCCAACCCTGAGCTGAAAGGTAGCTCGGTCCCATGATTGGGCGGTCAAGGGTAGGGTCTAGAATCACGTGACATTCTTCCAACCCAGGGACGCCATTTTGGAGGAAAGTTTGGAATGTCTGACACATAGGAAGAAAAAAAGAGGAGGAGATAACGAAAGAAGTTTGACGTTCAGGAAAACAATCACTATTGCTCCGAAGGGGAAGAAAAATGAACTCAACTGCGGACGCGTGGATTTGAATCGTGTTCACGAGGAACCCCAGCACGCGATTGCAAGCGAGGTGTATATTTGCAGTTTGGGGAGTTTTTTTTGGAAGCCCTCTTGCAACTGGCGGCGACATATGCCCAGTTTCTGTCCCGCAGCCGCGGAGCAGATTGGCGGCGGAGGCTGAATCTCAGCGTCTGTGTGTTGTTGAATGGAAGTGCAGTGCTGTCAGTGGAGTACAGCTCAATACTGTTGTGTCGCGCGACTGTCAGCTTGAAGGAGTGCAGCACCAGCTCGCGCTCGACTCAAAAATTCAACGGCTTTTTATCGTATCGCACTGAACCGTCATTATGTTTACCGGATAAATAGTGGAGTTTCATGCCAACTGCGGTTCCCCCTTTTTCACACTTTGGACGGAGTCGTGAGGGGAAAGGAGTGCTCTATTATCGCGTGTGTTGGGAATTTTAACGCGAGCTGCGGTGGATCGTGCACGAGCCCAACCGAAACATGCCAGTCAGGAGAAAAGGTAAGATTTTCCGAGTAGCTCTGCACAACTCTATTATAGTATATTTAAAACTATACTTGTTTTAAATGTGGATATAGTTTATATACTCTGACATTCTTGTTTTCGAGACACTTCTTTGAGCTTTCCAGATCGGAAAACAAGAGTGAAACTCATATTTGTTATTCACCTTCCTGCTTTACAAAGTGACTGGATTTAAACCTGATGGATATGTGTGCTGTCATACATTTTGAACTAGTTTTGAACTATTTTACGCTATGCTTGCTGTTTCAATGTGCTATAATTATGTAATTAATTTGAGCTTTGATATGTGTTGTGTATAGACGCACAGCGGGCTCTGTTACTGCTGGAGGAGTACCGGTCCAAACTCAGTAACACTGAAGACAGACAACTGAGATGCTCCATCCAGAGAGTCATTGACATCTTCCAGAGTAACCTCTTCCAGGCGCTCATAGGTACAAAATCCAATGTCTTCCACTACTAAATTAAAGTTTTGTGTTATGCTGTAAGGGTTACAGTATGTGATCAACACGACTCTTTACTTTGCTGTACCTATCTATCTCTTTCTGACTTTGTGTTTGCATTATTGATGGTTTATCTCACTGATCAAGTTGTTTCTTATTATGATACCATTGTGATTAGTTGAATCAAACATCTAAACTTTGTTGTGAGCCCTGTAGGAACTATTGATGCTTTCACATCCATATAGGACTTGCATTTAATTAAAAAACAGCATTTTCCCTCCAAAAGTATGTTGTTAGCACATCATTGCACAGCACTGAGGTGTTGAGTAGTAAAATCCAATCGGAGCCATGTGTTACTTAAACCTTCCTGTCATTTAATGAGCACTGGCACAGTTTACAGAGGAGTGAGACCTTACTGACAGACCATCCACCATGGCATTTAACTTTGTTTCTCGTACATTTAGATTCATACTGTCAATGTACACACTAGCAGATTAATGTGGGGATTTGCAATGTTTCTTGTTTTTTTTAGGCATGTCATTAACAAACTAGGAAACCAGAAGGAATGTTGAACAGCCTGTTTGAGTTTCTCTGGGGTTTGATTGGCTGTGTGCCAGTGACTCCTTGTGTTTGACCCTCAAGGTGTAGAGGCTTCCTGTAATAGCTTTATCCCTAACTTCCCGTTCGTATAGAAAAAACATGTGAGATATCTCTTGATGCTTGAATGGCAGGCAGGGAGGCAGCACTGATCGAGGCATTCTTGGCTACGTTTACGTTTACTTACTAAAGTTAAAGAAACAGTTTTTTTTTGAGAAGGTGTTTCATTCATTAGCATACTCACACTAAATCTTTATGTAAAATTCAACACGCCCTTGTAAGTTAAATGTAAACTTAATGTAAACTTCTACATATTCCCCCCATGTAAATGTAAAACAGTTTGCAGATTCTGCAGCGAGATGGTTATTTGTCTTGCATCACTCAGACCTTCAATGTCAGTCCAAATCTGATTTTTCTACAATCCGATTGTAATCCAATCATATTTAGCACGTGTGAATTGCAAAAAACCAAATAAAATATGATTTTTCCATTTCCAGCAACGTTCATCTGTGCTTTAAAACTCTATTCAGATTGCATTTCTGGAAATTCGTTTTAGTTCTGATCGGATTTGGCATAGCTTTTTAATTATTAGACATTCTCGCGCCACGTAAAATGTAAGCATGTCAGACATTGTTGCATCAGAAGTAGGGCTGGGTATTGATTCAGATGTTCCAGATCGATTCAATTTCGATTCACAAGCTATCAAATCGATTCGATTCCGATTCTCGATTAAATTTTTGATTCCGGTTCTCAGGTAGGTTTTTATACTCGATTCTCGATTCAACTCAATGAATATAGATTTAATACAAATACTATATTAATAAAAAAGAACAGTGAACAGCAGTTTACAAGTGGGTAATTAATAAAAAGAAATTAAAAGCCACAACACGTCTTGCTTGCGAAATCTAAAATGCTTCCATTCCTCCGTTCAATGTTTGTGGAAATAAATATGAAAAAAAAATCGATTCTGCTCTTTGAGAATCGATTTTTAATCGACCACGTTTTAAAAAACGATTAATCGCAAAATAGATTTTTTGCCCAGCCCTAATCAGAAGCATGTTTGTTGTGTTATTTTCAATGTGCGAGTGGAGACGGCAGAAAGGAATAAAACCATGTATGTCAGCTTCCTATGTTTTTCCGCAGTTTCATTAGACGCAGTAGTCCAAAACCGCGACTACACATTGTCATATTGTAAAGTACTATTCGGACGGGATTAGTTTTACATAGGGAGGTGGGGTAAGGTAAAGCCATTTTTATCAGAGCTTCTCAGTGATTTTAGTCTCGTCCGAATGCTCCATGTCAGTAATCATTATGGACAATGTCAGTAAAGATTACGCCAACTTTTACCTTCTGTAAAAAGGTCTGGAGAAATTACCAAAGGTAATACTAATCCAGTGCGAAAAGACCAGATGTAAACATACATGTACATTTGGTCATTTCTTGTTATTTTGTGGGTTTCTTTTAAATATAAAAGCGCTTTTACTTTCGTTGTAGGTGGAAAAACAAGTCAGTGGCAAGTCAGTTCCTGAGTACCATGACACAGACTTAAAAAAAAAAATTTCAAAATCACTTCTCAAAGGCACGGAACTGTTTCTGAAACTGACATTCTCCACAGACTGAAATTAAACAGTGTTTCGAGTTTTCTCGTCTGTGTCATGTTTGCACATGTGATATCAGGAAGCAAGGTATTGTGCACGTGACGACGTGGGAGGTGACGCGCTGTCCAATCGAGTTACCCCTCCCACTTCTGAATGTTTTACTGAGATTTCTAATCCCGTGCGAACTGACCATCAATTTTACAGACGTCCTGAGGTAAAATTACATTACGCCATCTTCCCCCGTAAAACGAGTCCCGTCCGAATAGGGCAACATTTAAGTGTTCGAATAAATGTGGTACTGTGCAGACAGAGAGTCATATGACATCAAAGTACCGTGAGAGTGATTCACTCTCGCAGTATTTTGCTTTCACACCAATCCGTACGCACAGCGCCGCGTGATCTTAAGCACACGTCCATGCAACGTATTGCTATAGAAATTAGGGATGTTCCGAATACCATTTTTTGAGCTTGTGAAGCAAATCAATCAGTTTTTGCAAGAAACTGAAGGTTATTTACAACACTATTAGCGTGAATGCCAAAGCAGGAAGCGCGCTTTACGTTCGAGGCGATCTCTTCTACTGGTGGCGTTTGGTGGCTGTTGGCTATGGATGTTGGTCTCTCTGCGCCACCTATAGAGCGGGAGCGTGAAGCGCACTTCCTTCTTGGCAAAAGTTCTGCATTAACGCTGTAAAAAAAAAAAAAAATATATATATATATATATATATATTCGAATTTCAAAACTGAAAATCGAATGTCAACATACGGAACGAATATTCGAATATTCTGGTCCAGCCCTAATAGAAATCGATGCAGATATCCTGGAAATTAAAAAAATGTAACAGGACAGACAAAATCGGACCTTAACAGTTGTTATACACAGTGTGGACAGTCAGTCATTCAAATTGGATATGTACAAAAATCTGATTTTAACTAACAGTGTGTGAACATAGTCTTAAAACTCTTAAACTACAAGTCTTTAAAGTTACGCCCCAGACACTTATGACGCCCTTTGCTAATCCTTTTTGCTAATTCTTGCCTGTCAGGGAAAAACATTACAAACATTTTTAATAGTCATCACAAGACCACAAGCTGTATTTGGTGTTGTTGTCCAGGCTGAAGCTAGAGTATTAGCATCTGTCTCAGCAGTTTGTTCTTACTGTTCTATATCTCAGAAAGCCATCTTACTCTAAGCTACTGTGATGAATTGGTGTCCTAAACATTTCTGTGTGTGAAGTAGGGCTGTGCAAAAAAAAATCGCCTGCAATTCTCATGCGTGTTTCATAGGGCTGTGACGATACATTGCGTTCCCCATTAAAAGACCTGCCTGAAATTGATTCTGAATCGCAAGGCTTCGATTCTGTTTCATGCACAGCTTGTGCATGTACTACAGCTCTGTGATCAGTAGGAAGTCCTTATCATCTAAAATCACTATGAGTTTGAGTTGTTTATAATGTGGATTTAAAAAAGCAACACTCGTCAAACACAATCATTCAAAACATTCTTTATTATCATGAAAATACCTGAAACAATCTGAAGAATAGCGATATAAATATCTCCAAGACATTTCCTGGAATAGCGTTTGTTATGATACTTCTTCTGTGGCACAAATGCCGTTTCTACACGAGAGCGCCCTCTGGCTTTTGAATGTGGTGGCATTTCACAGTAATTCATTCAAATTCATTCATTGAGAAAACGCGCATTTGCACGATTAATCGACACAGCCCTGGTGTTTTATCAGTAAAGCCGGTTCCTTGATTAGTAGTAAATCACCATCAGCGGCATTTACTACATTTACTAGCCGTAGTTCACAGAGAAGCTATGCAAAAATTGCATACATTAGTTTTTTATATTAGTAATTGGCTTTCCATGCGCTAGAGAGCCACAACAAAGCCAGTTCTTACATCACGTTATATGTCTCATCTTTCCCAGCAATGTTAGCGCAGCAGCGCCAAACACATCGTCAAC
Organism: Paramisgurnus dabryanus; assembly: GCF_030506205.2. NCBI lineage: Eukaryota > Metazoa > Chordata > Actinopteri > Cypriniformes > Cobitidae > Paramisgurnus > Paramisgurnus dabryanus. The sequence goes on along the minus strand of NC_133342.1, from coordinate 19,873,042 downwards.
ATTGTCAAATGTTGCATTATTATACATTTTCAGTGTTTTGCGTACCTACATTAAAACCCAAACATGCCGAATCCAATGTGTACGTGCAGCTTGACGTAATTTATATAAACAGAGGTGGCAACAGTAAGTACATAACATATTTTATCATTTACACAGAACAATGTTAGCCTTAGCATGCAGCAACACTCCTAGTATCGTGTCACAGTAACCCCTGTCCCAGACGCAATTGGGTTTGGTGCTAGTTAAGAACCACTTTTCCTGGTTCAGAGCTGGTGCTTTGGTGTCCGAAAAGAAGTGATTTGAAATTAGGTTCTGGTTGTGAACTGGCACTCAAACTGCTTTGGTGGAAAAGGGGCATTAGAGTCCCTCATGGGTGCAGCCCTTCACCTGCACACACACATGCGCATAGAAATCCTTCTACTCATGGGTTATGCACGGACACATGTTCTTCTTTGGAGTGCTGCTAATGAAAAAAATGCATTGCAATGACAGCTTCCAATTTGACTTTTCCTCAGATATGTATTCTAAAGGACAAACAAAATGTAATCTGTCTGTTGACATGATTACTCCAGTTCTAATCTGTTGGCTGATGATTTACAGTGGTTACTCTCAGAGAGCAGTAACTGCAGGACCCGCTGCGTGTCTCTCAATGATTAGAGCCTTAAGATTCCTCCCAGAGCAGGGTAAGTCTTCTGCATGTAAAATGTGGCTCATAAGATAGACCTCTTGACAGACCCTCAGCTTCATGGGTTTCTAGGTGGAAATAAGACCCTGAGCAGGGTTAAGTTAAAATCACATTATCGAAAGTAGATAATAACAAGGTCTCTGTTCACACACGTAAAGACCCTTAAAAAGCTCTTAGTGCTTCACGAAGAGTGGAGTGGTGAATTTGATATCACACAGGCAGGCCAGTATCTTTTCCTAATCATTTTTCTGCAGTTCTTCTTGGAACAGAATATGTAATGGATAGAAACCACTTCTCCAAGTAGATACGAAGCTTCCCCTAAATCTCACTGTAGTCACTCACCCAGCCTGGGTGAGGGGCAGGCCGGCCGAACAAAAAGTTAAAACGAGCTGTAATCTTTTTTAAATGATATCTTCCTCATTTGGCTGATTGTGGTCATGTAAATGAATGAAATCTCTCAAGTTGATGATCAGTGATCACATATTGGTTGTTTACAAAAAAGCATTAGCATTCCAAAGTCTGTAAGTGAGCCATCGGATAGTGAATACATGTTTTTTAAGGTGAAAAGAACTGGCAGGCATTGTGAAGTGTGGAAATTTAATCCTGTGGCTATAGAGGTCTGTTAATCAGACATCAATACAGCACTCTGTTTAAAGACTGCTTCACCACAGACCTCATTCCTAAGGGAGAAGAGGGAATGGGACTCTGAGAAACCTGGGAATCGGCTGATAGTTACAGCTCTGTTTTGACTGGCTCAGTGGGGAGGGTTTGTCTCTGGTGCTGTGGAATATCAGATTTATGGAGATTAAGTCCAGTTGCAGGTCTTTAAATATTACCTTTTAATTTTTTTAAATTCACTTTCATTTTATGTATATCCATTTGATGTTGGGAAATGTTATCTTTATGTACTCAGTGTGCAAGATGTTTTTTGTAAGAACATTAGTTAATAATTGATTTATTAAACCTATTAAAAGGATTATTTGTCTTTATTTTATTGCTTAATTTTCATTGTAATCATTGGGTTTGCATCTTATTAAATTTTTTTTAACCTGTCAAGTACACATACAGTGTACCAAATTTCTGTAGAAATTAAAGTGTTACTGGCAGCTGGTTGCCAGTAACTTACTGCAGATTTTACATTCATCTTATTTACTGGCAACAGTTTGTACATAGTTAAATGAACGGTGTAATATGTGTGTATTATGTGTTGAATGTGATGGGTACAAGCTGTGGAAACAAATTTCCTCTAACGAGGACAATAAAGAATGAATCTGAATCTGAATCGGATATAAAATGACATTCTAATGTAAGCACCTAATCTAACCCTAAACCGAAACGACAATGGTTTAAAAATTGGAAAAAATCAGTTGAGTAACCAATACGTGATAATCACACGAAAAGAGGAATTTTTTATACGATCACGGAAAACACGGAATTCGTGATAATATCACTAAAAAAAGAATATAAAAAATACGTGACTATATCATGAAATGCATGTTTGAGCTGCCTTAATTGAAAAACATCTACCACCGACATACCTTAATATATATCAGTGCAATTGTTTTGTCTTAAGATGCACACCAGTATTGTTTTTTTTTTTTTTGTAAGGTACAGTATGTTCGTAAAAACTACTTAAATGTCTTAATATAACCAAGGTCTAGTCCTGGTTTAATCTAAACCCTGTCCGGGAAACTGCCCCATTTTGTTTCTGCGTATTGTCAGCAGCATATGATGCAGCTTGCATTCATGCATTTAAATACTGCACCTATTTAGACTGTATATTGGACACCTTATGTCTGATATAAAGACTTTTGTGTGGTGATGCCAGCAAGACCATTTGTTATAACAGCGGTCTTACTAAAATAGCAAGAGATTAAAAGTGTTTGAGCTCCATTTTTATCATGCACATTGTGTACTGAAACCCAGACCACAGATTTAAATAAATAGAAAGCTTCATAATGACATTGATATTATACTAGAGCCAAACGAATTGAATGAGTATTAACCTCTTAAAAATGATTCTCAAATAATGATTAAAATGCTCTCTATCCACTCAGAGGCCACAACTTTACGTGTGTTTATTTTTATTAGTTTAAATTATAACCTCTAATGTCATTCTGATTTGCTTCAGAGATTGGATTAAAAATTGAAATCACAAAGATGTATTGCTTATTATTATTGTCCTTCATCACATGCATTTTTTCCCTGACTGACCAAAAGCTTAAGAGCAGCCATGCTGCATGCCATGCTGTTCAAATCTTCTAGAAATAAGTTTGCTGATGTAAAAAAAAACTTCTGTCTGGCCAATGTATTAAATTAACATGGAAAAATGCATGTTGATTGATACTTTACTTTTTACATTTATGTTCTTGTTCAAATTTTTGCTTTTGCATCAAAAGTCCTGTCCTGCTTCTTCAGAGGACTTGGTTTTATACTAATTAAGACAGTGCACAATGTTACATTGTTAAATATTTCACAAACTCAATTTGATCAATAAGCTTTGTTTTATTATAAAACTTGTTCAGCTTAAAGCAAAACCTCGGTGAGCAGTAACATCATCACTCCTGACTACTCCCCCTATCGCTCAAACTTCCATCAGTATTACTGAATCAGTAATATTTTTTTTTAAATCGTCACGTTTTATTTTGTGCCACCATACTTACTTATGTAACTACTCATGTAATAGTCTTTAAATAGGGAAAACATGGAAGTGTTTGGTGGCTTCTAAATTCATCCCTGTTTGGATCCTAACCCCGGATTTCCACCGACTGCGGAACGGCTGCGGATCCGTTGCGGAACGGCGGCGGAGTCAATCGGTTTCCATTCAAGTCAATGTGTGTATTTCCACTGACTGCGCTCCGAATCCGTCACAGCTCCGGCCATCCGCAGCCCTCCGGCACAAATACGCAGAGCTTCTATTTTTGACGGATGCCGGACAGCTCCACAGGGCGGAGCCATGACTTTATCGCGTGATCATACCTGAATTCGCGAGATCTGGTGTTTTTGTCCGTTGTTAAATCTTTGCAATACAAACATTACAAAGTCATTAATATAGAAAAAACAAATAATAGACAAGAACAGAGCTAGGGGTAGTTAAATGATAAAGTATATGGTATAATAAATACATTAAAGATAGAGCATAAATAAATGGTTTTAGCAGCTTTCTTAATTTTTGAATTTGGATGGATTTGATGTACTGCTCTGTCTACGCGAGATCTCGTGTTGTGATCTGGGCTGGTTTGTTAAAACGTCATAATTCAAGTCATAATTGGCGGAGACAGAACTAGGTATCGCGCGATCATCACGTGAATTTGCGAGACCTCATGGGTCCTCGTCACTTCAGCACGCAGCCGCTCTGCAACCTATACGGAACTGGTGGGTATTGACGGACGGCCGAGTGCGGAGCCGTAACGCAGCGGAGCAGATCTGCAGCCGCTCCGCAGTCGGTGGAAATGCGGCGTAAGGAATAAATGGGGCTAGGATAAATGCTAACACATTCACGACCAGCTGTACAAAGATTAAGTTCACGCATTAAAAAAAAGTTATGTATTAATTTTAATAAGTTGATGTAAGAATATAGTAAAATATTGAAAATGGTGGTGTTTTCCTTTAACATTACATAAATGATTTGCTGGCAAATACTCTGTCTGCTTATACTGCTTTTAGATTTACAAATGAAGTTTTGAAACATACCTGAATATTAAATTTAACTCAGCTAGTGTGGTTAATACGAAAATGTATTAAATGACCACTCTTACATAATGCGTTTTTAATTTGTGTGAGTCATGATGATTCAGAGTTTCAAAAATCATCAATACATGTCCCAAGTTAGTTTCAAAAGCTATTTTTAAATTTTTTTTGAGTAGGTTGTATTCATCTTACAACCTGCAATGGTCTTTGAGCTTTTAAGATGTTGTGGCAAGTTAAAAATAGTAAAACATTTAAAATTGTGCTTCAAGGTCCCTGCGTTTCTTACTTTAGGAACCTGTCAGATTGTGGCCCAGTTACCCTGAAAGGCTTGTATACAGGACTGAATAGTCCACTTTTGCATTAAGCAACTTCTGTAAGTATATAGCTTCGTACTATCCCTGGTTGACCAGAACACCATTGCACTTTGTGTGAATAACTTCATTCCTTTTGTTTTCAGTCAATAGATTCAGTCTTTGTTTTCCTTTTTTGTCTTGTTTTGGATTTGCATTGCTAAGTGGTCAGTCAGATGTTAAATGGTGAGATTCAGTGACAGGCAGCCTCAAGCCTTTACTGAAAGCTTACAACAAGGCTATTGGCAAGCAAAAGAACAGTGATTAATCTAAAGAAATAAATCCTGGTTTGGTTCAGACTTCACTCTCATTCTCTAAAATCACACTTGCAAAATCACCTTTCAGACCTATACATTTAACATGCTAGGTGTAATGTATAAATGGTCAGGGAAAAGTTACGTGCTCAGTAGTGGTGAGAGTTTACTTACAAGCAATAATTTTACAGATGAGTTGTGAAGTCACTGGGCTCAGTTATTCAAAGGGAAACTAGAGATGAGGGAATCACCCCACCAGCATGCATTATAAAAATATTTGTTTCATTACCGTGAAGCTCCATGTGATCCAGCGTGTATTTTCAGCCCTGTTACCCAATCTCTAACATGCATAGAAGAACTATATCTGTCTGTTATTTTCTCTCTTGGCCAAGTGGCGAACAGTATAGCCAGCCACAATACTGCAGGCTTACTCTTAAAAAGTCATTTCCCCTCTTGCTTGTGAAAGAGACTAGTTCCCTAAATTATTTAAAACTCTTGTTCTTGTGCATTTTGCATGTGTTGTTTACTGTTAAAAGGTAAAGTTATTTTAAGTTATTATAAATATATAAAGTTTATTGTCTGCAACAAAATATTGTATATAAGTAAATATGTTCTGTTTATTCATAACTGGGTGGAGGCTTTCAAAGAAGTGCTATAAATGTTTATAAGGAGTTCCTGTGGGGTCCATCTGTTGTTTTATGACTGAATGCTTGCTGATCTGATATCATACATGATTGTAACATGATAAATGTTGTAGCAGCTGTGAATGACCTTTAAAGCTCATTAACCTCCAACTTTAGTTTATGCTGTTGTCTTTAATATGTAAACTGAAGTTTACATATGTCAGTTTCCACAAACTACTCCATTACATCAGCAAAGAGAACCTGATCGGTAATACACACAAAAAAATCAGATTTCAAAAAAAATTTCCCAACCAAGAAATTAAAGTAACTTTAACAAAGATTTTTTTATTAGGAGGCAATGTATTATTTTGTGTATACTGACTGAAATTAGTAGAGGTCGATTCCTATACCGATTTCCGATTTTTGTATTATTATTAAGCACTGGCGTGTGAGCGTGTGAACTGACTGAAATGCATGTGTCTCACTGTGAATGCGTGAGACTTGAGAGCCCTGTGAATTTACTGTTGTTTCTCCACGATTAACTTGTCCTTTGCAGACATTGCAGGATGCAGATTGCAATCCTCACATCTTGTGCACAGATTTCGAAATACTTCCACCCAAAAGACATGTTTGCGAATGATAAAAAATGTATTCTGATCACGCGGACGCACCTTCTGAAAAATCGTCCGAAAAACTATTTATGGCCGGTCAACTGGTGCATCCCTAAATTAATTACTTCATAATGACATGCAGTAATGGGCACACTCGGAAAAAACATCCGTGCTGATTAATCGGCAAACCGATTAAATGGGCTACCTCAAAAAATTTGCCAATACATGTTTGCTAACAAGGATTTTTTGGTTCACCAACTAACAGTTGTACATTTATTGCATTGCATAAAGGAACAAAATTGTGTTGGTTAAATGCTACATCTGTTTAGACAACTCAACAATCTAACCGCATTACGTAAAATAACCATACTTTAATCTTTTTTTATGATTTTTTTTTCTTTTCATTCTTTTTATAAAATCATATATTTTTAATCATATTTTATCTGAGTCAGATTGGTGAATATGTAGAATATATTCTATTATAAAATGTTTCACGTGTTTGTGCTAACACCTCTACATGCAGCAATTCCTCAGGCATGCATATTGTGTACTTCCTCTTGAGTCTTGAAAGTCTATCTTTTTACTCTTTTAATAGATATCCAGGAATTTTATGAAGTGACCTTATTGGATAATAATCAGAGATGTGGAGAATCAGTCAAAGTGCCCGATGCTATGCCTCCAGTGAACTTGTGGGATTTCTCCAGCATTCAAAGCACATTTGGGACTTCAGACACCCTGCCAAGCCTTAGCACCAGCATAGAGGTAAGAATGACCCAAGCTGTTTATTTAGTTGGCTGACGCTGACCAACTCAATTTTTTAATATTTCGATTAGATTTTCGGGTGAACAGTTTTAATTTATGATCCATTTCAGGTCATATTGTTTTTGTTGAGACTGTTGCACTGCTTTCCAGTGTCTGCTAAATCATTTCTAGCATTTCTAGTTTAAAACCATAGGTTTTTTTTGTTTCAAAGTAGCTACGTTTACATGCAACCAAATTATCAGTTTGTAATCATATTGATGGCTCAGTCGTATTGAAAAGCCTTCATGGAAAAGAGAGATGCTGTTCGCAGCGTGCCGTTGCCAAGTCCTCTCTTTTTTCAAGTTCAGATTTGGGCTTCTTTTAAAACTATTTTCACCAGTTTTTCTTCTGCGGGTTAAAGGTGAAAGTATTTTGTTGATAAGTTATTGGTATTCGGGCTGAGAATAGTTACTGGGATGCTTTGGGCTGGTTTTAAATGCAATGTTTAGGGTGCATGTAAACTGCATTCACTTGAAATGACAAAATGTAGTGCATGTAAACATAGCCATTGAGAGGGGACACATTGTCTTTCTAAGTAAATGAAATTGTGCAGCTGTGCTTATGCTAGATCTATTTTGCTCTTAAATTCTATTTGTAACTGATCTGATCGAAGTATGTTTTCCGTAAATAAAGCACATGTGCTTGTCTTTCACAACCTCTATGTAATAATCAGTCAGGCCTTCTGAGATACCGACATCCTGCTCTGCTTGTTATCAGCACAGTTCTCATTATGTTGTGCTGCTGGAGTAGAGTGTAATTTTTCAGCTTGTACTTGAAGTCATTGCAGAATAATTTGTTACATTTACAGAAACTGTCTGAAAAGACACTTTATCCTCCTGGATTCAGACAGAGGTTATTTCAGTCTGTCTGGCTCTGCGTGACATGCCGAGAACAAACATGGAGAAGAGTCTTTACGCTTTCTGCCTTTAACTGGCATTTCCATGCATGCTATTTGTGTACTTTGAATACTTTAGTAGCAGATGTTTTCTTTCCCTGGTGCAGAACATTCAATATGTAGAATATCTTAAAAGAAAGTTTTTGGCACACTGTTAATGTAGTGTACATGATCAGATTGGACTAGGCATATAGTGTCGGTAGACAGAAGAGTCAAAACACTGTCTGAAGTGCATAGATACAGCGTGAAATACCACTTTTGTTTATTTATAGACGAAAAGATTATTTCATCTTATTTTAGCAAAGCAGCATTATGTAACAGGCATGAACAGCTTAGTTGTAAAAAAGACCCCTACTGATTGACCAGTATCAACAGTAATGTACTAAGTTAATAATTCACTAAGTATACCTCTATCACCATGTTACTCCGAACATTGTATCTTGGAAACTTTGTCTATGTTAAGTGATGCCATTAATGCAAAAATCACTTATTCAGCATCATTCCCATTTGTCTTAAGTTATACTCTTCTTTGCAATATTTTGTTATAAATAAACAAAATGTTATTAGTTGCATTTTGTCGAGCCTTTAGTGGATTGTAGGTCAGAACTTTCACTTCTTCTGTGTTTCAACGTCCTCTCTCTTTTTCCTCTTGTTTCTTTCTTTGTTAATTAAATGGCCACTCTCAGGACTCTCCCCTTCTAAATGAAATTCTTCATGTGCTCGCTAAAGCAAAATCCTCCTCCATTGAGCTGGACCAAGTAAGTATAATACCGGCACGGGTCTAGTGGGTTGGGCATACCCCATGGCCGCATGTCTGGGCCGTTCATTTTCTCCTTCCTTTTTCCCATGCCTCGTTGATTGAGTTTGCTCCAAGAATTGAGGGATCGTGTCATTGTGCTTCATTCATCGGGCATTTATCAGTGGGATATCATTAGAATAGTCAGGTTTTGGTGGCTAACTTTTTAGTGCCATTTTCACAATGATAAAAATTCTTAAACTTCAGATGATTTTAAGAAATATAAATTTAAGATCATTTTTGCAATTTTGCAAATTATAATACATTTATGAATGTCTGTATTGTCTCTTTAATTTGTGAAAATGCCTATTTGGTGGTGTTAAAAGTTTTAAAATCCTTGTGTAATACAGATATTTAATGGTCTTATCCACTGTTATTATAAGATTGTATGATTAAAATTCCACTTAAAAATTATGTACTTACAGATTTTGTATATTGCATATTTTGAAGTTTGTGACCTTTATCAGTATATATTAGTGTGATTATAGCCGATGCAATAGCAAAACTATTCTGGAAAAGCTCAAAGCATGTTTGGATGTTGGGTAGCAGGCAAATTAAATTGTTCCTTCTTTAAAGGGTTGTGCTGAATGTAAAAAGGTTTGCGTCTTTACTTTGGGATCATTGTATTTAGGCCCAGATGTTGGAGAGCTTAACTGCTTAATGTTGCTTTTCCTTTCACTTTCCTTAAACTAGAACTTCCATGCCACTGCAGCATGCCCAAGTCCAAAGCCTTCTTCTAAGGGAAGGGCTAATGTGCACATCAAATATTTATTTTATTTAAAGCAGTCTACCAGTTCTGCAGTATGAGCTGTATTTGGCTTGCTTTAACACTGTCTGTTTAGTGTTAAAATGTGTGTGTGAGGTGACTGATGTGATGGGACAAAACCTGCTGGGATCATTTGACAGTGTTGGAAAGACTCTTTGGGGTGTCTGAATCTCTCTTCTGAAAGTTGTCAGTTTCAAATCTGTGTTTTGGTGTCATTCTTTGGAGGATGTTGTGCATGAATTAACTTGCTGCACAGCAGTTGCTTAATGTTCAGGAACACATTTTAGGTAAATTCCTTAAGTTTTAAAGCTCTACATAATCTGCATGAAATCTGCATGAATCAAACAGTAGTGATGACTATTTAACGCGATTAATCGTTAGCAGAATAAAAGTTTTTGTTTACATCATATATGTGTGTGAACTGTGTATAATAACTTTGTATAAATAAATGTACACACATGCATGTATATGTTTTAGAAATGTTTACATGTGTATATACATTTGTATATTTATGTATAATTTATATTATATATAAATATAAATATTTAATTTATAAATTTTTTTATCTTAAAATTATACATGAATGTGTTCATATTTATATATATACATATTTATTATACACAGTTTACACACACATGTGATGTAAACAAAAACTTTTATTCTGCTAACGATTAATGGCGATTAATTGTTTAGCATCCCTATATGATGCATAGCAATTAATTTGGACATGTCCCACCTACATTTAGAAATGTTTGTTTATATTGCAAGATGAATTGTATATTTTAGATGATTTATTTGGTTTCAGTTTTGTTGATTTTTACAGTGAATGGTTTGTAGCTCAAATACGTTTATAAGACTTATACATATTCCATGTTTTCTTCAATAAAATCATAAAGGATACATAATTACTAAACACAAATTAGATTTTGGTTTTAAGGTAATATAGCATGTATCTCTACAGGACATTACATAACTGCTGTCCTCTGCTTGACAGTACTCCAGCTACCAGTTTACACTGATAATGTGGTACTGAAATCTGCCATTACAGTAATATTAACAAAAATATGTTTAATATCTGTGCTAGGCAATGAAGGCTTTATCAAAGAATTAAACAACCGACACGGCATGGACAGCTCAACTTCGCATAATAGACATTTTGTAGTTTGATGTTATTTGATGCGGATTGCAATTCCTTGCTGGCATTAGTTTTTAGACACAGCGGATATCATAATGTAAATGGTATCTTGAAGCTTTCTTCACTTTTACCCACGTCCAGGTTTAGTTTTTTCACAGAATTGGCGCCACATTCAAAATGAATTTGATGTTTTTGTTGATGAAGCAAATTAAGGTTCTTCCCGATGAGACCCCTGTCGCTCCATGTGAACTCTTGATGTATGCCACGCGCTTTCAATTAGACGCGCTTCCGGCTTGTTTGGGAAATGTGTGGGTGTCTCTCTGCTTCTCTTTACTCCAAACCGAAATGGGCAACACAGACAAAAATTACATTGTTGTGGATTGATATTTTCTATCAGTCTATGAGCAGTAGCCTTAAACTCTGTGTTTATCGATGGTTCAAGTTTGATTCTTGGCCAGATGAGATGCTGAGTGGCTCGTGGTCAAGATAGGAGAGCATGGATTGCATTTGTATCGTTACAACCAAGGTAAGCACACCTATTAGCTATTTTACGGCACCTACATTTAATAGTTCAACTTATTCTCATATATAAGTGTAACTTATAAGGTAATTGTATGGCAAAGCTTACAGGATCAAAATTAAGACTGTTCTGCAAATTGTCGTTTAACACGTCAGGAAAGCATTTACTAAGATGAAAAATATAATTTTTATTATTAATTTTTTATAATGACATGTTTGTTTAGTCGAGCATTTGAACAATTTAATATTGAATCTAATGCACTGATGTTAAGAAGTGTATGATGATAGAGTTAGTTAATAATACATTGATAAAAGTGGTCTGTAGGGCCCTGTGTTCTTAACATCATTAGTTTGGTATACCTGGATTTGCTTTTCACTTTGAAGTGAAGTTTATGGTTGTAGTTAAAGTGTATGTGCTTTTGTTAAAGGTGACATAGAATGATTGAACGGGGTATTTATCCTTGTTCTGTGATGTGATATGTAGACAAATATTTTTTTGTTTGGGTCTGTAATGCCTTAGAAGCTTCCTAAAAACCTCTTTCAGATAGCTCTATTAGGGTGGGGGATTTTAAACAAGTGGTTTTGCACCTATTTGGCTCCCCCTACTGGCTTAACTTGCAATCTCATTACTGATTGGCTGACTTTGCTGCCACTCAAAAAATGTAGCCAACTATTTTAAAGTGGAGGGGCAGTTAGATGCCTGTGATGTCATAAGCATCAGTTTTTCAGATTGGGCCGTTTTCTGGCTGACATTTCTAAAAGAGGAATTTCTATGAGACTGAGATGTTTAGCATGTCTTGCACTTTTTGTATGTTTGTGAATGCGGGTAGACTACCATTATTCAACAAAGACAAGGTAAAAATGGTTTTTCATTCTCTGTCCCCTTTAAGCTACTAAGAGGCTGTTTACACTTGGCATTAACATGCGTTTTCGTTGATCGGATCACAAGTGGACGACGTTAATGCCAGGTGTAAACTGTGTTCAAAACGTTCTGAGCTCATCCACTTTCGACCACTTTCAACCACATCCAGAGGTAGTCGAAACCACTTCCGTTCGGATCGCTTTGGAGTTGCGCAACGCATATGTGGTTGAATGTGTTCTAACAGCCACACGCGACCGCCTTCTCTCCGCCCATTTATCTAATCGGAGGTACTAAACACAAGTTTTACGTCTTTTTTTTTACTTCTGGCGTGAACATACGGTGAACAGCGCTATTTTAAGCCTTTCATTGATACAACTAAAGTGGCTGATCTCCGTAGTTTCGTTTTGAAAGCGTGTGAAAGTTGCGCGATCCTATTTCATCAATTGTGCTGAAAATTCAGAGAAAGCTCTTACATACACACGTACAAAACACTGTGCAGCCTGTTTACTTGCTAAACAAGCAGTGGACTCCGACATAATATTAGTTTGGGTCCATATAAACTCATAATTACTCCCGCTCGCGTTTGAATGACAGCAGAGAGACTCGCCCACCGTCTCACAGACCATCCCCTCACAGTATTCAGGACAGAAGCGGTCGAAAGTGGATAAAAGAGACGGATTTAAATACCAGGTGTAAACGTAATGTGTCTCTCTCATCCACTTGTGATCCGATCGATGAAAACACATCTTAATACCAAGTGTAAACAGCCCCTAAGTTCATTCAGATTTGCTGTAATTCCCAGCTAGATCAAAGTGTTTTATCTTTTCTGCAAAGCTGGTGAGACTGCGTCCACTTAAAGCTATATACCTGTAAGAGACTTCACTAGTCTTCACTTCTTGTATCTCAACATACAACATATTTTTATAATACCACCAACTTCGGACATGTGCCATGCTGTGAGATTTTCTGTTTTTCTGATTAGAGTGGCACATGGATGACTTATTTTTGTAGGCCAACCCAGAAGTTATTGGGACACTGGTTCCTTTGCCAAAAAGCGCATTCATTTTTTTCCATAGACTTTTGGATTATCGCAAGAATAAGCTCTTTGTTTAACAAAAGTTTATAACACTTACATGTTTTGTCCAACAAGATAATCTTCAAAGATGAACACAACTTTTATAAATTTTGAAATATAAATGCATTTAATAGAAATGAAAACTAAATATGATACAAGCGAACTACCACATTCTAGACTCAACGTCATTTGCACCAAGCCTCGGACAGCTCTTTTAAGCTTGATTAAACACATTTTAAAACATTTCCTGACAAGAAAACACTCTTATCGTTGGATTAACGTTTTTTGGGAATTTTGCCCATGTTCCATTGTTTTTGAGATCTTCATGTGTGATGCCGTTTAAAGTCTTGACAGTGTATGTAGTCCCATGTAGCAGCTTGTTAGCTGTTAGTTAGGTTTTATTTATGTGTTCTAAGTCGTAGAATAAGAAGTGAAAATATCTTGGGTTTGTGTTAAATGGAATTGAACCGGAAGTGCTGAAATGCTAAATCGCTTCCAGGTTTTGCCTCCAAAAATATGTCATCCCTGCGGCACTAAGAAGGGGGAAGGAGGACAATTTTAAGGGCCCATGCATTACTGTATGCATGTCTTTGCATCTCTGCTTGTAATTACCTGCAGCCACAGCTGTGTTGATATCAGCTGGCACTCTTGCTTGTGTGATATTGGGCTCTAACACTTTGCTTTTGGTCAAAGTTTTACAAACATTTAGCAAATGCGCAGCAAGTTTTGTGGTTATGTAAATATGTGAGTCTGGGGAAAAGTGCAGTGCAATAGTGCAAGGTCAAGCAGTTTGTTAAATATTGGGTTCAGTCTGAAATAATGCTTTACCTGCAAACCTCTCACCAATAATTGTTCTACTAATCTCTAGCAATTTGGATGAAATTTGCTGACCACAGAATAATTATTTTGATTCATTTGTGTTGGAATTTTCTTGGAGTTCTCTTTTCTTTTCCAGTTTCTCCATAACTCCTGATACCCCATCCATTCATTCAGAGTGCTTGGTTGTAAAGGGTCACAGAGGATGGGCTCCAGTTGTGTGTGGTGACTGCATGCTTTTGTGTTTTCTGCATGCATGACTGCCCATGCTCATGTCTCTTCTGGTCGGTGCCTGCCTTGAGGCATGCCAGAGTTGCAGTTAAAAGCACATGGATTACCATGTGGGCTTCACTTTGACTTTACCCAGTACCAGGAGGCAAAGGCAGAAGAAAACTCATTCTGGCATGTTTGTTTGTCTGTCAGTCTTTTTGTCTGTCATTCAGCCATTGATATTTGCCTTCTGAAATGTTTTAATCAGGGCTAACATTGCAGTCATGCCTGCTAAACTCAACAGTGCTCAAGGGCCTCTGTAATGAAACAAATCATAGGCTGGCCTGAGGGAATAAACAGAAATATTTCAGCTTATCTGGGATTGTGTACATGCTGTTTAAATACGGTGGAACTGAGTGAGAATTGCTATACCATAGCCTAAATCAAATGTCATTCTACCCATTATCTCCATCCACACAAATGAATGACTCATTGGCTCTAATCTAGACCATTCTTCCTCTGGGCAGAGTATGCCTAGTTCTTTAGAAATATTTAATAGATTCAAAATATCTCAAGTGTGTACTTTTTTTTATCCGCTTCTGATTGGTAATACCCCGAGTGACTTTTCAACGTAAATAGAACCATCAATGTTATTTCCATCTGAATGCTAAGTGCTGACTTGACCATGTAGCTGAGGTCTTTTGGGTCCTTCCTTGCTATGTTATTTATATGCATGGTGATGAAGATACCAAGGTTTCTTTTCCTTGTTTTTGCTGAATTATGCATTTAGTGGCTCAGAGATAGGACTTGGACACAATATATGTTTATCTAAAAATACAGAGTTCATGGCCAACAACCTGCTGGTCAGCTCTGATGGAGAAATCTTTCATGTATTGACAAGATAAACTCTGTCTGGTAAGATAAATACTCAAAAGAGCAAACTGTCCTGATTCAATAAACAGGGTTGTGTGCTATTTGCAATGACTGCTTTTAGTTTAGACAGTCTGTATTAAGTGCTTTATTGTTTTACCTTTGGCTTGTAGTAAAGATAATGAAAATGTGCATCTGTTTAAGTTATTAGTTGCTGTTCCAGATCTCAGAGGAGACATGTTGTGGTGTGATGAGAGGTATGGCTGCTGGAAAGAGACAAAGTCCTCATGTGGTTTTCTTGTATGTGTCTTGATAAAGCCTCCACCTCTTAAACCAAACTCGTGGGTTAAATTTAACGGTTTTGGGATGTTTTGAGCAGGTTTGGAATTATTATTTTGCAGTTGGATGTGAAGCCTATTTCACATACGAATGAATTATTGTCTTCATGTAATTACCCCCACTTTATCTGTGTAATCTGATTTCTCCCAGAGCAACCATTTTTTTTACTTTATCTCATAATGTCCTTCCTGCAGAGATCGTATTGTTTCACAGATTTAACATGCAGTGTTGGTCTGATCATGGGACTGAAGAAAAGGGAAGCGTTGCTTTGTTTACGAGAAAGCTGTTTTGTGTATCATGGGAGTTGATTGGGATGGAGGACTCTCATGTGATCTGTAGTGTGCAGATGCTGACATCTCCATTAGGACCATGCAATGTCTTCCCTGTTCACCGATCTGCTCACAGATCTGCCCACAAACAGATTCATTGTGAGAGTTGTCATGGGATTTGCAGCTCAGATAATATATTCCCTATCAGACAAGCCCCATAGTCAGCAAAATAGGGACTGTGGGAATTCTTACTCTGTGTTCTCTTGAGGCTTTTTGTGTACTTTGTGTTCATTTTATAAGTTAAAAAAAATTGTTTAGTTAATTTATAATGTTACTAGCACAGAAAACTCCCTTTATGCATTTTGATTTGATTCGTGTCACATGGTGGTTTTGTGAAGTTTTGCAAATAAAATAAAAAATTGTATTTGTTAGGAGTGCACTTTAAGTATTTTGCTTTACTCTAGTAGCTTCATACCGTATGGCTTTACATACTAAAGGTCTAAATTATGTTGTAAAATTATTGACAGGTGATGATGCAAGATGAACATTTGGCAGATGCTTTTATCCAAAGCGACTTTCAGTGCATTACAAGGAACACAAGGTGTTTTTGTCAATTTGTGTGTTCCCTGGGTTCAAACCCATGACCTTTTGTGCTACTAACTCAATGATCTACGACTGAGCTGCACAGGAACGTATGTACCTCAACTGCACACAGTGTTGTAGGAGTTAAAAGCAAATTAGTGCCACTTTTCTTCTGTTAAAGTTGTGTAGTTTAGAATTTATCTGTGTCATATGAGAAATGCACAGTGTATCTTATGTAATGGTGTAAGAATATATGCAAATCCCAAACCTATGGCATTTGTTAATGCGGTAAAGATTTAGTCCACAGGGTGGAGCTGTGTGCATTTATTTCACAGGCAGCAATGTGAACACCTGTCTGCCCACCGCTGCAGATGTAGAACAGACTGACATCCATGGATGAAGAGGATTGCAGTTAGGTCTATGATTAGTTCAGCCTTGCTCACAATTTAAAAATAAGAATTTGATTAAAAACAAGAATTTGAGGAAGGATAAATGTAATCTATGCTTTTTACATTGCTGGGGTAGTGATAACAAGGGTAGTGCTAAATGAGTTATCAGAGGAAGTGCTTACATGCTCATTAGTGGCTAAAAATAAGAAAGGATATATTTCATTCGTTCATAATGAAGCGGACCCTCCCTAAATCAGTCAGAACAATCTGTGCCATAGTAACAACCTGAAGTTGTTTTTCAAAAAATATCTGCACAAGGAAGAATACAAGCTGTAACTAAATTCATAGCTACAATCATGAATATTATTAAAACTGGACAACGATATCCGTTGCAGTTGCACAAATGAAATGAGATTGATTAACGTTGGATTGTAAAGTATGTTGGTGGTAATGCTACACACTTTCAAAAGATTGTCACACTCTCTGTTAATTCTATAGTTCAGGTGCTTCCTTTTTTTTCGCAGTTACAGCTTGTAGCTTCAAAGGAAAACTTAAAGAAATCACTGAATCATGGACTAACACCGTGTCCTAACTACTTGCAATGTGTAAAGATTGTAGCGACAAGCAATTTGACTGTCCACACCAGACACGATGCGACAACATGTGACAAAATCAATCAAAAACCACAGCCAATAAATAAATTATACACAATTTAAACATGATTAAAATTGATACTGAGTTACTGAAACAATCTCTTATAAAAATATACTTGTTTGTTCACGTTCACTTAGCAGTTTATACATTCTTGTTTCTATTTAGTGATTTTCAAGATCCGAGTTAAATAGTTGTATTCATTGTTGTTTACAGGCTACAAAACTGGAAAAACAAAGTGATATTCAAACTCCCAACATCAAACTTTTAACATAATAAAGCACATAAACCGTACCTGAGACAATAGCAGATTTGTGTTGTTGTCCTAGCAGCATCATCGCAGAGAAATAGAAATTAGATTAAAATATAAAATACACATTTTATTGCATGTCGCATGTAGTTAGGATATACTTTCTTAAATAAACATAAGATTAAGTCCTTTCTCAGACTTTTGACACTATGCCTAGCACCTAAAATTGTATCTTTAAAATAAGACTAATTATGTCTGTATACATTTGTGCCATTCAAAGTGATGTATGTTATACGCATCTTTGTGATGCACCATATGAATGTTCATATCAACAATAACTGTGAATGGGCTTTGCCAATGTTAGTTGCGTGCTCACAGTAAGTGACGCATACATGTAACTAAAATGGCAGGATCTGAGTCACACTGTAATAGTGAGACAAAGACAACCAAAGTAAATTGGTTTATTTGGCGCTAGTATAGTACTGGCATAGAACACCACTACTGGCATAGTACACCACTTCAACATTTATTCCTTGTAATGTGTTGAGAAAATTCACTGTTAAATTTTATTGTAATATTTTACCTTAAAGGTGGGGTGCATGATCTCTGAAAGCCAATGTTGATATTTGAAATCACCTAAACAAACACGCCCCTATTCCAATAGAATCTGAACCTTCTCTTGATAGACCCGCCTCACAAATACACAACCCAGGCAATGATGTTGGTTAGTAGACACGCCCCTTACTGCTGATTGGCTACAAGTGTGTTTTGGTACTCAGCCCGACTCCCTTTTCCAAAGTGTTTTTCAAAAATCCTGCACCCCGCCTTTAAATTCCCCCTGTAGAGCTAAAGCAACTGTCCTGTGATCGTTTCAGCATTGAGTCTTTGCGGCATCCACAATTAATATCTATGACTCGTATTTCTGATCCACTCGTCCAGCTTTGATGATGTGATTGGTTACATGTTTGTGTAAAACCGAGGCAATTTCAAACCATTATTTTGAGTAAACTCAAATTTTATTAAAATTCTAAGTAATGGTATTGAATATTGAATGTGCACATGGTTTTTCTTAAAGCACATTAAAAACATCACATAGACATATATAAACAACCATAAAAAATAAGTTTTTTACCACAAGGGGACTTTAAGAGAAACACCACCGTTTTTCAATATATATTATGTTCTTACTTCAACTTAGACGAATTAATACATCCCTATCCTTTTTAAGTGCGTGCAATTTTAATCTTTGTACAGCTGGTCGTGAATGTGTAAACATTTAGCCTAACCCCATTCATTCCTATAGCTCCGAACAGGGATGAATTTAGAAGCCAACAAACACTTCCATGTTTTCCCTATTTAAAGACTGTTACATGAGTAGTTACAGGAGTAAGTATGGTGGCACAAAATAAAACTTTTGTTTGGAGCCATAGGAATGAATGGGGCTAGGCTAAATGCTACACATTCAAGAAGCGCTGTACAAAGATTAAAAGTGCACGCATTGAAAAACAATAGGTATGTATTAATTCATCTAACCTGATTTAAGAGCATAGTAAAATATTGAAAAAAGGTGTTGTTTTCCTTTAAATTTATTGGATTAACGGTGCGCTGACAGAATATAGCGTCATATATGCGGATGTTGTGATGACCGAGTGCAAAAAGGATCTGTTTAGCTGTAGGGATTAGATTAGTGTGAATGTCAGTATTTTGCTACATCCCTTTCAGCTTGACTGCTGATTTAAAATTTTCCTCAAGCAAAGTCATTGGAGACCCTCCCCCATGTTACTGCCTTGTTGCCCAGTGACCTGAGTGATTTTTCTTGCGTGACTGTTCTTATTAGACATTATGAAAGGCAAATGACAGGAATAATTGGCCTAAATGAACACACGAAGCATGTTCTGGCCTTAGACTTATTCTCCATATGTTATGGATTCGGACACTATTTTGAAAAGGTCACAACCACACTGTCCAGACAGATGCCAATGAAATCTTGTCGTCTTATTGGCCAATTTTTGAGCTCCCCCTCCCCCCGTTTCTTTCCTCCCTGTAAACGTGCAGGAAGTCACTCTGTTATTGCTCCTCCTCCATAGATGGCTATGCACCGGAGTTTGTTCGTGTGCCGTTCCTCTGCCTCACTGGATGTTTTTTCTCTCTCTCAATGTGCTGAATGACGTAGAGCACCCACGTTAAGAATGAAACTGTCTCAACCCAAGTCCTTTTAGACGAAGCCCATGTGACAAACCCCACGCGCTGCAACAGCTTTAGCTTCCCCTCCCACCTTCCTCTCTCCTCCTCTTCTCTCGCTCTCCTCACTTCTCACAGTGCGTTGTGCTTACTGTGGCATTCTCCATCTCTCTTTTGGAAAAGAGCCGGCTTTATGATGTTCATCTTGTGTGATGGAGAGCTTTAACTGAAAAAGCCGAAAACTGGATATAGATGTGGAGATGCTCAATGTAAGCATCGCCGGTGAAGAAGGCAGCCTAGAAGACTAGTAGGAGGACAGAGGGGCATTTTTCATTGTGAGCAAGTGAAGCAGAAGAAAGGCACTGAGAGACACAGAAGGGAGCAGAGACGACGGAGAGGGAGAAGTGTGGACAACTCACTGGATGAAGAAAGCAGACTGGCTGTCCCTTCCCTGGCGTGATGGAGTGAGACGAGGAATGAGGGTGGATGGTGAGAGCGGGCAGCAGCAGCAGCAGTGGAGGGGCTGGAGGAGGAGGAGGTTCGGGGGGAGGTGGTGGAGCAGGAGGTGGCCGGAGAGGCAGGAGCAAGTATCGCTCGAGGAGGCGATTCTCCGGCTCCTCTGTGGCCGAGCGGCTCAGCTGCCATAGCGGCGACAAAATGTCGCCCAGCATCAAGAAGTTGGACTGTTTCTCGCCCATGCTGTGTCACTGCAAAGTGGCCTGTACGAACAGCACCATCTCACTCATGTTTGGATGCAAGGTGGGTGGCAGAGCTCAATTGCTGCTCTGTTTCACGATTTTTGGTTTTAAGATTGATGATAGGCTGTTAAAGCATTGCACCTCCAAGTTTACCCAATAGTTGCTGCCTACAATTTAACCAGCTGTAAGAAATGCCAAAGTGAAAGAGACTGAACAGCAAGCCACATATAAAATCAACTGATGAGATAAGAGGAGTTGTCTTAGAGCACTCCTGTATAGACAAAAGTAGGGATATATAGGCTATGTTTAGTCGTAGGAAGCGTTAGGCTTCTGGTATTAAGGTACTTTGAGCACCCTAAACCAAGAGCTGTCAGTGCATTTGGCAGTGTTGTCTTTCCCCAGGTGACAGTTCTTTCTCTTTTAATCAGTCATTGGCTTATCTCTGCTCAGACTGTAGTTAACACTCTCTGCTCTCCAGTAATCTCTCGCTCTGATGGATATTGCATGCATTTCAGTGTATTAGCTCAGGGTAAAGCGTCACAGTAATATGTTAAAGACAACCTTATCAATTCAGTCAAATCTTCACTTACACTTACTGGGTTCACTTGCTTGGATTTTTATACTGAAGTGTTACATATACATTTAGTCATTTGGCAGATGCTTTTATCCAATGTGACTTACAATGCATTACAAGGTATACATTTTATTGGTATGTGTGATGAACCCATGGCCTTTTGCACTGCTAAGAAAATGCTCTACCTGCTGAGCTACAGGAACACATTTAACACAGAATCATACTGTGGCTAGATTACACAACCCTGTGCAGAATCAGTAAAAAGTTATTGAGCCATT
The DNA here is from genome assembly GCF_030506205.2 of Paramisgurnus dabryanus. Taxonomy (NCBI): domain Eukaryota; kingdom Metazoa; phylum Chordata; class Actinopteri; order Cypriniformes; family Cobitidae; genus Paramisgurnus; species Paramisgurnus dabryanus. The sequence goes on along the minus strand of NC_133342.1, from coordinate 19,851,873 downwards.
ATTTAAAATGGGAATTTCTATTTATTTACTAATATTTGTGAACTTTTGGAATAAGTAGTACACAATTGCTAAAAATATAAGTGTTTTTTTTTGTTGATATTTTAGTACAAAAATCTTATATAGTGTGGCCACATTATTTTATTGTCATATCAAAATATATTATTTTGTAACTAACTAAAAAAATAGAAGCGTTTCACTGAAAGAGACCTTTTGTTTTAATTAACCTTTGGCCTCTGTCATGACTGCTGTCCACATGTTGCCGTATAGTGTCCCATGTCACTTCAAATGATGGCATTAAACTCTCATATCCTTATTGCACAGCCCATAGGATTACATGTCATCTGCTCTGCTTGGGGTTTATGTTCAGTTTGAATTCATTGTTAATTTGATTGAGATTCTCACTCAAATGTATTTGAGTGCAAACTCGAAATACCACAAGATCATTGTAAACTTAAGTGATTACCAGAGCTCTTCTCAAAGTGTCATGAAGAATTTAAGCTGACCATGGCAATATTTTTTAGTAAGGTTTAAAAATATAAAACTTGAAGTTAGACGTTTTCAATTCTATCTCGAAAAAGTGCTTATCTTCTGTTTATTTAAATCACTTGGCAAAAAAAAGATTAGAGTTTAAGACATTTTTTGTCGCTTGTAACAGGATATAAATATACAGTTGTGCCCAAAAATGTTCATACCCATGCCAATTGTTTAATTCTGGTGAATTTTCTGGTGAACATTTGGCTGGAAAAACACACGAAAGACTGTAAGATATTGTGTTAGGGATAAAATGAAAATTATTAACTTTTTTTATTAATGTTTTGACAAGATTTCCCATGTCAAAAATTATTCATACCTTTTCTTGATAATCGATGATTTCCGCTGGGATTTTGGACCACTACTCTTTTGCATAGATCTCCAGGTCCTGAAAGTTAGAAGGCTTCCATCTCTTTGGTCTTAAGTTCTATCCACAAATTCTTATTTGAATTCAGGTCTGAACTCTGGCTTGGCCACTCTAAAACGTTGATTTTGTTCTCTGCCAGCCATTTCTTGACCACATTTGCTGTGTGCTTTGGATCGTTATCTTGTTGGAATGTCTACTGCGTGCCCAGGTGAAGTTTGTCTTCATATTGTCTGATGTTTTGCTTCAGAATTTTAATGTAGTCTTTTATTCATGATGCAACTTTTTATAAGGTTGCTTGGCCCACGTACTGGCTGAAAAACAATCCCAAAGCATCATGTCCCCACCACCATGCTTGACCTTGGGGATGGTGTTCTTTGGGTTGAATGCTTCACCTTTTTTTCTCCAAACAAAAGTCCCATTCCTATTTCCAAACAACTCAATTTTGTCTCATCAGACCATATTCAATGACAAAAAGGATTCTTCCTTGTCTAGGCGAGCTTTTGCAAAGTCTAGACGAGCTTTTTCTTGAAAAAGGTTGGTGTCCATGAAGGCCAGCCTTGAGCTTGTGCATTGTCCTCTGGAGTGTCTGACTTAAAAAAGTTGTTACTAGCATAATTTAAATTATTCAGGATGGCGTTGCTTGTGATTCTTGGATTCTTCTTAGCAACCCGCACTACCATTCTTGCCAATGCAGGGGTCACTTTTGGCTTCATACCAAGTCCTTTTAGATTTTCTACAATGTAAACTCTTGAACTTTTTAATAATGCTTTTCACAGTGGCAACTGGTACTTAAAAACATTTGGAAATACCTTTTGTAGCCTTTCTTTTTTTGGGAGCACCCATGCGCAAACGAAGGTCCACGCTAAGCTTCTTGATTTTACCCCTAACTCGCAGTTGACCAGAAACTGAACTGAATTTATAGTTGATTAGAGTGCTCTAGAACATGCCTAAAGTGAACATACTAAACTGTAAACTGAATTTTAAATGGTGCAGAAGGTTGCATTTTCAGAGAATTTTGTGATAAGATCTGGGGTATGAATAATTTTGCATATGCAACATTTTGTCATTGTATAAAAAAAGAGAAAGAATAACTAATATTTTTTATTAATATCACTAATATGACTTCTAGTCTGTGCCCACCTTCTTGTGTCATTACCAAACCAGTTTCCTAATTACCAAATAAAAAATCGGCATAATAATTTTTTGCCTGGGTATGAATAATTTTGAGCACAACTGTACATATTCAGGTGTGGACAGGTTGTTAAATTGATTTACAAGTAATGCCTGTTTACCATGAATTGTAATACAAAAAAATTGAGTTGATATCATTTTTCACATTAAACTGGAGGGGAAAACAGCAGTCTGACAGTGATGTATGAGAGAGGCTGTGCTTGCCGTTGAACCGCTGCTTGCGTAAATACTAATTTCTTATTCAGTTGTCCTTTGTTCCAGAACATATTGGCTAAATGTATAGCTTCTATTTTTTAAGAGTTTATGATCGCCTTGGTAGCTTCCTTCTCTCATTCGCTTTCTGTCTTTCTGCCATGATCTATCGATCTAACAATGACAAGACGGATCTATAACTGTACCCCATCTATCAGCAGGGCAATGTCTCAGCATGTCAACACAGTTAACCAGAGGGACATGTGTAACACTCATGAAGATTCAGTTTTATAGTCATTAGGGAATTTAAATGCTGGTAAATTTACCCACCATTGGTATTTTGTATTTTTCACCAGTTCCCTCCCCGTGTTCTGTAGGGTCCAGCTTCTTTGGTCAGCTATTCATAAGATTCTCATTTTGATTGGATAGACACATGGTGCTTTCATATATCAAGCACATTAAAAGTTGCATGTTAAACTGGGTGCAGTTGTTTTGTGTGCAGTGTCATGTTCTTTATGTCAGGAAGAGTCATATGAAAGAGAAATGGCTGAGTGGATGGACTTAAGCTGCATGCTCTTGTCTGGACTGTCAGACCAATGGCACAGTTGTAGCATCTGATCACACAGATGGGGTGATTGCCCAAATGCCATGTCATGTCACCCCACTCCAGATTTTGTTGTTAGACTCATTTACCAATTATTTTCTTTCAGCACTGGGACTGATGGCTTGTGTACGGATTTAGTTACAAACAATCTGGCAGCATCACTTTACAATATTAGCATTTGGTCACCCTTTTTAACCGCAGGACTCTGTGTCCACCACACTTGTCACTTTATGAATTAAGACTGATTATGATGAGATGAGGTGCATTATGTAATTGTTGCAATATATTATTATTTTTAATCAAACATGTACTCATAGCACTTGTTTAATGTCTATATTGCTGTTTTATTACCACTATTAAGACATTTTATATTTTAAATGTACCAGAGGTCAAATTAATAATCTTTTGTTTCATCAATACATCATGGCACTAGATGCCTCCCTATATAACTGAAGAGAAAAGCCTGTTTACTGGATTTCTTTATCCTACTCCTAAAGGATGAGCTGATGTTCTAGTGAGTGGGATGCTGCCAGTGTAATTTGGAGAAATCCTTTAGAGAAACATGTAAACTAATTCTGCCACTTCATAGCTAACTTCACTGCCCTCGGATATTGCTAACTTATAAATGATGAAAAATGCATGCTCTAATACGAAAGAATTACTAAATTTAAAGTTAATTCTTCACAGAACATGTTTATTGGAAAACTTAGCAACTAAAGCCGCGCTCATAACACAGGTTTTTCATCCTGAATTTCCCCTTTTTTCCATTTCTAAGAATTTGAGGAAAAATTGGGTCTAGGATCTTGATCGGTTCCGATGTGACGTTTACTGATGAAATCTCACACATTCTGATGTGCTCGCAAGCAAACATGTTTGATATTTAGAATTTTAAACCGGGATGATCCCATCAGTACTTTCACAATAGCCACTGAGAGACAAAGGTGAATCACTGACCTTTTTAAATAGGGACTACTAAACAACCAGCTGTTCATGTCCAGTTGACCGTGGAAACGGAGAAACTGCTTGTGAAAGTGTGGCAACACAACTTTCTGTGAAATCATGACTATTCCGTTAAAAACAAGCTGAGGTGAAATTGGCTTTTTTAACACACCTGCTGAGTGTAAAAAGCTGCTAGCGTAAGCTAGCTAATATAATGATAATAATAACAGTCTCTATTCGTTTACATCTGCTTCCCCGTGAGGTGACGTGAAGCGCTTTCTCTGGCATGATAATCTTACTAATATCTTGTAGTGTGTGTTGTGCCACATTTTTTGTTAAATCTTGTAGTGTGAGCATATTTCAGAATTAAAGGATTAGTCCACTTTCTTAAAAAAATCCAGATAATTTAGTCACCACCATGCCATCCAAAATGTTGATGTCTTTTTTTGTTCAGTCGAGAAGAAATTATTTTTTTTGAGGAAAACATTCCAGGATTTTTCTCATTTTAATGAACTGTAATGGACCCCAACACTAAAAACTTAACTCAACACTTAACAGTTTTTTTCAACGGAGTTTCAAGGGACAGTAAATGACCCCAAACGAGACATAAGCATCTTACCTAGCTAAACGATTGTCATTTTTGACAATTTTTTTTTTAAAATATGCACTTTTGAACCACAACTTCTTGTCTATCTCCGGTCCTGTGATGCGCCAACGCGACCTAACGTAATTGCGTAGTGACGTAGAAAGGTCACCTGTTACATATATGAAACGCACATTTGCGGACCATTGTAAACAATAAACTGACACAAAGACATTAATTTCATTTGACATACAACAACTTCTGAACGGTCCTTTTTCTCCACACTTGTAAACACTGGGGCGTAGTTTCGCATACATCTTCCCTGACCTCTTGATTTGATGACGTATTGCGTGAGGTCGCGCTGGCGCATCACAGGGCCGAAGATAGATGAGAAGTTGTGGTTTAAAAGTGCGCTTTTTTTATTGTCAAAAATGACAATTGTTTCGCTAGATAAGACCATTATGCCTCATTTGAGATTGTTTACAGTCCTTTGAAACTCCATTGAAAAAAACTGTTACGTGTTGAGTCAAGTGTTAAGTGTTGTGGTCCATTAAAGTCCATTAAAATGAGAAAAATCCTGGAATGTTTTCCTCAAAAAACATAATTTCTTCCCAACTGAACAAAGAAAGACATCAACATTTTGGATGACATGGTGGTGAGTAAATTATCTAGATTTTTTTTTAAAGAAAATTGACTAATCCTTTAACTTTTTCCCCGCCATTGACGAGATATCTCGTCAATTAAGAGAAAACGCTTCCCCGCCAATGACGAGATTTTCCGTCTTTCCGCAATACCGCTATTATCCACCAGGTCCGCAACTTTTTAAAACCGGAAGTATTGCCCTATGGCAAGCTGCTGCATGTCCGTGTCTGTTTTAAAGATCGCTCTGAATGGGATCTCTATGAAAAGTCCGTCATAAAAACTGCTTTTTGCTCAAAATATAGTGTTTTTGCAAAAACCTACCCATATTCAAAAGCTGATTGCAAAATAACCACTAAAGGTAGGATGAAACGTTTTTTTTTGTTTGAAAGCAGAGGGTCTGTTCTTTCATTTGGTATATTGTATGTTTATATATTTAAAGAAGAACATTTTCTGGAAGGCATTAAACTTTGGTGAAAATCATGAAAAATGCTGGCGCTGGCTGGCAACTTTTTTTAAAAACGCTGGCGGTGAAAGAGTTAAGAGAAGAAAATCTGTCAAGATTCTCATTCATATGTGTTTATTACCCAGATTTAATAATCGGACGGGATTTTTAAAATACTGTAGTGTGAGCCCAGCTTTAGCCAAAAAATTTAACAACTTTCAGTTACCTGGCTTTGGAATCATTTGTCAATGTTTTTTAAAATTTTTTCCTATATAGCATTTTCTTGTGAAAGTGTAGTTAAGTGTCAAAATTATGATGATGATGATTTATATTATTATTATTGTTCTTATATGCGGCCCGTAACCTTCCGTACTATAAATAGGAAGTAAGGGAAAATTAACTCTACAGCTAGCTGGTTGTTATCACAGAATAAATGACGACATAGTGATCAGGACCCGGTTTAAAGCAAAATGGTTTGCATCACCCTAAAGGTAATTATTTGGGTTAATTACCAGGCTTACTGAATATTATCCAGCTTTTTACACGGCTGCTTGCTACATGAGTAAATATACTGTATGGGAAGATTGGGCACACAAAATTGCCTGTTTTTTAGCAGCCTAAGGCTAAGATGCGTGCATTCGGTCTAAACATTTGTAAATAAAATCTAACATATCATTAATTAAGCATTAATTAACTATTAAACTGCACCTGTCAGGAATCCGGATGGTAGGCACTACCCGGATGAGGCTGTGTTATTTGTTTCAGGTGGTTGTTATGTGGGAATAATAAACCACTGAATGTCTACGTGAACCAGTGAAATTAAGCATTCCAGAGCGATGTGTTAAAGAGCTTGTTAAAGAGATGCGTATTAGCTTTTTGGGCAATATGACATTTACGATTTACACCTGGTGGTTGATGAAATGAGTGTGTCATTAGTCAGAGCACTGGGCAGTTAAAAAAAAGTTAAAAAAGGTTTTCTGTGTGCGGAAAACTGTCTACATTTTACATAATTTTTGGGTTGTTTTAAGGTTGCTTGTTTTTTTAAAGCAGTGGTTCTCAATCTGGGGGCCCCTGAGATGGTGCCAGTGGGGCCCCGGTGTAATGACATTTTCTTTGGTGGGGCTACAAAGGGATGACCGTACAGAAGGGGTGGCACACGCTGAAAAAGTTTGAGAACCACTGTTTTAAAGGATGTCGATTTTTGATGTGTTATGATCAAATTAAAGTTTGTGGGATTTTTTGCCATTTCATCCTACTGGCAAACATACAAAACAATCTGTTGTGTGTGTGTGTGTGTCTGTGGATGTTGGGATTACATGCAGAGATAGATGGTGTTGGCGCATTGAAACGTTTTATTGGGATTCCAGTCCTCAGTGCCGGAGTATCAGGTGTTTCCCAGAAAAGCCTCAGATTAAATAGTGAGCTGCCTAACTCAGTCACAAAGGGCCATGACTCAATAGCGAGTGGTTGTGGTTGCCAGGAGATCCTCCTCTTCATGTGCTCATCAGGGAAGACTGTGAGCTCTCCTCTTCTATCATGTGCTTCCTCCCGCACTAAACACCTACAATACAGTCTTAATGATAGGAATTCTTTATGCCAGTCTTACCGATGTTACCATTTATGGATGTTCAGGGAAAATTATATAACACAGCAGTATTGTTAGGGAAAGACTAAACCTCCCGAGCTCTGTGCACATGCTCTAAGAGAGAGGTGTGTTTTAAACACCCATACTGCTTTTTATTGTTGACAAGGCTTACTCACAGTGTTTGGTGTGGTTGCATTGCTTACGGTACATATAAAGAAACACTGTACTTGCAGTGTTTAGAGGAACTGTTTGGAAAATGGCATCCTGCTGGGTTCAGATGACTCAATATGCTGTTGGTAGTCATTGTCTTTATCTATCAAGGTGATTTATAGATGTATCAGTCTCATTTCAGTAGTCCCATTCTGGAATGCATACATTTTCACTTCCTCTGACATGCATATAAATTTCCTAATAAGGAGTCGTCTTTAATCATTTCATATCATCAGTTCAAGCTTGAATTACCTTCATGTTGTTGTTTGCATGTCAGCAGTCTCACCAAATAGTCATCCAGCCAAATAGAACAAAGATCTTTAGATATGCAGAAAAGTCGCACTATATGTCTAGCTTGACACCACATCCGAAAAATATTGTTTGTCACATGCATCTGCATGTATACGTTTCAAAAACCAGCTGCGACGAAATGGATATTCATGTCTTGTGACAGATCGACTGACTCACTTGAATAGACTGCTGTTGCCTGTAGGCTGCTGATAGGATTAAAGCAAAGATATTGGGTATAACAAGATTGAGGACTGCTATTACTGTGAATTGGTCGAAATGTAATGCTCAAAATGACTGGTCTAGCGACGGAAGTCCCGTATTCCGGTAAAAATACCCAATCGTCAAATGGATAAAGACTGCAGATTCTCTGGTGGAGGGGCTCTATCCACCTTATTTTTGACCTAAATGTGGGTCCCGCCATCTTTGAGCTCCTTTGTGTAAGACTTGTACGAAAGATACTGCTGCTGACTGTCAGATCGAGTGAAGCTTGATGTGTTGCCATAAAATCACAAACATGTCGATTCAAAATTTTACCTTAAAAGGTTAAAAACACAAAGTCTTTTCTATTCCATGTACGCATATTTGCGCATTGAAGACCCGTCACCCTCGAACAACAACACAAAATTATTGAAAATAGCCTATGTCTTCATATGATCTGTCAGGCTACTTCTTCATTTTATCCTCACACTGGTTTATACATGACAGGTGTAGTAAATATTTACCATAACTGTTTTTAATCATGTTTTATGCATGATCCCACCACAATGTTTTCTACCAGCTGGCTATTGAAATGGACGTCTCGCACAAAGAATGGAAATACGTCACATCACTTATTTCCGCGGTTGAAAATTAGGTGGATGCAGAATCTCGTGAGGTGCGGGTTTAAACCGCATGCTGCGGTGACAGAATTTTCCCACCGGTGGGCTTATAAATTTGCATGCAGACGTGCGCATTTTACTTTCACTTTTGAATTACGCAACTGTAACGAAAGTAAATGATTTAATTACAAGAGAATATCAAAACAACGGTGAAAGACGGTGTCGCGGTGGGCAAGTGATCTAATCGCGGCAAGCCTAATTCAATGACGCGGCAAGTTTAAGTTATTAATTATTAAATCGATCCTCTGAGTTACGGATCGATCTTTAGAAAATAATATGAAAATCGATTCAGAATCGGTGAATCGATTTTTTCAACACAGCCCTAATTTTAGCACGTGATTCAAGAGATACGGATCATAAGCCCCATTGACATTCATAGATGGATAAAAGAAAGAGAATGGGGCTCATGATCAGTTTGGTTTCAAACATTTCTCTAAATAACTTCCTTTGTGGTCATCAGAACAAAAAAAATGTGTACTGGTTTGTAACAACATGAGAGTGAGTAAATGATAACAGAATTTTTATTTTTGGGTGAACTATGCCTTTAAGTATAGATAGGAGTTAGTTTTGCATGACTGAAATGGCTTAGTGGCCACTTTTTCCAATTATGTTAAGTGAATATGCTTATAACTATGCTGTGAGATTAGGGCTGCACGATTCAAGCTAAAATGTGAATCCCGATTTTTTCCATGGGAATTGAGATCCCGATTCTCTCACCCGATTCTCTTTATTTTAACAAAAACATTTATTATGCACTTAACTAAAAAATGTGCTACAGGACTTTCAGTTATAATAACGTTTCTTAAAAGTCTCTTTTTCTTATTTTAGACCCCTTAAAATTTAGAATAATTTAAAATTTGTTAGCTGTTAAATTGCACCTGTGCTTTTTGTACTATCAAACTGGCCAACCTTAAAACTTTAAAAACACTAACGTTAAACCTTTAAAAGACTAAAAGATCAACATTTTGAGGCATCAGAGAGAAACGCAGACATGTAACAATGTTCCCCTCGTGCGAAAAACCCTTTCTAATGGGGAACGCAAAGAGGCCGTTTCTCAATGTGAAGGCTGCAGCCTCTCTGGAGGTCGCATTTCTAAACTGCGCATCATAAAGACTGTCTAATTTCAGAATATTAACAATTAACGTTATAAAGATGACTAATATTTTTAGTTAATAATAAATTGTTGAAGTATGTTAATGACTTGCGAATGTAATGCTCCGTTGACTCAAATGAACCAGGCTTGATGACGTATACAGCCTGCATGCGACCTCCTGAGGTTGCAGCCTTCCGATTTAGAAACGTCCGGAGCCTGAGGTAAATAATTTCCTTGCCTTTTTTCGAAACCAATGTTGTTGCATCTTCACTTTCTCCGTCGCCACCAGGATTTTCCACAGTGACACTCGTTTATCCTCTCTTTTTTGTGAAAATTGCCGCTCCAGATCCACCAAGTAAACAACTGTGTTTAGGTCTGCCGCCTTGTTATACGTCACGCGAGTGACAGCGGAACACCGCAAATGAGATGAGAGAGAGGAGAGAAACGATCGGGTCTGATTGGTGAATGAATAGGGTTTGGTTTTACCCTGTATGAGTGTGTGTTAGCAAGTTTGACTGATATTCTTGGGTTGTTGTAATGTAAATACGTGAACACTTGAACGCAGAAACTGAATACAGGGAAATACTGTAAATGCAAGTGAATCGCCGTCATTTAAAATGAAGATCACCTATATGTATGAATCGAGATCGTGATTCTTTTTCGATTAATCGTGCAGCCCTATGTGAGATTTATTTGATTCATTCATTCATATATGTCATTAAACTAAACATTTGCGTGAGTTTACAGTGCTAAATACAATTTGTTCTGCTTTCCAATATGTAGACTACTTGGCTATTAATTTTTCAGTGACTGTTTTAATGGTTTTCTTAAAAAATGCAGTCTAGTGTATTGACCTATTGAAGAGCAAGGTATATACTGGCATTACCTAGACGTTACAGACACATATTACCAAGCAAATGCAAATGCGCCTACAGATTATACATCATGCAAATGGACACAGCTGAGTGAGTGAACCGGTCCAGCCTGGTGTCAGCTTTAAATAAGACCGGTTGAATCATAGGCTTACCTACAGTACAGTGAGTAGTAGTCAGTGTCGGATAAACCTGTTGCCATGGCAACTGTGGCCCTCCTCCGCCTCTGTGGAAAAGACTCATCAGAAACCTTTCTGTGTAAGCATATACTCTATTACAGAGACAGGGGAACCAGTACTGAGTATTCACTCCTTGAAAATACACTACTGTAAGGGAATGTGTTGAATGTGTTTGGGTCTAGTTTTCTGCCAAATTCAAAACATAAAAACATTTTTTGATATTTTGCTTGTGGGAAATCTTTATCAACATAACTTGCTAAAAAGCCATTGGAACCATTTAATCTTGTCTTTTTGTTTTGCTTTACTTTGTTTTGCTTTGTTTCCTTACATTTCATTACTGCTTTTTATTTAACAGCTTTTGACATTTGAACAAATGTGACCCATGCTGGCAAAATGAGTCGGAATACGCATGGTCTAATTTTAAACTACAGGTGAAAGCAAGTATAAATGTCGATTTTGGTAGAAATTGAGATTTTCCCAAAAATAAGTACATTAAGCCCTCGTATAGTGATCCCATAGTCATTATACATATAAAAAGATCTTGATTTGTACTTTTTTGAGAAGTGCACCGTTTTAAATGCATAATCTAATACAAAGATGCGTGCATCCATATGCACGTCTAACATTTTGGTTTCTTGCAGGAATTAGAAAATAAAGTGCAGGACTTGCTTCATGTTTAAAGATTTATCAAGAAGGATAAAGTTCGGAACCTGATTGATGTTAAAAGAGTTATTGAAGGCGGCAAGACTTGAAAGCGATCTTCCTCGCACTGACTGACTGTGCATTCACACCGCCAACTGCGACAGCATCAATTAAAACTCTCGCTGCCCTGCCAACAACGCTAAAGAAAAAGTGTAGTGGACGCACTGATGCTCGAATGCATTATCTGAACTCCTCTCAAATGGAGGTTTCTGCCTTTCGGTTGGTTGCCGCAGAACGTTTACGCTTTCCGTTTGGTTTCCAAATTGTGTCATAGCTCATTACCATAAAGTTGAACTGATTTCAACTCTCTTCGACGCTCACACCATACATGACGTGCCGGGCCACTGCTCGCCGCCGGCTTTTATTGAAAATGATTGCACAGTGATAGATCAGAAGCATGCACACAAATGCGTGAGCGTACTACCCCGATATATATACACAGAGAATTACAGTTTAAAAAATCTATTTTGACAAGATATCATGCAGAAATAATCTGTTATAGCTTAAGTAAATTTTTGTTAACTGTGGGCGAAAATATCTGACGTGTTGCATTATATAATATAATGCTACACATCAGATATTTTCGCCCACAGTTAACCAAAAATGTATAATATAATATAATATAATATAATATAATTTATATTAGATTTATATTAAAGCTGTCTATCTTAATGCCAATCAAACAATAAAAGAATGAAAAAAGGTTTACATATATTTTCCCTATAGATATTGTTTTTACTTCATGTGTGCCAAATTTATTAGTTTAACCAGTGATTTTAAGGTATGGATGTTGTAATTTTTGTTTTTTAACCTTCAAAAATCTTTTTTTGTTTTTTTTCGATTTTTCTGATATTTGACTTTGCACACTAGCCGTTTCTCAATATGTGTTCTTGTCTGTACTTGTGTTCTTGTGGACTTGTGAAACGTCATCAGTCGCGGCCCAAGTACTGTTCCAATTCAAAGTTCGCATCAAGCCCAAGTTCACATAAAATCCCCGGATGTGTTCTTGATCCGCCCATTTTATCGAGGATGCATCAGAGGAGACTTGTGTGGACTTATGACAGCGAAGTTTCCCAGAATGCATTTCGCGTCAGGAGTTCGTTCTTCCGAGTCTGAACTTGCAAGTTCGAACTACGAAGGACACAAGTCCGAGTTCGGCGTACTTGGTTTTGAGAAACGGCTACTATTAACTTCAAACAGGTCAAACGCTGTCATTTTTGTCCCAGATTCCAACAAATCATACATAATTTTAGTGTCAAAATGAAAATAACCAATTAATTTGCTTATTCCGATTAGGGCAGTCGTAGCATATTCGTGCCGTAACCCGGGAGTTGCCGGTTCGAGTCTCACATCCAGAAGGTTGCGACTGTGGTGCCCTTGAGCAATTGCTCCCTGAGCGCTGTAGGGATATCTGCCCACTGCTGTGTGTGTGTGTGTTCATAACTTGCAGTGCGTGTGTTCAACATTCACTGGGATGGGTTAAATGCAGTAAATGTTTCCAGTATGTGTTCCATTCTTGACAAAACATGTCACTTTCACTTTCAATTTGCCAGCACAGGTCAATGATTTCTTGTTTACAGCATCTGAAAAAGTTGCAGTAGTTTTGCTGTGCATATCCCTGCTGCTGTCAGTATTAGCGAAACAGCTTGTTGACACCTCCACTGCCATCAAGTCAGTCATATAGATGCTTCTAGGCATCTTTACCTTCAGTCAGATTACCATAAATTTTAGGAATACAGTACCTCCTGTCCCTTAAACCGAAACTCCTTCATAAAGCGTGTTGTACTTGTTATTTAAATAATACATGCTTACAAAACTGCAAAACTGCGCTCCCCCAGTTTGAGAACCACTGTGTTAGACTGTCAAGAAAAAACTCTCCAACGCAATATTAAATTCTTATATTTTAGTTGTCTTATCAGACTTGTCTCTTGTCTCAGCAGAAGTACAAGCAGCAGGATGAAGACACAGGATCTCCACAGGAGCAAAGCTCATCCCAGCTCACTGATGAGGCTCCTGGTCCAGAGCTCGTCCAAGTGGCAGAGAAAAGCCTCTCCCAGATTGAGAATGTTCACGGCTATGTGGCACAGGCACATATCTCCCCAATGAAGGTAAGCCCTGCATGTCTTGGAATCTGGGTTTGTTGATCAGTGTTCCTGTTTGACATGTGCCATGTTGTCAATTACCTTGTTGTCTAAATTCTTATTTGCCATGCTGTCTTAACTCCGTGTGGCTCTGTCTCTCTCTCTCTCTCTCTCTCTCTCTCTCTGTCTCTCTGTCTCTCTCTCTGACATGCACACAAACATGCACACAAACACGCACACAAACACGTTTTAGAATGGCTTTCCTTTAATCTACCACCATAGTACTGTTTTTATACAGTTAGGCATTTTTCAAAATTATCAATCAGAATAATTGTGTTTGACAGAAGCACTTTATATGATTTTTAATGACTCTTAAGCAAGAATCTTTTACTAAACTTCGTTTCAGTGGGAATCCCGTTATTACTGTGCAAAATACTCCAACAGGGGTTTGCGGAGACCACAGGCTGATTCATAATCTGTTGTAGTTCACAATAGACATCCAATGAGACAAGTTATGACAGACTATCATAATTGATATGAAGACAAATGTCCACCCCTTTTCTAAATGGGGAATTCATTTGTTAGGTGTACCATATGATGTTTACTGTATGCTGTGTTTTATACCTGAACACTGATTTTATCAGATTACAGTCCGGCTGATATCACATTGTGAATATCAAATTAATTCTAATGCTCTTTTTGGCCATGTTGACTCAAGTTTTTTAAGGATTTTACCAGTAGTCCAGTTTTTTACCTGCTCTTAGTGCAATGTGACATTAATAGCATCTCTAATTGCAAAGTAGTTCTCTATCCATTAAATTAAGTGATTCATTAATTTGTTTGTGTCACTCAGCAATAGTGCCTGAGGGGCATTTTACATGCCAGCATATAAATAAAAGTGCTGTTCATTACTATTTATTGTATGTATTGATGCATATAATTATGCATAAGATTTTTTTTTTAATTTTTAAGAATTTTTCAAGCAGGTACAAATGTATTGAAATACATATTGAATATTGTCAAAAAACTGGCAAAACATCAAGATTGCTTTTGTTCAATCTGAATCACCCAGCCCTCCTAAACCAGTGTCTCACAGTGTGAAACCCTTTTTGTTCATGATTTAATGAGAATCCAGAGCCAGTGTGCATTAACTGTTATTGTTTTTTTATTTTTTATTTATGTGAATTTGCTTAGCCTTTTGTTTTCTCATGGCTGACTGGAAACTAGCAGAGTTACTGTGTCTAGACAGAGGGTGAATATTCAGGGCAGGAATTAGTACATACGTGTGAACATTTACAAGCGTTGGTCCTGTGCCTGTTGTGTTTCTCTGCAGTCTTTAGATTTATGAGCTCCCAGCTTCCCCTCAGTCCTGATCGTAGTGTATGCCAGCAGCACATACACAGATGACAAATAATGCCTGCCAGTGCCACGCCACTTACAACCTTCACTTATAACCTTCACCTCCTCACAACGTAAATTTATACTTTTTATTTTTCCTGCCCTCATCACAAACCGTCATCCGTATTAGACACATCCTCATTATAACAGTACAGTTACGATCCCCGATTGTTGTCAGAGTCACTTTAGTATCTCCTCAGTTTTTAAATAGCATCTTCAACCTGAGCTCAACTATACTGTCCCCCAGATAAATGATAAGTTTGTTTTATATTGGTCTCCCTAATTTTGTTTACATCATCCCTGTCATTTAACTATAGCTGTTCTTGTAGGTTAACTGATAGATTATGCCACTGTTCAAACCCAGGGAATGATGTCAAACTGATAAAATATATTGAATGCTATCTAACTCGCTTTGTATTAACAATAGGTAAATGTGTAAATTAATCGACAAACTATAACTGAAAACATAAATACTGTTTTATTTACTAATTT
Source organism: Paramisgurnus dabryanus (assembly GCF_030506205.2). NCBI lineage: Eukaryota > Metazoa > Chordata > Actinopteri > Cypriniformes > Cobitidae > Paramisgurnus > Paramisgurnus dabryanus. The sequence goes on along the minus strand of NC_133342.1, from coordinate 19,836,601 downwards.
CGAAGAATTTAAATGTTAAAGGGACACTCCAATTTTTTCCAGCTCCCCTACAGTTAAACATTAGATTTTTACCATTTTGGAATCCATTCAGTTGATCTTTAGCATAGCTTAGCATAATTCATTGCATATGATTAGACCATTAGCATCGCGCAAAAAAATAACCAAAGGTAGTTACATCGTGTACTAAGAACAACGTAAATTTAAAGGTGCAATTTTTCTAGGCAGATATGTCCAGGAACTATACTCTCATTCTGGCATAATAATCAGGGACTTTGCTGATGTAACATGGCTGCAGGAGGCAGAATGATATTACGCAGCTCCAGAAAATAGTCCCCTGCTATTGAAAGTAACCAAGGGGACTATTTTTGGGCAGTGCGTAATATCACTACGCCTGCTGCAGTCATGTTATAGCGGCAAAGTCCTTGATTATTACGCCAGAATGAGAGTATAGTACCTAGTCATATCGGCCTAGAAAATCGCAACTTTTAATTTTCCGTCAGTCTTAGTACAGAATGTAACTACAGAAGAGTCCAGTTTTAAGTAGGAAAAATATTGACACTCTTTGGTTATTTTTTAGTCTAATCAGATTTAATGGATTATGCTAAGCTATGCTAAAAGTGGTACCGCCAGACCCGGAGATCAGCTGAATGGATTCCAAAACGGTAAAAATCAAATGTTTAACTTTAGGGTATCTGGAAAATTAGCATATTTTCAAAAAAGTGGAGTGTCTCTTTAAGTATTGACTTCCAAGGACATCTGGGACAAACACGTCGTCTTTCCCTGTAGCCGAGTCAGATTGATAAAACACCTGAGGTGGAAATTTAAGCTGAATATATTCACATAGCTGTTAGTTACAGACTGGAAGCTAATGTCACTCCTAGTGATTAATTACCTGCCATTGTAATTTGTACAAGACAAATTGATAGAATTCTTTGTGTGTGAAAATGTTCTCATTTGTTAATGCTTTCACTTCACCACTGACAGCAATGGTGGTTTCTATTGCCACCTTGTGTTTCACTGAATTCATTGCATGTACTGATGGCTCTAGATCTTGTAAATGGTGTTGTGTCACCACCATAAGACGTTTGTTATAGTAACATTGTCCTGACCCATTTAAGTATGTTCATATATTAATGTATTTCACCCTGATGCTTTTGCATGTCAAAACAGACATCATAGTCCCCACAGTTGCCATTTGCTATTAACGTTGCCATCCTGTATATTAAAAATCTGTGATCCATTAACATTAGTGTTTTTATCATACCACTCTGCGTTTTACTTACCTTGAGATTGTGTTTCAATACCTGGTGAGCTGCCTACCTAGACGGCATTTTTGCTTATCATTGCTGTGCTTGAGCATCAAAGGGATGCATTTTAGGTTTCATGATACCCAAAAATGTTGACTAGGTAGGCAGCCTACTAGGTTTTAAAAAAAGACCCTTATTGTTTTAATGATGTAACCATTTATCCATAAGCACTTTTAACCCTTAGTCAAGCCTGTATTGTAATACGCTGAGTTCAATGCTCTTCTGTAGGTTGAGTCGCTGGAATGCATCTTCGATGGGCCGTCTACTATAGTGAATGAGGAGAGTTCTCCTCCACATACTCCCCTCTCCAACCCGTACCCTCAAAGTCCTGTGACCGTCCAGGTAACAGTCACACCTCCAACATGGCAAGCGGCATTTGCCATCTAAATGTGCTTCTGCTATAGTTAAGAAAAGCCAAACTGCAGCTTGCCAATTCTGTGTTTGTCAAGTGGCTGTTAGTCATGTGCGGTCTAGTGTTGGTCATCTCCATGCAATTAACGTAGTAGTCGGTGCAGCTTTTCAATGTTTCATGATTAGTTTCAAATCTTTTATCAGGCTTAATGCAAGCGCTACAGTATGGTATGGTTTTTAAAAATGCATGTACCCTTGTTTCCTTCCTGTTGTATTTATAAAATAATTAGATTTGATTGGTGCATGAGTCGTCTAGAATCGACATAGCTATTTGAAAGCCTATATTAAATGCAACAGTTGTTTGGCTGCGTGTGTGGAGGTGGTACCTGTTGATGCTGCATTCTCCTGGTGCATGCTGTCATGCTGTGATTCCTGAAATAATTCTGTATTCTCAAAAAGGTTTTTGCTTTTTTAGGATTTATTATGGATTTTGGGTAAAGATAGAATTACGTTGGCATATGCAGTCTTACAAATGGTTTGTAATTTTTTGCCCCACGCATTTATAAGAAGCAGGTGTTGGTATGGATTCGAGGCAGGGCTGTGTCCTTCAGTCACTTTTCTCATACAAATCACGAGCCTTCTGCCTCTCATTTCTCGTCTGTGACGTCAGTCCCAATATATCTCCCTGTTAGCCAAACTTGAACGGGTTGATCACACATTAAGGAAAACATCAGGAGAGCGCGTCACATGCGAAGAGGTGGAGGTCCCCTGGAATCTACCGCACCAGAGAGGAATTTCCACAGGAGCCAATGCTAGCCTGCTTCATCTGCGAAGCAGTGTGAAAACGGGGAAGGTCGACGCTGCCGAGTGATAAAAGAGAGGACGACACATTCATACGGCACAGGAGCCGTTTATCAGAGGCATAGTGTTGGACGGCTCTCTGCGTCGCAAGCCTCTGGACTTATTTCATTTAAGCAGAGTCAGTGCTAGCCGAGCCAAGAAGCCAGTCTCGCACTCTTACTGAGCTTCCTGCTGAGTCATTTTGAGCTGGAAGAGGCGAACACGGGCACCTGCAGCCGTTTGCGCTGAGCTCACATCCCATCACTGCACAGCCACGATCGGATCGGCGTGCCAGGAACTGCATCAGCCTCAGCAGTGAGGGAGAGAGAGGGAGAGGAAGAAGGTGAATCGTGTTAGGGGGCTGCAGAGATTGTGAAGCACTTTAATTCTGCTGCAGTTTGCATGCGTCAGGCAGCTTCTGCCTCTCTGTGTGTCGCAGCTCTTTGCTGATAACTCTACCTTATGTTTTTGTCGCCGGCACGCGCCATGCGCAGATACTGGCTTTGAGATGCCTGCTTGAGAAGAGGTGGAAGAGGGGCAGGTCGCTATAGTTGGGAAACGTTCGCTATATCACCGGAGCGTGAACCCCACACGCACCAACCTCAGCCCATAATGCTCAATTCGGTGTGGTATGCAAAAAAGATGGGTCGGCGGATCATGGGAACCCTCAGGAGAACCAAGAGGCGGCGTCTGCACTTGTTGGTAGGTGTGGAACTCTGCAACAGGAAACACTCAGATAGCTACGTGCCAGTCACTGCGCTGAGAACAATAGTGGCTTTCAGTAAAAAAATTAAAGATAGATGCTTAAACCTTGTTTTCCACCCAGACATAAGTTAGTTTATTTTGCAATATATATATATATATATTTGATAATATTTGTTAAACATATGCAAGTGCATGTCTGTGTTGTAGTAGTTGTCACATCAGTCTGTGTAGTGTAAGGTTTTCTCGAATACTAAAAAGATTGACAGGAGCATATAAAGCACCATAATGCTGTTTGCTTTGATGGGCAGAGGTGCGTCACTTTTTTGGTGATACGTCATGGATCTTTAAAGGCATTGATTGACATGCTGTCTTGTAAGGCCTCACTAAGGTGCTTTGCTTTGTAAAACAAACAAGCCGTCTTCTGTTACATTGCGGTAGTCACCTGTGTGCGTGTGATCTCTACGTCTATTTCAATGAGAAAATTTTAAAACACATATCTTGTCTCTCTGCTGCCTGGCAACCTGCGTGCCTCTGTCATGCAGCATTGCTCACAGTTGCTTTACACAGGGTGCGAGCTGCACGAAGCGTGCGGGGTACAGATGTGAATAGCAGCGGTGCTTTGCCACAGATGCAATCATTGTTGTTTTAACATGCTAGAATGCTGAGCGTCATTTTACTAGTCCGATTTACTGTGATGGTCCCTAGTCGCTAAATGATGCATGTAATTTGTTATCAAATGCATGTTGGATGTGCGATTTCCCCTGATAGCTTGACATGTTGCTGTGTATTTGGAAATGTTGATGGCTTGTTTATGTGTATGTACATGTAAATAGAACCTTGCATAAATACTTAATCGTTCTGTTGTAGTAGCTCTTAAGTTTACACAGATAAACAATTGCCTACATTTGGTTGTTACATTTGATTTATTCAAATAACCCAAACACAATCCATTATTTGGATATAAACAACCAATCGTTTTAAATAATTTAAAGGGTAGTTCAACCAAAAATGAAAATTGTTTCATCATTTACTCACCTTCATGTTGTTCTAAACCTGTACGAGTTTCTTTTTTCTTTTGAACACAACAGAATATATTTTAATAAATGATGGTTGATGACTTGATTGAATCTGTATTGTACCTATGGCTGTCACAATTATGAAATTGGGCTGGCGGTTAATTGTCTAATAAATTGTAAGGGTTATGACGATTAATTTGTTTGTTTTTTTCCCATGAAAAATTCACACATTATTGTGAATTTTTTTAATTTTATCTTTATATAAATATTATAAATATTAATACACATAACACATATTTAAAAGAAATTATTTTCATAAAAATCTGAAATCCTGATAAAAAGTTAACACAATGGAGTGTCTGAAAAAGAAAACTGAAAATAAAAATGCAATCAAAATAAACTATATCAGAACAGGCCTTTAATGTTAGCCAATCCTACTAAGGTAATATTAGTACTGGACCACATGCCTATAGTGCCTGCAAAAAAAAATCAATTCCTGCAGCTCCCCCTTGTGTTTTTTAGAGAGATGTGCAATCATTGCGGTGATCTGAAATCATTGCGATGAGGTCAAACAATCGCGATGAGGCAATTATTTAATCATTATGACAGCCCTAATTGTACCATTTAGGCACTGCCTGGAAAAGGATGTCTGCTCAAATGACTTTTTTATTAGACTCTTTCTGATTAAATATTTTAGCTCTTTTTACAGCCACAACTGACATGTATTCAAGTTAGAATCATGTATGGCAAATAGTACTTTGGGTTTGATGGATTGGGTGTTTTTCTTGATAAAAGTAATTCATGATGCTTAGTTTTGGGTTAGATCATCATTAGTAGCATTTCATGCAAACTATTTTTATCGAAAGACAACATCTGTCCATGTTGTCAATGGCTATGGCAACATCTGGGGATCCTGACTTTGCTTTCAACATCTATTGAGATGCTGACCATGAGCCTGACCTTGTCAATAGCTGGCCTAATTTGTGTGCCATTGTGTGGTCTATGAAAGATTTGAAAACAGATATCCCACGCTTGGTGCCCATTCTATTGGTAGAACGTCAAACTGTCGAGGGACCAAAGCTTGCTGTTTCATTTGCATTAGCACCTTCTTTTTATTTTATTTTTTAAACTTATAAACAGTTAAATTCATCTGTTATCTTCTGTCTATGTAACCAAGGAGTTCCTGTACCATTCAGTCTAATTGTCAATTATCAATGTGACGGGATGGCTTGGTTCTGCTCTAAATGGGTTTTGCAGGGATGATGTTAGACATGCACACAGTGGGTTCAGAGGTAATTTGCAATGTATTATTGATGTCCTGCCATTTCTTTTGGCATCTTTAGCATTGTAGTTTTGGATTCCATTCTGCTCTCTGAATTAATAGTTAAAGCAAAATCCAGACAATTTTCCAGCTGATTCAATAGCGTTTACGTGGTTACGCGAGGGTATGCCACACTATCATCGAGCTAACATGGTGTTGACACCCAATTGAAAATGTTTGCGTACCATCCAGCTCTAGTGCACTAATGAATATGTCAACAGATGAAGCTGAAGGGTCTGTTTACTGTGGCTTCTGGTGTGAGACAGGGGACCGGAGCCTGCATGGGAAATCCTGCTGGTTCTTTTAGATGTGCAAGCAGTTGCCATGGCTTTAAGTTCCCAGGGGAGTGGAGGCAGTGCCTGGTGACAAAATCAGCCAACTCATCCGGCACCTGTGGCACATCTACAGGACTGTTGAACAAGAAGAGCTTCCTTCCGACTGGGTGCTTTATCAGAATTACATCCGCAAGAAATGGTAATCCATATGATCCGACCCTAAGGAATTCTGTGTTTCTGGACAACCTCTGTTTATGCTTTTTGTAGTTATTGTTCATTAATGGACATTTTTAAAAATGAATGAGAGATTGAACTTTTTTAAATGAAGCTTACATATTATACATGTTTTATGTAAATACAGTTTTTCACTTCTTAGCATCAATTTTTTTAACGCTCACAAGCATTGATAGGGCAGAGTGACATTTCCAATTGGTCCTGGACAGGCAGCTGTTAATCATTTGATGGCCTTCAAATGTAGCATCTTGGAGGATTGGACAGATGGCTTTGCCGAAACAAAGTAGTACCAGCCAGCACACATAATTTGTCCAGCATCTTTGAGTCTTTTTCCCCATCTACCCATGGCTGACGAAAGGGCTTAAAATATTCATTTTTTTCTTTCCTTGGAATGTATTTTCGTCCGCATCTCTTCCGCTACCGTGCTGGATGGTTGTTACAGTTTTGCAGAGCAAGACTTGGATGGACTGAAGATCCAGGGGTCATGAGTACACAACATACTCGAGGCTTTGCTCAGATGAAAACTCCTGATATGCCCAGCACAGGAAAACGCACTCCTAATTAAGGAAGTTGTTTGGAAACGCTTTTAGACTCCGGCTCAATTTGTTTTCCGGTCTTTGTCATCGTCACGCTCCTGAGAGGTCACTGGTGCATCCATCGTTCATACGCAGCAATGAACTACATCTTCGGTGGAAACACACCGTATTCCAGGGGCAGTCGTGGCAGCAGTACCAATTCGGTCCATGGTAGCTCTGCTGGACCCAGGCTTAGGCAGTGGTCCATACGTAGTTCCTCTGAAGAAACTGCAAAACAGACCCCATCCCGCTGGCGTCGGTTGATTGCTACCCTCACCCACCTCAACACCTTCACCGACTGCATCATAGCTAGACCTAGTTCGGTAAGTTCTGCAGTCCACTCAAAAGGTGCCAAAAGGAGAATAGGTGCTTAAAAGGAGAATATAGAAATTATTAAGTGATAGATAATTGTAGCTTTGCGGTTCCCAATTTATATTGTGTTACAGTAACAGTACTTATGTTATAGTTGAGGTGGCATTTTAGTTTGTTTTTTATTTGCTTCCTGTGAAATATAAAGCCTTTAATATTTTTGAATGTTAATACTTTCTGAAGATGTAATTTAATATTGATTGCCACAAGACGTTATAAAGTTACAAACTAGTCAGAATGTGAAACTCACTTTGTGAGTATGCCCTTACTGTAAAACTAACTGCAAACTGCACCTAATGCAATCTCATAAAACAGTATTTTAAATGTAGAAGATGAATAACAGTCTCCAAAGCATGGGAACACAACACCATTTTAGAAATCAACTTCTAAAAAGTTTCTTCTTATACTTCAAAGTAACCTCAAATATTTTTCAAGGAAAGGTTTGACATTATATATTTTATGTGATAAATTATATATATATATATATATATATATATATATATATATATATAGATATAGATATAGATATAGATATAGATATAGATATAGATATAGATATAAATCTGCAATAGGGTCGGATATTAATGATTTCTCATGAAGTCTGCAAAGACTTCAGGTTCTTTTTTCACTTTTATACCAAAAGCAAAAAAAAAGAAATAAAATTTTAAATAAAATAATGCCTTTAATTAGGGTTATTCCCGTATTTAAAAATTTTCCATGACAGTTACACTTTTTCAGAATAGTTTTTCTGGTAACACTTTATAATAAGGTTTTGTTAATACATTAACTAATGTTAAGTAGTGCTGCCTCACGGTAATTCGCGACTAATCATTTGCAGAATAAAAGTTTTGTTTACATAATATATGTGGGTGTAATGTGTATAATAATTATGTAAAAACACACACACACGCACACATATATAATAAAGAAACATTTGCATGTGTTATACATGTTTATATTTTAAAATAATTTATAGTACATATAAATATCAATATTTATTAAATAAATATATTTATTTCTTAAAATTATACATGTATGTGTGTGTATTTATATATACATAATTATTATACACAGTACACACACATAAATTATGTAAACAAAAACTTTATTAGGCAGCACTAATATGAACCTTATTGTAAAGTGTTAAGAGTTTTTTCTTTCGATTTTTTGGTAGGGGGTGAAATATGACGTAGACACAGAGGTTCTTGAGGTTTACCAGCATGCGAAAAATGAAATAAATGAATTAGTAATAATAAAATGAATAAGAAATAATTAAATTATAGACATTTATTTAAATATAACTACCTTTTCGGCTACAGTCTTTAATGAAAATGTGTGCATCAAAGCACAATTGTGAAAGTGCTTTGTGTGTCCAGTAGGGGGAACTGGAGTCGCATTTTTAGATGTCAGGACTTTACATTAGCAAGACACTGTCACATGGGCAGTTGTGTGTGTGTGTCTGTGTGTGAGTTGGCACTGTAAAACTTACATTATTTAACAAAGGTTTAACCTGCAGATTGTTTGGAAGTTCATAAGAGCTGACATGCATACTGCTCTAAATGCTGAAGCTGTTCTTATTAACAGCCTGGCAGACTCGGGCTCATCAATTGAAATCCACTTATAAAATCAGCTTCCAATCCAATCACTCGAGTTGTCATGTCAACGCAGCTCCTCTAGGCCATTTTGTATAATTTATCTATTTGTAATACTCCCAGAGGACAGATTCTTTGGATTTATACACTATGGCAAGCCATCTGTTAAAGGAGTGTTCATACAGTATGTAATATGCATTAGTTTTTATGTATTCATTTTTCTTTCTATTGCGTGCCCTAAATCAAAAATGAAACTATTTGCACGTTTCAATCATCAAAATCTAATGCTAACCTTAATACCGTTGGACATCCCCACAATGTTGTTGCCATGCCAACTTAGGAAACCTATTTTGCTATAAATATCCCTTTAATGACACATCTATGGATATATAGGTGACGAGCTGTTTACTATATGGATCTTCCTCATGCTAGAGTACAAACGCTCTCTGCGTATTGGCTTGGTGGCTTTGTGTGTGAATCGGAGCTCAGCATTGATTATTCATGCCAGGAAAAAGCCCCTCCACGCCTGATGGCTGTGCTCATTGGAGCTCTCTAATTGGCATGAGAATGTGAAGAGATAAGAGGAAGGGTGATTGAGAGACGCAGAAAGCGAGAGGATCGACGTGCACATGACAGTCTGCACTGAATTTCCCCCCACTCGTTTGTTGCCAAGCGGATCTGGTTTTTGAAAAATTGGACGCTTCGTCTTCACGTTTTGTCCACGTGCCGAACATGACAACCTTCTACTCTGGCCACGAGTATGCTGGCCGAAGAGCACAAAGCTCGGAGAGGTCAGTTCACGAGAAGAGGAACGTCTCGCATCCGCTAGGGACCGTTAGACAGAGTGCGCTTCCCACTTCAATCCTCAAGCAACCGCATCTCCAGAAGATGGTCACCCAGGAGGGCTTCATCCACCCAGCTGGCTACAGCTCCTGCACCCTGCCCTCAAACTTAAAGACAAGGACCAGGTTCCTTGATTTTCATGATAGTGTGAATAAAAGCAAGAGCACCGCTAAAGCGGGCGGGCCAGTGGAGAGGTTTTCTGGCACTCTCTGGACCTCTGTGTCATTTGATAAGGTATGTTAGAAAAGCTGAATTGTTTTTGGACCACCTCTTCTTTGACTGTTATGTCAGGATGCTTTTCTGAAGTCTGTGGTATTGTCAATGGTTATATATGGGTTTATGGTCAAGACCAGGATTATGTTGACTAGAGTTGTCGTTATAGTGGTCGTGCTGATGTTGTTGTCTTCCACTGCTTGGTGTCATTCACTTTTGGCTTCTCATGTGTAGATGTATTGTTTTTCCATGTAAAATTCTTTTAAAGCAATTAATCCCACAATTAAAGGTCTGTAGTGGATGGGAAAAGTGGGACTCCAGTCGATGCTATTGACAAGCTCTTATTTCAGTCTCTGTGCAGACAGTGCGTTTGTGATTTAAGTACCTCAACAATCAGCATGCCCACATTGTGCATGCTGTGGACAGAAGAACTAAATTCTTGAACCAGGGTTCAAAATTAACTTTTTCCCCAAATTTAAAAGTCAGGAGCAACAGCAAAAATTAAGGAGCATACATTAAAACTACACTCTCAGAAATAAAGGTACATAAGTTGGGACAGTACCCTTTCAAAAAGGTACACTTTTGTACCCAAAGAGTGCCTATTAGTACTTCTAAGGTACATATTGGTAGTTCAAAGAAAGATACATATTTATACCTAAATGGTACATATTTGGACCTTTTTTTAAAGGGTACTGCTCAAGTGAACGTTTTTGTACCTTTATTTTTGACGGTGTATAGGAGCAGCACAACATCATCATCCTGAAGTTTTAAAGCTTGAACAATCAAATAGTTATTTACCACACACTTGACTTGTGCTTGTCCCATTTAAACAAGCTCTGATGCTTAAAAGGTGTAGATTCATGGGACCCTATAAAAACATTTAATGTTACTTTAAATAATTTATTTTGAATTTAGTTATTCAGTTATATTTTCTGTTTACATTTTTATGGATTCTGTATTTTTACTTTTCGTTTTCTTTAATGGTTCTTTACATTTCACTTATCAAACAGCATGTTTAATAAACGGATGTTAATTCGTAATGAATACATTTGTAAAATGTAATAATTTATCTTTTATCTAAAATAATCGAAAAGTGCTGCATAAAAAAACTTTGTTTTACTTAAAAAAGAAAGTACAAATATTTTGAGTGTGATTTATATTACATAAGAAATAAAAATAATTTAAAATCATAAATATTTTAAAACTTTACTATACAATAGTAACGTATTTCTCTAAACTTCCTTATGTTCATCTGAATTTTATTTTGATGGACTGTCACTGCGTAATTGACGATTGCATTTCTCAATGAAACAATGAAGTCTGTGTGAATTCTGACAGCAGCTCTGAATATAAACTAAAAACAACACAAAACTGAGTCATCCGTGTAAAGTTTCATTGGTCTCTGTGAGAGTTATTCCAAAATTAAAAATGCCACAGTATATGTGAACATTTCGTAAAGAAATTAAAACCGGTCGCACCACAACAATCATTTGCACTTGCACAAACGCTCCCAAATATATTTTGAGTTTGCGCCAATTAAATTTCTGGAGCATGTGCGACCAAAATGGTCACAATTTGGAGCCCTGTAAACAATTAAAATGTGTAACATCCTTCGTAAGGGCGTCATGCTCTTCTGCTGCATTGCAAAACCGACATATTCCAATTTTGAAATATTACCATGCCTCCACATGCTCTTCAAGAAATTAGTTATTACTATACAGCTGATGTTGTTTTGCATAAAACTGCATTAGTAAAAATGTTGGTTTTCATGTATTTCAAAGGGATTCCTTTATTTGTTCCAGGCTTTCTGTGAAAGTGTCTGTGTATTCAACAGAGAATTAAAACGTGTAGTAGTTATATACAGATAGCTCAAAATCAAGTATAGATAAACTTCAAACCATGATTGAGGGTGAGAAACCCTTCAAGCTTTCTTCCAGATGGATTTACTGTAAAGTTAATTGCGAAATCTGCATACTGTACTTCAACGGCTGTGAACTGCCTGTGGTCTCAGTGGGGGTTGATGTGACGTGCACTCAGGGAGGGGGGCTTGGAGTTTCTCTTTTCACTGGCAGTGTGTAATGTGGACATCTGCCCTATCATACTGTTACAATATGTGTCTTCATGACCATGAGTTTGTAGAGAAAGCGTTTGCCTCGTGCCATCACACAGTTCAGTAAACAAGCAGCAGGAGTTGTTTCACGCTCCAAGGCTACCAATGTACAATAGGTGTTTACATTTATGCATATATTCATGTCATGATTAAAGTGGGTGACCTGACTTTATGCAGCATACTTTAGAAAGCTTAAAGTGATGGTTCTCCAAAAATGAATGAACAACATTAACACACCCTCATGTTGTTTTAAACCTGTGTGAGTTTCTTTCATCTGTTAAACAATAACAATATCTTTTGGTAAATGATGGTAAGCACACAGTTGACTGCACCCATTGTCTTCCATAGTACCACATGGAATGGTATTCAACCACATTCTCATTTACATGTTCATTTCTATTTTCCATCCTTCTTATATTCTTTAAAGGGACATTCCACTTTTTTGAAAATATGCTCATTTTCCAGCTCTCCTAGAGTTAAACATTTGACTTTTATCGTTTTGATATCCATTCAGTTGATTTCCGGGTCTGGCGCTACCATTTTAGCATAGCTTAGCATAATTCATAGAATCTTATTAGACCATTAGCAGCATCGCGTTGAATAATAACCAAAGAGTATTTTTCTTATTGACAGTGCCTGAAAATAGTCCCCTGCTATTGAAAGTAACCAAGTGGACTATTTTCAGGCAGTGCGTAATATCAATGCACCTTGGTACAGCAGCAAAGTCCTTGAGTATTATGCCAAAATGAGAGTATAGTTCCTAGTCATATCGGCCTAGAAAATTGCAACTTTTAATTTTCCGTTGGCCTTGGTACGATGTTAACTACAGAAAAGTAAAGTTTTAGATAGGAAAAATATTGAAACTCTGGTTATTTTTAAGCGCGATGCTAATGGACTAATCCGATTCAATGGATTATGCTAAGCTATGTTAAATGTGGTACCACCAGACCCAGATATCAGTTGAATGGATTCCAAAATGGTAAAAATCAAGTGTTTTTTTTTTTTTATTGGAGTGTCCCTTTAATAATAATAAGTGGAGTGACTTGGAGCTTCCCACTATGACTGCCCTGGTTCTATCTCTTACACACTGCCATACACGCAATACCCTCTTGCACCCACCCACTGTGGGCAGTTCCTATATAACTCTGTGCTGTTGTATTGTTTTGTGTATATTTGACCTGACCTCTCCCCTTCCATGCTATTGTTCAGCAGACAGATGCTGTCCCACCCTCCACTCTCATAATCCCTGTGATCCCAATCTCCACTGTCCCTGCGGAGCCCGCTGTCATCCCTCCATCGACGTCACAGGTCTTTTTTGTCTTTCTCTATTTTCCTCATCCCTTCTTTCTGTTGGTCATTTTTTTGATCCCTGCCATTCCACTGCTCGCTGATGGGGCCGAAGGATTATCAGCCCCAGAGGCGGGTACAGTAACATGGCATCCCTTGACTAATAGCATCTGCGTGTCGGAGGAAGTAGAAAGACTAGAGACAGCCAGAGTGATTTGAGTGAGCGAAAGAGTGGATTTAATTTGAAGCTACTTTAGGCTCATAATAGCATTCATGCTTCACCATTGCATGTTCTTCAGTCTGAAACGCAATGTACGTATGTATGCTGCCCACGCTGTGGTAATCTGGTGCAAGCGCCACTGCTGGTATATGTAGCGTCATGCGGAGAGTAAGTGAATATACGTTTGCTGAGTAAAACATTGTAAGCCTAACACGGCTTTTCCTAGTTCCTGCATCTACTAAACACATTTTGCTGTAGGAGAAGATTATATGGAAATGTGATGCTATAACTGGACCGTTTTCTCTTGCAGGCAAATCCACCCCCTGTTGTGGTAAATACAGAGAGTTTGGATTCAGCCCCATATGTAAGTACCTGCATTTTTACTTATTTTAAAACTCATGAAGCACCATGTAACATAAGTAATTAGATGTTGTGTCTGTTTCTGTTCTCATCAAGCTATTATTGGCAAATTACAGTAACAGCAACCAATGTGTTTGCAAAGGAAGCTAGATATCCATATTTACAAGTGTGACCGGATATTCAGTTAAAATGTTCTTGCTTTTCTCTTGCTCACATTTATTTACTGTGGTATGTTCTTGTACCGATTTCTCCATTTGAAGTCATTGACCCTGAGTCTCCCTATTTAACGTTAGCATAGCATTTTGAATAACATTACTGAGGTTCATTAGTCAAGTGTGCTGTTCATTCAGCACCGTGCTGAAATGACATCTCCTGGGTTTGCTTTCTGCTTTGTTTCCCTCGAGTCTGCCTGTGAAGTAATAAGGTCAGCGGTCTTGTTTGGAGCACAGTGTGTGTTGTTACCCAACCTTCAGTTTAGCTCCTGCTGTATCAGCAGTGCGTCTCAATCTGAGTAGCGTACAGAGCCTTGTGGGACCCCCTGACGCTTTGTCTTCTGTGATTGGGGAGAGTAATTGACTCTGTGTGGAAATTATGTTGGGAAGGCAAGTGGGGTGGGAATAATGTTGATGTTGATTTATTTTTTTAAGGCAAAGTATAATATTTGGGTGGTGTTCTGTGGCAGAATTAAATTAGGCTTATGTCTATCACTGTATTTATTAAATATGTGATATGCTGTTGACGGTTGGAGGGTTTTATGAGAAAATCTATAATCACCAATGAATCGCCTTCACATGAATGATAAATAATGCGCTGTGACTGTGCCTATTAAATCAATGTTCAGATAGGCCTTTGAAATGTGGGCACTGTCCGTGGTGCTGAGACCAAACCAGACAGCTACAGTGCTAATGAATACACAAGACCCAATCCCTTTATACATTACATAATCGAACAAAGCAGAGCTCTTCTGGAAAATTGTTTTGACTGCAGTTACATATTGTACCATCAATGGATAGACATTGTAGTTTAAGAGTCTTCTTTTGCATTTTTTGTCGTTGTTTTATTGTAACAAAGTTTAAATCAGCAGCTCCTATTGCGGAGAAATGACATCTGGTTTTTTTTAGCTTCGGATTGCTGTATGTGAAATATGTCTCTGTAGGATCTTAACAAAAACAGGCCCATATTTTAGTGTTTAAAGCAGCACTATTGACATCTTAAGTTGCTGTGTCTTGTTTCCTCCATGCTCCGCTAATGTGGGGATGTTCCATAAACATTCACCTCTGCTCGGTGTCTGAAGGGCAACTGGCACATAAGATTTTTATGAAGCATTACATTGGAGTCATTGGAGACATTAATTGGAAAATTGATATATGTCACCGCCTTGTCATGTCTATGTATAGCTTTTTTACTGTATTCCATTACTTACAAGGTTTCTATTAGAAGTAAAAAAGTCTGTATTGTATTATGTAACTAAAGATCACTGTTATGTTGGGTTAACACATACTGTGTGTCATTTTGCTCTAAGATTGACAGGTTACAGTGTGAGCTGTAAAGTGTTTTATCCCATTTGCCAAACTGAATATGCGGTGTAAGTTTTTTAAGAATGACACAGTGACGTGTCTGCAACACCTGAAGATATGACTATGTTTACAGTTAGCACAGAATTGAGTGCCAAGAAAATGTCCTTAAAATGTCAAATTAATTTATTGCCATTCTTCAGGCAGATTAGAAGATTACTAGTTGTTTTGTATAGGTGATGTACAGTGACATACAAAGTTACTAGGTTTATTTAATAGATTTTACCATAGTATATGGTAGAGATGCTCCGAAAAGCATTTTTGGGGCCGATTATCGATCACCAAGATCATGATCTGCCGATCGCCGATTAGTGCCGATCACAGGATGGCAGTGGAATGGGAATCTTTTATCTATAATCTAGCAGAGTTTGCACCATTTGTAGAAATGAAACTAGGTTATAAATTAGGTATATTGTTGTTTTAATAGAGAATCAAATAAATAAGCAGAACAAATATTTCTTCTTGCAAAGAGAAATGTAATATGCCTTTAAAAAGGTTTATGTCTGTTAAAAGTAATTAAAACTTTCCTGTTTGAATTAAATATACACACATTCGTATGAAGTACAACAGTTCTTCACTGATGAGCAGAGAGTAATTTTATTGCGAGATGAATTAGGATACTGTAGCTTTAAGACGTGGGAGAGATCGTTCTCTTCTCGTGCACTGATGACCGGCTGCTGTGTATGCGTGCGGCCAATGTCCGCAAACAAGAGCAGCTGTGAGGAAAATAGAAGTTTAAACTTTCAAAACTTTAAAACGAATGCAAGTAATAAACTTTCCGCATGAGGATGCAATTGTCCGCGATAGATACGTGTTGTATACGCTGTTTGATAGGGATGTGAAGACGCATCGCGCTGAGGATAAAAATATGCATATGTCTGTAAAGGCAGAGAGAGAAATCCAAATCTGCACGTCACACATGAGCAACGGGCTACAAAATGCTCACACTGTGTAAAATGGTCTCTAATTGCAGCCGCATCAGGAACGCTTTGATGACAAAAGTAAACGGAAAGATCGGCTCATGAGATCGGCAAATTTAGCGAGTGCCGATCGCGTCATTTAATGCCGTTATCGGGCGATCAGGATCGGCGGCCGATCGATCGGAGCATCCCTAGTATATGGTGTATTTTTGATCTCTAGAAAGTTTTATTAACCAATTACAGTCTAGCACCAGAACTGTCTGCTTTGTAAATCAACAATACACAACTTTTTTGTCACTAATTTGTGTCTTGCCAGTTAACCGATGATTTTTATTTTATGTTATATAGTGTAGTTCTTGTGCAGTAAATTATAAAAAACATGCTCAAGTCTCATAATCTAGTTAGCTAGTTTAGATTAAGTTTGATTGATTTCACATGGATTTCAGTCTTTGACATGCTTAAACTCAATGTGAAATATATCAAGGTTATGTTTACACAGAATTTGCTGAATTATGCAAGGTGATTTTAGGAACAAAAAAAATATTGGGTTTTCAAAGACTTTCAATTTTACCTGATATTTTTTGCAGGTTAACGGTACGGAGGCTGACTTTGAATATGAGGAGATTACACTGGAAAGGGTGAGTGGGCTCTCTCTGTTATTTTTATCGACCAGATCACGAATAAATAGCTCTCATATTATGTTAGTACGGTGGAATCTTCTGGGTGAAAACACAGTTTAGATTAAGATTATATTTCAGAGCAAATTCTTATATATTCATGTATTTAGAAAATTAAAAAGATGAAAGACATCTAGATGACAATTTTGTTTATGCGTAAAATAAACTGCAGCACTGAGTGCAGTGTATTGTTTGCAAGTGCATTATTTATTTAAATTTGTTTTTCTAACGTTTTTATCACTGACTCTGGTTATCTAATATACAGCCATTCCTACAGCAGTTACATAGCACAGGCTCAAAATACTCAACCTGGAATCAGCAGTGTACTCCACGTTCTAACCTAAAGCATGTTGATTAAAATGCATCATGTCAGAGCGATTAGTGATGGAGAAAGCACAAGAGTTACCAGTGAGGAAAAAGAGCACCATCTTGCCTTCTACAGTCAAGACTTAATCCACGACTGTGCCTAAGGCTCACCCCCCTCCATTCTCATCTGCTTTTTGTGACCCAGTTCAGCGGTGCTATGTACTGCACATTTATTAACTCTGCATAAATAAACAACGCTTTTCCTCAAGCTGTCTTCAGCTCAAACTAAAGCGTGCTTTCATTGCCTTGTGGTCTAATGACTGAATCTGCATAGCCTGTACAGATTTTTTATACTATTTGTCTTGCATAATAACTGAAAGTAGTTAATGGGTCCTAGCTGAAAGTCATCTACACTTAAAGGCATAATAATATTTTTTGAAAATATTTTTTACAATATCCAAAACCACTATCACAGTCAGGGTTTTCCGCAGAAATTATTTAGTTAAGGTGGTAGGGTTGGGCCACTGGGCGGGGTCAAGGGCGTGGCAATCAAAGAGGCGGGGCGTATGCATCATGATGTAAATTAAAATATTTTTATTACAAACACTCAAATAAAACTTAATTTTGAAGAAACTATGACAGAGCGGCTGCGCTATTCTCCGAGATGTTTTATCAACTGGTTAGTTATCCTCCATACAGTGACAGTCCGGACCACGTCTTTCTCATTTCTGCCATGTTGCGCGCGTCCCCGGTCGCGGTGTGAAGCGCGTACACGCTAGTCTCCGAGATGCACTTGACGGCCTTTTGTGCAGCGAAATTATTATTCCTTTTTTTGGATGACCTACTTAAGGCGGTAGGGTTTCCAAGCTTAGGCGGGCCGCCCGAACTGAAGTGCGCTGCGGGAAACCCTGACAGTGTTATTAATAGTTTATTTTTGTACTTAGATTATCCCAAAAGTTTGCTACGATTTTTAAATACAGAGAAATTCACGATGACTATATTAGCGTTCACACCACCGGACGATAACTATAACTTTATGCTAATTTGAATTGTTCACATTTCATTAATGCATAAATATACTGTTCTTGTTGAATTTAGAGTGGCTATAACCAGCAGTTGTCCTCAACACACTGCTTTTTACTTATCTCTAAAGAGTGAATCTAGTTTGTGTAATCTAATATCATTAGTTAACATTAGTTAATGTATTAACTAACATGAACAAACCATGAGCAATACATTTGTTACAGTATTTATTAATCTTTGTTAATGTTAGTTAATAGAAATAAAGCTGTTCATTGTTTGTTCATGTTAGTTCACAGTGCATTAACTAATGTTAACCAAATTTTAATAAAGTATTAGTAATTGTTGAAATTAACATTAATAAAGATTAATAAATGCTGTATAAGTGCAGTTCATCATTAGTTCATGTTAACTAATGTAGTTAACTAATGTTAACTAATGAACATTATTTTAAAGTGTTACCCTAATATCTTTTAGTGTAATGGTCAGTGTATTATAATAAAAACATTATGAAGTCAATTTTACTGCAACAATTTTACAATTTGTGTAATTTGATGTAATGGACCTCAGCTTCTCCACAATTGATTTCAAATGCGCGTGCACTTTAGATTCAAGTACATTTGATTGGTTGTCATTGGTTTATTGTCCATCAGTCAAGAAAGTGATCCCAGCGATATCTTTTCTTGTATCTTTATTGTTATAGTTGTGGTTTGAACTCTGCTATTCTTTTTAAAATAATTAGATGTTTAAAACTATATTTTTTATAGTTATCGTTCTGCTTATAATGTGATGGTCCCTTAACGGTGTACGTTGTGTAGCGTGGTGTGTTAAAATTTAAAAAATTCTAAAAACTGAAACTAAATCTGAACTCTCCCTCTGCAAATACAGGGAAATTCAGGGCTGGGCTTCAGTATTGCTGGTGGCACAGATAACCCACACATTGGTGAAGACCCCAGCATATTCATCACTAAAGTCATCCCGGGAGGTGCTGCCGCTCAGGATGGGAGATTGCGGTAAGACTTAAACTCTCATGTGTTTCTGTGCTTTTCTTTGCATTTGAATCTCATGTTTTAGTTATATTCTAGAGAAAAATAAGTGTCCAAATAAGTGATCTTAAACATGTTTTAATTGTTAACTATTTGCTGAGAAGTATGTGGACACACTTTAACATTATTATAAATGCTTATGAATAGGCCCCTTAATTCCAATAAATAGCCAAGGGCAAACATTTTTACAAGATGCAATTTAAGTGAAGTTTCAGCTTAAAATACCCCACATATTGGGTCACAACAGGCTTTTAATGACACTCCATTGTTGTTTTCTAGTTTTCGTTTTCAATCCTGTGCCGTCAAACTGTTGTATAAAAGTAATATCGCTCTGGGAGTCGTGTGATATAGCTCTATATCATCAAGCTGTGATTGCCTCTGTCCTTAATATCACATTCCTACTCGAGCGATATAGCTGAAATATTGTATAGTTCAGGTTAACTAATGTAGCCTACTATTGTTATTACATAGTACCTTATTGCACCGTGTTAAAAAAATATGTTTATTTAGTGCACAACATGGTTTCATGGTCAGTAAAAAGTATTTATGGCTGGTAAATTTTCTCAAGTCACCGTCTATTGGCAGGTATGGCAAAAAGTTCGCTTTAGGCCACGTAATAGAGCCCTCCAGTATATCAATGCTGTCAGAGGCTCATTAAAGCCTCTCTGCTGAGGTTCTAACAACATCACACTGACAGGCAGACAGAGAGAGAGCAAAGAGTCAGGCCTGCTGCTGGCGGCTTCCTTTATTTCTACATTGAATTGAATTGTGTGCGTTTCTGAGAGAGAGCTAATGAATATTTGTCATAAAGTCTTTGGAATAGTTATGTGTAATGTATAATCTGTATATTTTCAGTTTGTTTTGATAGGCTTATTAACTTATTTTTGCAATCTGTACATACAATTAAGAGACTGCATAAAGAGAATTGAATTATAGGTCAATGCTTGTGTTATTCTGTGTCAGCTTGGCCTACTGATTATATTCTGATTCTGCCATTTGTGGGTACATCTAGGTTTTGCAGAGTATCGTATTTTTCGGTCTATAAGCCGTGTTTTTTCATAAGTTGGCTGGGGCTGCATCTTACAATCAGGTGCGTCTTGTAAGTCAGTATGAATTAATTTTGACATTTATGAGGCAAGAGACAACATTACCATCTACAGCCGCGAGAGTCCGCCATATGCTGCTTCTGAAATTATGTAATTCAATGGATTCTGTAATGTGGAATGACGAGTATGCGAACTTCACGCTAGTTGGCTTGTTCGGTTAAAGGAATAGCCTACCCTTTTGCCATATTAAACTATGTTATTACCTCAACCTAGACAAATTAATACATACCTATCTTTTTTCAATGCGTGCACTGTATAGCGCGTTGTGAATGTGTTAGCATTTAGCCTAGCCCCATTCATTCCTATGGTACCAAAAAAAAGTTTTATTTTGTGGCACCATACTCACTGGTATAACTCCTCATGTAGCAGTCTTTAAATAGGGAAAACACGGAAGTGTTTGGTGGCTTCTCTGTTTGGTACCATAGGAATGAATGGGGCTAGGCTAAATGCTAACACATTCACGACGCGCTGTACAGTGCACGCATTGAAAAAAGATAGATATGTATTAATTCGTCTAAGTTGAGGTAATAACATAGTTTAATATGGCAAAAGGGTAGACTATTCCTTTAATTTAGACTATTCAACCTTCCAGGTAAGTTCTGTATGTTATGGTTTATCATTTAAAAAACTGATAATATAACTTTTAACATACAGACATCTATTCAGCCTGCTGTTCTGTCCGCTATTGTTTAATTGAATAACTGGCCTTTCCAGATTAAATGTCTGTTCTTCGGCTTGGATTTTGTGAAATAATTTTCTAAATAAACGCGACGTACAGTCCACTGTGACTTATATATGTTATTTCGTCTTAATGACACATTTTTTAATGATGCGGCTTAAACTCCGGTGCGGTTTATAATCCGGAAAGTACGGTATGCATTTAATTATGCTGTAGTCATTCACTCCTGATATACAGTACTGTGCAAAAGTCTTAGGATTCTTAAACCTAAATGAAATTAAATCCTAATTCGAATCAAATGACTTCTGTCTTCTTTAAAAAGCTCAACATGTGTTTAGTGCCAAGAGAGGTCACACTAAATACTGACTGATGCCTGAAGAAGACATTTAGTTCTAAAAATGTTATTGTTTTTGATTTTGTGTACATTTTTCCTGTATTTTCAGTTTGCATCTTAATAAAAAGAGTGTAAAATAAATATAGTTGGACATTAAAACATTGCTAAAACAACAAAGCTGGTGGTGGTGGCCTACGACTTTTGCACAGTACTGTTTTTCATTTCCTTTCCACCTCTACATGATGAAGAATAAAAAAAAATAATCTTGCATAAGGAAAACAATTGTTGTCATAATCTTTACAAAACGTAATACCTTGCTCTGCCTCTTAATCAGCTGACATCACCAGTCTCTTTTAATTTTTCAACTTTCTAATCACCTGTCATACATTTTTAATATTCACTCAAATCCTAATAAATAAAATCCTGTCGCATTTTACATTTCATTTTCCTTCTTAAATGTCTCATTTCACTGATGATCAAATCACCAAAGATGATCATGATTTATGATTCTTGGCATTTAATTCTTTGATCTTTAATCATTCTCATGATCAACGTTTTGTTGCCATTTTTTTGTGTATTCCTCCGGTGCAGTTGAGTTTGTGTGGCTGTAACTGAGCTTCGGAAGGAGGTGAATATATGAAATGAAAATGTCTGTTATACCTCTGTTATGCTCCACGCAGGGTAAATGATGTGATTCTGCGAGTGAATGAGGAGGATGTCAGGGACGTGACCCACAGTAAGGCTGTGGAAGCGTTAAAGGAGGCGGGGTCACTGGTCAGACTGTATGTCAGAAGGAGAAAGTCTGCATCAGAGAAAGTCATGGAGATCAAGCTCATCAAAGGTCCCAAAGGTAGGGTTACTACTCGGGGTGTACCGGATTGACCCACGGTTCAGCTTGCGTGCGATTCGCGGATTAATACGCAAACTTAAGGGAAACTTTATCATTTGAACATGTTTCAAAGGCTTGCAAATGTTAAAGCTGAAGTGATTTTAAACAATTTAACTGCAAAAACGGTTGTGTGACAGTGGAATGTCTCCGGTCCAGCAGCAGTCATGTGCCCTTCAAAGATCAGAGGTTGAGAACTCTTGATGTGTAGACTATAGAGAGAGTTGCACTATGGTGTGTTTAGCTGAGTTTTCACAGGCAGGGTCACATATGTGCTATTAAAGCAGAAGATTGTGTGAATAAACCTGGGCAGACACTAGTATAAGTTAGAAAGGGAACAGTACAAATTGATCTATATTAAGTTACAGTTAATTCCTTAAGATGTTTATTAATTGTTGATCTGAACCTTTTGTTGATCTGCTGTTGCCATGAAAACAATCCCCTTTCTTGGCATTAAACTCTTTATAATTTATTCACTGACTTTAAAGATTACATAATAATAAGGTTTTAAGGTTGTTGTATGTTTGACATTTTTTAGCATGCCAGATTTTCTTAAAGCGATCATCCAAATATAAAAATGACCCCATGATGTACTCATCCTTAAGCAATTCAAGAAACATATGTCGATCATCTTTCAAACGAACACGTGGAGTTTTTTTAGTAAATGTCCTTGCGTTTTCAAGCTTATAATGAGAGAAAACAGGAATCAGGGAACAACTTCTGACTTTGAAGCCCAAAAAGTGCATCCATCCTTCTCAGAAGTAATCCACATGGCTCCAATGGGTTAACAAAGGCCTTTTGCAATATCAGTGTAACATTGTAAGATTGTACATATTTTGTTCCATATTTTAAACTTTCTAAATTATAATTACTAGCTTCTGGTAGCGACACAATCTTAGACTCAACACTATTTACGAGAGTCACTGCGAAATGTACCCATGATGTTGTTACAAGAAGCTAGTTATTACAGTTTATAAAGTTTGAAATATGGC
Organism: Paramisgurnus dabryanus; assembly: GCF_030506205.2. Classification (NCBI taxonomy): domain Eukaryota; kingdom Metazoa; phylum Chordata; class Actinopteri; order Cypriniformes; family Cobitidae; genus Paramisgurnus; species Paramisgurnus dabryanus. The sequence continues at coordinate 19,813,443 of NC_133342.1, read as the reverse complement.
TAGTTTTCTTACAAATTGGCTTTGTTTAAAACTTGCAGAAGACCTTAATTAACCTATTGGAACCATGTGGATAATTTCTGTGAAGGATGAATGCAATATTTTGGGGTTTAAAGTCAGAAGTTGTTCCCTGATCCCTGCTTTCTACCCTTATAAAGCTTGAAAGTGCATGGACATTTACTAAAATGACTCCAAATGTGTTCGTCTGAAAGATGATGGATTGCTTGAGGGTGAGTACATTGTGGAATAATGTTGATATTTGGCTGGAGTATCCCTTTAACAGCAGTTTATTTTAAATTATACCACGGGTCTGTTGAATGCTCTATTCTGGCTGAGAAATGTTCCGTGGGTATGCATTAATTTCTGATAACCGCACACTTGTCAATTGTCTTAAAAATAGGCACCAGAGCAATGTTTGTGGTAACCGTGGTATAAGAGGAATAATTGACTCCGGTCCTTTGAATTATTTGAAAATAATGCACACCCGCGGTGTAACGGCACGACGCGATTGCACCTTGGGTGTGCATTATTTTCTTATAATTCAGTAGCCCGATGTCAATTATTCCTTACATAACCTATTTATTGTCAGTATTTAACATTCTGTTTTTACCTCAGGTCTTGGTTTTAGTATAGCTGGCGGTGTTGGAAATCAGCACATCCCAGGGGACAATAGCATCTATGTTACTAAGATTATCGAAGGTGGAGCAGCGCATAAAGATGGACGACTACAAATAGGAGACAAACTTCTTGCTGTAAGAAAAACAAATGTTTGTCCGCTTTGTTGTTAACCACATACGTGATGAAGTATTGTAAACTGAACTGTTTTTATATTGATGTTTGTCATAGGTGAATAGCTCCTGCCTGGAGGAGGTAACCCATGAGCATGCCGTGACTGCCTTGAAAAATACCCCAGATGTGGTCTACTTGAAAGTGGCTAAACCCAACAGTGTCTTCATGAATGACAGTTTTGTCCCTCCCGATATAACCAACTGTGAGTTTATCTGTATTGTAATAGTGTGAAGTTAAAATTCAAGTTAACAAGTCCAGGTCAAGTCATTTCAGAGTATTGTTTCTAAACACATTATAAATGTCAGAAATGTAGTGTTGAAACATATTACAAAGACTGTAGTACTGTGGACTATGTAGTACTGAATTGTGGAGTTAACACATCCATGAGCATCCATTTCGGTTGTAGCAGTATTTGAAAGTTGAAAGAGAAGGCCGTGTTCTCGAGTGGGTGTGCCGACAGTAGATACACCCCCAGCGTTTGAGAGCAGATAATCCAGCTTATTTTCCCAAGATTTTGTTAACTTTTTTATTTACTTGCCAGTTTTTTAAATTTGGCTGGTTGGTTAATAACACATTTTTTGTGTGTCAAACCTTAAAGCACATAATTAATATCCAATCAAACTACCCTTTTGCCACCTTCCTGCTTAAGTTAGCTTATTTGTAAAATCTGTGAAATATATTTTGTGTTTATATGGACCGGTGCAATATTTAATGCCCCGCCAGTGCCCAGCAGTGAACGTATTGATCTGCTCTCTGCTCGTTGGCCTGCCAGCGGGAGCACTAATAGCCCACAGAGGGGAGGACTAAACTGCCATCGATTACTCTTGTCTGGGCACGCTGCCCCCATAGCCATTAAAGCCTACCTTGGGTCTAAGTGCAGGGGAGGTGAAGGTACAACTGCATGAATGTTCCTCTGTGTATCTTTTTGGGACACACAGGAAGTGACGCTGAGTAGTGCTGTAGGCTGTGACACATCTGAGCTCTGTTATTGTTTTTAAGTTTTTTTAAGAAACAAGTCAATCATAATGATTTATGTCTCTTGATAGAAGAGTCAGGCAACCCGTTCACACGAGTTGTTTTGGTGTTTCCCTTAGCATTAAGCTGTAATGAGCCAAACGTCAGGCTGCAGTGTTACCCGCTGAAAGCAGGTCATGCGTTGTAATGCACCAGAGTTTCAACTTTAACCTTATTAGCTGCTGACCTTTTAAAGTGCAGTCAACGATTACTGTTTTCCATGGCATATGAGTACATACATGTTAGTAGTGCATAGCTCTCTTCATTTATGCCCATTTTTGTGTTTAAAAAAAGCAAGCAATAAATTAAGCAAAGCATATTTTAGACCCACCCAAAATCATCTCATTGGTCTGTTGTTTTAAACTCTGCAATGACTATCAGACTCAACTGTTTTTGATGTGTGATGAGTAGTGACACAGTGTCTTAAAAACGCAATGCTCATGGAGAATGAATGCAAAGATGTCTATCAGACATGTATGTACGTAGACCCGCAATTCAAAAATAGCACAGATGGAATCAAGAATATGCCTGCTTTTTAGGGGTGTCAAAGCAGCATACGTAAGCAACCCTGAGATGCAAGCCTGATGCAAGCCATGTGAAAGAGCCTTAAACTTTGTTGCCCATCAGTGCTGAATTATGTGCGTACTACAGCTATTGACCTGTAGCACTTTGTATCTAAAAATTACTTTAAACAATTTATATAGGTTTTTTCTTAATGATTAAACCTGGCTCTTGCCATGACCTGTAGAGAAGATGAGGACAGCTTGTGTTGTTTCCTGGAAGACCTTAAGCCTGTTTTACGAGAGGGGCTTTTAAAAGCTGACCTATCTGGCCCTTAGGAGCCCTCTGTGCAATTACATAATCAACCATCTGACACTGCTAAGCACATCAATGGCTGCTTGACCCCAGACATACTGTAACACACAGACGTGACACCACAGAAACAAATTAGGCACGGTTTCATCTTGAGGGGCCCTAAATCTCACTGACTCTTCTAATATGCCCTACAAAACTCCCTTCAGACATACTCATTTTAATCTTTAAACGGATGCACATATGTATCCCAGTATGCTAAAGGATGACTCACATCTCTAAGTCAAAACCAGAGCAGCGCTGATCTTAGCTTTCTGATCCCCCTTGTGTATAAGGCAATTAGTATAATGTTATTTTTGCCATGAAAAAGCAAATTTTTTTAATAATCCCATGCAACAACTGTTTTTATCATGTTTGGGAGCTTGACAGCCTCTGGTCACTATAAACGTATGCGATAATTCTGTAATGGCTGAAATGACATTAAAGGTATAGTTCACCCAAAAATAAAAATTACTGTCATTATTTACTCACTCTTATGTTGTTACAAACTTAAATAAATTTCTTTGTTCTGATGACCACAAAGGAATATATTTTGAGGAATGTTTCGATCATGAACCACATTCACTTCCATATTCCTTTTTCCCACTATGGAAGTCAGTGGGGCTCATGATCAGTTTGGTTTCAAACATTCCTCAAAATATCTTTCTTTTCTTGTCAAAAAAATGTATACAGGTTTGTAACAACATGAGAGTAAATGATGACAGAATTTTCATAGTTGGATGAACTCTCACTAAATGTGAGTAAATAATGATAGAATTTTTGGAAATTATAAACAGATAGAGGATTGGAAACAAATCTTTAAGGCACATTTTGATGTTTCTACAGAATACTCACAACTTCCCTGACACCAGCATAGTGGAGCAAGCAGATATGGATGCTTTGCTCCGCTTGACTTGTAGGTGTGAAAGATTAATCGCAAATTCGATCATAGTTAGGATCATATGGTCAAGCCAGTATTGCTAATTCAAGCAGCAATATCCTAATGCGTTGAAGACGGCAGTGTGTGGAGCGATGCCACACTGTTTGCAGAGAGCCAACCTGAGTCTGAGTTAATGAATGAGAAATAATTCTGTTAAGTGTGTGCATTATCCAGCAGCCCTCCACAGAATTAAAACAATGCTATTTAAGTAGCACCATGGAAAATATCTGGTAGATGTATCCATGCTTTTTAATTTGTTTTGACAGTTTTTATTTGTAATCCACAAAACCTAGGGTCATAAGGGTCAGTGTATGTTTTTTTTTTTTTTTTTTTTTGGTTGTTTTTTAGGATCTTCTTTAAAGTTGTCCAAATGAAGTGCTCAGCAACACACATTACTAATGATCTTTTTTTTTTACATATTCACGATAGATGAATCAATAATTAATAAAAAACTCTTCATTGAACTATGGCTGCGTCCGAAACTTTAGGCAGCTGACTTGTTGCCTCGCTGCCCATGAGGCAATGACTTCGCAGGCATGAAGGCAGCTAAGAGAAACGCTGTCGGACGCACTTCAAAGGCAGAGCCTTTGTGATAACTAATCACATATTTGAAAACTACAATAATAATTTCTCACTAGAAATGCAATTAAAAGGTGTAAAAACTGAAAATATACATTTATTTACATTAAATTTGTGCTCCAGACGCTTTCTTAGCCGCCATTTTATTTTTTCGAACTCGACCAGGCTCGACCAATCACATTCCCCATGCACGCACATGCATAGAATTATGGGACAAGGTCTCAGGAGTCAGGAAGTAAACCTAACATTGGATTCGGACATGCCTTGATGCCTTCCTGCTTTGGAAAGCTACCGCAGAATGCAGCAATTTAGGATTTTCGGACGCAGCCATTATCTTGACCCGATATCCTAATGATATTTGGCAAAAAATCTATAATTTTTACCCATACAATGCATTTTTGGCTTTTGCTACAAATATACCTGTGCTCCGACTTGTATTGATGACAAAGTGGTCATATTGGTTTGGCTAGTGTGTTTTAGGGCGGGTATCTTTGTGTCGGTAGATTATATTTTTGTCTCCATGGAGAGTCATAAAGCATGCATTTTACCATCTGTTGGCCGTTTTTATCGCACCACTCTGTTCTGCTGTGTTGTGCCTGAGGGTAAAGTGAGGTTTCTGCAGCTAAGTCTGTCGTCGCAGTGCAATACTGTTAGGGGATAGAAAGTTACTGTCCTGGGACACCTGGAGCCAAATATGTATCTCATAACCATCATGGATCTCATAGTTTTTAGTGGCCAGAACAGCAAAATAAAATCTGGATAGACATTAATTGATGGTGCTACTATAGGCTCAGAAAAAGTAAGCGGAAAAACATGTTTGGCAATGACAATTAAAATATATATTAAAATCAGAATAATTATGGTCAATAATTTAGGACAATAGTGGGCTTGCTAGTCTTGCTGTTCCTTTGAATGTGATGCTGTACACTGTCGAATTTAAATAGAGTTCTTAATGATGTGTATATCTAATTTATTAGCATAGGGTCCTTAGTATAGTGGACATTAAGATTTTAGGTGTTTTTAAACACATTTTTTTTATTGACTCACCATCATTGCATTATACAAGTGAAGCTTACATTTTTTAGCTCATATATGGATGCAGCGATTCCCAACAGCCTGTTGTCATAAGATGAGCGAACAGTCTGCTCGGTCTGACATGGAGACAAAAGAGACCGGTCAGATAAGAATAGTTCAGGCTCAGTTTCACCATGACCCCCAGGTCTCTTTCTCCCAAGTGGATATCTGTGTAAACAGAGCCTTTGTGGAGGCCCAGGTGCTAAAAGCTCGGCTCAAGATATCATTTACTGTCAAAGTCCTTTTAACCTGTGCCACCTGTGCTTATAGCATAAACCTGTGCAAATAAATATGAAGGATTAGGTACAATTTGCTACAAACGTATTGATGCCAAGCAAGGAACACTTGTTTCTCTAATGTGTAACATTGGTGCCTGTTTTGCTTTGTTTTCCAGCCTATTCCCAGCACATGGAAAACCATATCAGCCCCTCAACCTATCTGAGCCAGCCGCTGCCCCCGGTGCATTCAGGACGCTATTCCCCGACTCCAAAGACCATGGCGGGGGATGATGATGTCACAAAGTACGGCTCATCTGTTTTATTAAGATTCATGTTACTGCTCAATTGGTTACAATAAGATCAGTGGCGGCTCGTGACTGCTCATCCGAAGGGCTCAAATTCAAAATGTGTTTTTTGCGTCATACGAACCATGTGCATCACATGTTTTGTCAAAATAAGTGCTTGCTGCACACGCATTAAAACCGTTTATGATAAAAGAAACGCTCACGTTCACAAAATACAAGCAAGACACTCCCTTAACAGTAAACTCTGATTACGCATGAGATTATGTGAGTATCTGGCAAATGCGAGCGTCTCTTATCATAAACAATTTAGACGCGACTGCAGCAGGAACTTATTTTTGACAAAACACGTGATGCACACAAGATCTCTCGACGCACAGAACACATATTTTGAAATTATGAACCACACACTACGGGCTACATACTTGTTGTGCCGAACTTTACATCGAGCGCCCTTGAAAAAAGAAGTCACTGGCCACCACTGAATAAGATGTTCATTGTCACCCAGCATTTTTTTGTTCCTCCGTTTCTCATCTTCCTCTTGTTTCCATGGTTCATCCTCCATGCCTAGCTTGCATAAGGCTGCTGAGATAAGTCATGATAAATGTACATGTGTTCACCTGTGGAGCGAGCTGCTCAGGATTCAACATTCTTCGGGATATCTTTCCTGATTTATCTGTCTTTTTCTGCTGCCCAAGGACTTTTTAGTTTCTTATTGCTGCTGGTGACTGAATGCTGTCAGTTTGAGATAACAGCAATCTGACTCACAGAAAGCTGCACACTTTTGCTTTCAACTCTTAACTCTAAATTAAAGTATAAATGTGCAAAACAAATCAACTTTGATATACAGTAGTTTACAATTTTTTTTATATTATGTTTTCTCAGGGCATTGCTTCAACATAAGAGCATAAAAATAAAGAGAAACATATGGCTTAAGCACATGTTTTATTAATATATTTTCATTTTAGGAACATTTTATTTTCACTTTGAAAATTGCATATAAAAAATCACACCAGGCAGTGGCAACGAAACACCAGACCGTTAGACAGACAAGAGCAATCTGGCCTGACACGTCACTGCAGATTTAGCGATTTGATAAGCTCCAAATTTAGCCCATTCACGTCATGTTGGTTCATTTTCATAAAAATCACGATGCATCCTCAAGCCTCTTAGCCAGCCTGCCAGAAAATTAATAAACAAGATTGTCGTAATCCAACAGACCAAACGATTCTGTTAATCTGATCATTTAGGTGCAAAATAGGGATTGAGTGCAACAATCAAGCGTGCACAAAGTAACCCGAAAAGAGCTTGTGTGCCATTCCAGGTCACTCTATTTTACAGTTCTGTCTTTTGAAACTTTGTCAGGGAATATGTGATGTGATAAAAATTACATTTTAATTGTGTTTTAAAGGTGATATGTAAAATGCCAGAGGGAAGTTTTATGGTGTACAACAGTGTAGTGGAGAGAGGAGCTACAACAGCAGTGCCTCCTAGAGGCCATATGTGACCCAGTCTGTAAAAACCCAACTAAAGTCATTTATTTACTGTTTTCTAGATAAAATCATCCTTTAAAATGTAAAAAGCATTCTGTGAAAATAAATGTTTTTAAAATTGACTGAGTAAGGCCACGTAAAAGATTGAAATCCACAATTTTTGTATTTGTATTAACATTATTCCACAAATGCTGTTGATGCAGCCTACTGTATCTGTTTTACCCTTTGTTACCAGTATAGTGATCTCCCATTTTTCCTATTTGAACAGTCTTGTCCCTTTACTGTATATATACCCATGTATATAAGAATATATCCGTTAAAATGAGTTTCATGAACTTTAAACTCGCAGATCAATGTAGTGTTGAGTGTTCATGTGGATATATAATGGCTTATATTTTTCTCTGATGCAGGGAGCCCCGGAAGGTGGTACTGCATCGTGGCTCCACAGGGCTCGGCTTCAACATTGTGGGTGGAGAGGATGGAGAGGGCATCTTTATCTCCTTCATCCTTGCTGGAGGCCCTGCAGACCTGTGTGGAGAGCTGAGGAAAGGAGATCGCCTGGTTTCTGTAAGTATTCAGAGGGGACCGTGAAAGTTTTACCTAAAGGGAAACACCACAGTTTTTCAAAATTTTACTATGTTCTTACCTCAAAGACAAATTAATACATAACTATCTTTTTTCAATGCGTGCACTTAATCTTTGTACAGCGTGTCGAGAATGTGTTAGCATTTAGCCTAGCCCCATTCATTCCTTAGATCCAAACGGATGAATTTGAAGCCACCAAACAGTAAGTATAATGGCACAAAATAAAACGTGGCGATTTTTTTAAGCAGATAAAAATGACAGCTGTATTGTATGGCGGAAGAGCACTTAGTTTGCTGCACGTATTAAGATTGGTATGAAGATAGGTATGTATTAGTTAGTCTAAGTTGAGGTAAGAACATAGAAAAATATTGAAAAACGGTGATGTTTTTCTTTAAAATTAGAGAGTTGTTTATCAGCGTACTCGTATACAAGAAGCTCCCCTTTCATGTGCTTAAAGCAGTGCTGTAGACACTCAACACTACATTGATCTGCGAGTTTAAAGTTCATGAAAATCATTTTAACGGATATATTCTTATATATCATGATATTTTTTAAATCATTTTATTGAGGCTTTGCTTTTGTTCTAGTTTTCCAAAATCTTACAATCATTCGCTTTTCAAAAAACAACATTCATAGAGTCACTGTGTGCTTGTAGTCAAATACTATGTGTGTGCATTCAGAGCAACATCTAGAAGTACATTTAATTTTAGTGTGGGTACAACTTCATGTCATATTCATTTTTATTACTATATCTGACTCTATTTCAATTCAATTCAATTTATTTATATAGCGCTTTTCACAAAAGTCAATTGTTTCAAAGCAGCTTTACATAAATAGAAGCAGTGAAAAGCACAGAAAAATGACAGATAGCACAACAAAATACATGATAGCATGAGCAGTTAAATTTGCTGCGGCTATGACTCAATATTATAAGTGCACGTAGTACTAAAGCAACGTATAGAAGAGGAAGCTAGGTAAAGCCCAAAAAGGCTGCCTCCCCGGGGTGAAAAACCCCCTAGGAGAAAAAAACCCCCGGGCTTTTATCCGAGGAAAAATAAGTCCTAGGAGGGAAAAACCCTTGGGAGAACGGTTAAGGAGATTTGGCGGAGATTAAGCGGTTCTGCCGGTGATCGTTGGTCAGGCATCAGCTGGGCATAACGTTGAAGGACGACCAGTAGATCAGAGGTGTGCCGACTTTCACATCTACCGGGACTGGGTCTGTTTGTCTCGTTGTCCTCGGGTCGAGGACGAGACAGGGAGAGAAAAACAAAATCGTATTAGCGTAGCGGCCGTTCATATGTATTGAAGTGTCACACAGTGATGTGGTTTAACTCAGCTTAGTTCCAGACAGACTAACTATTGCGGCATAATTATATTATCCACAGTTGAGGATTTAGCAAATTGGGGGCCCAATGCGAGGGTATATATGGTAAATAAAGGTCACCTTCCGATCTTTAAGAGAAAATGAAACCTGACGACCCGTTTGACTAAGGCCTAAAGCCCCACTGTCGTCGTTAATGCAGGTTCAGTGGCAAATGGGTCTATATTGTATACCATTTACAGGACCAGGAGAAAACGCCAAAAACATCGCAACCCGACCATACGTGCTAACCCGTTTGACTAAGGCCGGAAGCCCCACTGTCGTCGTTAATGCAGGTTCAGTGGCAAACGGGTCTGTATGGCATACTATTCACAAGACACATGAAAGCGCGAAAAACGCAACCCGACCATACATACCAACCCGTTTGACTAAGGCTGGAGGCCCCACTGTCGTCGTTAATGCAGGTTCAGTGGCAAACGGGTCTGTATGGCATACTATTCATAAGACTTACGATAGCGCCAAAATCGCAACCCGACCATACGTGCCAACCCGTTTGACTAAGGCTGGAAGCCCCACTGTCGTCGTTAATGCAGGTTCAGTGGCAAACGGGTATGTATGGCATACTATTCACAAGACACACGAAAGCGTGAAAAACGCAACCCGACCATACATACCAACCCGTTTGACTAAGGCTGGAGGCCCCACTGTCGTCGTTAATGCAGGTTCAGTGGCAAACGGGTCTGTATGGCATACTATTCACAAGACACACGAAAGCACCAAAATCGCAACCCAACCATACGTGCCAAACCGTTTGACTAAGGCCTTAATATCTGTAAGCTAGAACAATATTAAGACTTTATCCACATTTTTGAAGAATGCGAAATATTGTCCTATCTGCAAAAGATTTATCAAGATTTATGACGACTATAGCACACTTCTATCACAGACCTCACGTTCATGCTGTCCGCTTTGTTGTTGCTAACCTTTCAGGTGAATGGAATAGACCTCCGCGGTGCCACGCATGAACAGGCCGCTGCAGCTCTGAAGAATGCTGGACAAACTGTTACCATCGTCGCTCAGTACAGACCAGAGGGTGAGTTTTTTTTTACTGTTGTGCCACTGTCAATCATTTTTAAAGCCTTTTGAAAATAAACCAAAAATCAATCTGATATCATTTGCTTAGATGTGTTATTGCAAGTGGTAATAAGCCAATAAGCGAATACTCCAGTTTTTATAGCCATCTATTGACTCATTTGACTTAGATCAGGGTCTTAAAAAACCTAGTAAAACTATAAAGTTGATAAACATAACTGTAAAAAATAAAAAAAATGCTACATAACCTATTTAGTTTGTAAACTATCAACTTTGGCAAGTTTATAATATGATATACATTTTTAATTATAATTGCAGATGCATTAATAGTAGTGGTCATTGTTTACTATAATGACCGTTAAACTGTATAATTGACCCATACACGCAATTTGAGAGTGTACCCATTATAAAATTTAACATTAGCAAATGTAAAAAAACAGAACTACATGCTTATTGCTAACTGAAAACCAAAATTAGCCAAATATATTAAATAAAAATGTTATCACTAACAAAGACATCTTTATGAGGGGACATTTAGATCCTTGTGATTTTTTTTGTGAGAGATTTTAAACATGTTGTTTGAAGGCGGGGTGCATGATTTTTGAAAAACACTTGAGAAAAGGGAGTTGGGCCGAGTACCAAAACACACTTAGCCAATCAGCAGTAAGGGTTGTGTCTACTAACTCACATCGTTGCCTGGGTTGCGTATGTGTGGGGTGAGTCTATCAAAAGAAGGTCCAGATTCTATTGGGGTACACTCTTAGAACGGATGTGTTAAAACAACCCATCACTGTGTTATTATTGAAACAACACATTTTGTGTTACTTTTAACACAACTTGTGTTTTATTTTAATATGAAATCAACACACAATGACACACAATGTGTTAAAATTACACTTAATGTGTGGAAAATTTAACACAAAAAGATGTGTAAAAAATTAACAGATCCTTTCTATGAGTGTAGGGGCATGTTTGTTTAGGTGATTTTGAATGTCAACTTTGGCTTTCAGAGATCATGCAACCAGCCTTTAAGTATTGTCACCTAAATTCTTGCATTTTAACAGACATAAGTCAAATGTCTTGTGAACCAACTTCTTATAACTAAATGTTGACGTTTTGTGGCCTCATTTGTTTTTTTATTTAGATTACAGCCGATTTGAGGCAAAGATTCATGACCTTCGAGAGCAGATGATGAACAGCAGCATCAGTTCAGGCTCAGGATCCTTGAGGACCAGTCAGAAGAGATCATTATATGTCAGGTATTAGACAGATACTGCTGAACACACTGGACACCAATACTTCAATTTCATTTATAAGCAATAAAATAAATGACTTATAAGGTTATCAATTTAAAAGATTTTTTATGTATTATATTTAGTTAAGGCAGAGATTAGTTAATGTTTTAAAGTTTCTTCTCTGATCACATGTGCTTAAACATAAAGGGGAAAGTAAGCTGTTATGTTTTATACCTGCAGGGCACTGTTTGATTATGATAAAACAAAGGATTCAGGGCTGCCCAGCCAGGGCTTGAACTTTAGGTTTGGGGACATTCTGCACGTGGTGAATGCTTCAGATGATGAGTGGTGGCAAGCACGGCAGGTCACTCCTCAGGGAGAGGTGGAGGAAATGGGCGTCATCCCCAGCAAGAGAAGGTGAGGCATTAAAAGACATAGAGCGTAACAAGTACCTTAATGTTTGTACAACAAATGTTTATCCCCAGTATTATCATATCGTTGGAAATTTGTCTTCTTATGTGGTAGTATATTAATGTAAAAAAGAAACTTTGCTTTTTTAGTGTTTACAGACCCATATCTACCTCAAGTTATGTTTCAGTTTCCTAAAAAACTGAGGTTTGATATGGAAAATCTACAATATGGCTTCCTGTTGATAATTCATGCATTTTTAAAATGCCATCTCCAGTGAGAGGTTTCACATTGCCTCAGCTATGCCAGAGAAATACTAGATGCTTACAGAGACAGTTTCACTAAATCGATTCAGAAACCTGTTATTAATAAATATTCTCTGAAATGTTTTTGTTGACCAGAGATTTTAATCCTGTATAGCTGATAGCTTACTCTCAGTGTCCTCTAGTACCTAATGTATTGACAGTGCCATGCTAAAACATTTGTATGTATTAAATTAGGTGTATATTTGTTTAAAAGTTGAATAAAACCTATTGTAACATGTTTTTATTTAAAGGTGACATAGAATGATTGAACGGGGTATTTATCCTTGTTCTGTGATGTGACATGTAGACAAAATTTTTTTTGTTTGGGTCTGTAATGCCTTAGAAGCTTCTTAAAAACCTCTCTCAGATAGCTCTATTAGGGTGGGGGATTTTAAACAAGTGGTTTTGCACCTATTTGGCTCCCCCTACTGGCTTAACTTGCAATCTCATTACTGATTGGCTGACTTTGCTGCCACTCAAAAAATGTAGCCAATTATTTTAAAGTGGAGGGGCAGTTAGATGCCTGTGATGTCATAAGCATCCGTTTTTCAGATTGGGCCGTTTTCTGGCTGACATTTCTAAAAGAGGAAATTCTATGAGACTGAGATGTTTAGCATGTCTAGCACTTTTTGTATGCTCGTGAATGCGGGTAGACTACCATTATTCAACAAAGACAAGGTGAAAATGGTTTTTCATTCTCTGTCCCCTTTAAGAGTGGAGAAGAAAGAAAGAGCCAGGTTAAAGACAGTCAAATTTAACTCCAAGGCACGAGAGAAAGGGGTAAGTGAACCATTTATTCCTGCATGTTGATGAACAATAACACAAAAGCATACTGTAAGCTACTGATGATATCACATTTGAACAGTCATATGTTAAAATCTAAGCTTAGTTCCAAAACCTAGTGAGCTGCCATGCTGTCTAGTCCCTATAGTAGTGGGAGACTTATGTTGCTAAGCTATTGTTGTAGTGCTTTAAGCATAAAATAACAGTGCACACACAAACAATGGATTAAACAGTCAATGTTTAACTAGATTAATAATAATAATAATAATAATAATTCGTTACATTTATATAGCGCTTTTCCAGTGCTCAAAGCGCTTTACATATGAATGGGGGAATCTCCTCAACCACCACCAATGTGCAGCATCCACCTGGATGATGCGACGGCAGCCATATAGCGCCAGAACGCCCACCACACACCAGCTTATTAGTGGAGAGGAGACCGAGTGATATAGCCAATTAGTATGAGGGATGATTAGTAGGGCAATGGGCAAGTTTGGCCAGGATGCCGGGGCACACCCCTACTCTTTTTCGAAGGACATCCTGGGATTTTTAATGACCACAGAGAGTCAGGACCTCGGTTTAACGTCTCATCCGAAAGACGGTGCTTGTTGACAGTATAGTGTCCCCGTCACTATACTGGGATGTTAGGACCCACACAGACCACAGGGTGAGCACCCCCTGCTGGTCTCACTAACACCTCTACCAGCAGCAACCTGGTTTTCCCAGGTGGTCTCCCATCCAAGTACTGACCAGGCTCAGCCCTGCTTAGCTTCAGTGGGCAAGCTGTCTTGGGCTACAGGGTGATATGGCTGCTGAGATTCAACTATTGTTTCGCTCAGTAGGCAACAGTGTTGCTCTCTACCTTTTTAAACAGCATTTTTTAAGAATTTAGATGATGACTTACAGTGTTGTCTAGCTGGGCAACTCACTATGTTTTGTAACTTGATGTAATATTCTCATAGTTTTAGTGTTCAATAGAATAAATCAAATGTTTTAAAGGGACATTCTACTTTTTTTTGAAAATAGGCTCATTTTCCAGCTCCACTAGAGTTAAACATTTGTTTTGGAATCCATTCAGCTGATCTCCGGGTATGGCGCTAGCACTTTTAGCATAGCTTAGCACAATCCATTTAATATGATTAGATCATTAGCATCGGGACTAAAAAATAACCAAATAGTTTCGATATTTTTTCTATTTAAAACTTTACTCTTCTGTAGTTACATTGTGTACTAAGACCGACGGAATATTAAAAGTTGCGATTTTCTAGGCAGATATGGGTAGGAACTATACTCTCATTCTGGTGTAATAATCAAGGACTTTGCTGATGTAACATGGCTGCAGCAGGCATAGAGACAGAACAGTTGCCTGTTTCCACTTTTGTGTCTTTAAACGCTCGTTTTTGGGGTCGACAGCTTATAAAAACTTATTTACAGATTAAACTTAAAAACTAGGGATGTAACGCTTCAATCGCGATTCAATCGCGGTCCCCATTAAAAAATCGAATCGTCTGAAATCGATTCTGAATCGCAAGGCTGCGATTCTTTGTTTTATGCACAGCTTGTGCGTGTACTACGGCATTTGGTCAGTAGGAAGTCCTTATTAATCTAAAATCATTATGAGTCGGAGTCGTTTATAACGTGCATTTAAAAAAGCAACACTTGTTAAGCAAAATCATTCAAAATATTCTTTATTATCATGAAAATACCTGAAACAATTTGAAGAACAGTGTATAAATATTCCTGTGTAGACATTTCCTGAAATAGTGTTTGCAATTATACTTCTTGTGTGGCACAAAGGGAGTTTCTGCATGAGAGCGCCCCCTGGCGTTCGGATGTGCCGGGATTTCACCGTAATTCATTCAAATTCATTCATTGCGAAAACGCGCATTTGCACGGTTAATCGTTACACCCCTATTAAAAACAGAATAATACCTAAACGCTGCTGTGTGACAAGGTGTACAGCTAACAAGCCAAAAACCCAGAAATAAGTTTTTATAAGCTGTCGACCTCAAAAAAACGAGCGTTTAAAGACACAAAAGTGGATACAGGCAACTTTTCATAGTACTCCTATTAGTAGAACTGCACCCACTAGGGGGAAACATAGTCGGCAATCCACTTTTTTCTCCTTCAAGACTGGGTTTTACGGCTCGACAGCTTATAAAAACTTATTTCTGGATTCTTTGGCTTGTTAGCTGTACATATTGTCACACAGCAGCTTTTAGGCATTATTCTGTTTTTTGTTATAAGCCAGAAATGACAAGGAGGCGGCCTCTCGCAATACAAAGTCAATGGAGACTGTTGGATTGTTTTCCCCCCGGTGGGTGTGGTTTTCAGGTCATGACGCGCTGCGCTCTGTCTCTATAGTGATATTACGCACTGCTCGAAAATAGTCCCCTGCCATTGAAAGTAACCAAGGGGACTATTTTTGGGCAGTGCGTAATATCACTAAGCCTGCTGCAGCCATGTTACAGCAGCAAAGTCCTTGATTATTACGCCAGTTTGAGAATAGAGTTCCTAGCCATATCTGCCTAGAAAATCACAACTTTTCCTTCTTTCTTCGTGTACAATGTAACAACAGAAGAGTCAAGTTTTAAATAGGAAAAATATTGAAACTCTTTGGTTATTCTTTTAGCATGATGCTAAGGGTCTAATCAGATTCACTGGATTGTGCTAAGCTATGCTAAAAGTGCTAGCGCCAGACCTGGGGATCAGCTGAATGGGTTCCAAAACTGTAAGAATCAAATGTTTAACTTTAGGGGAGCTGGAAAATGAGCATATTTTCCAAAAAAAAGTTGAATGTCCCTTTAATACTTGATGAACAGCTTTACTATGAAATCAGATTAAAGTAGACATTTTTATTGTTCCTACCTCTGTAAAGATTTGACCATTTGAAATTAACCCACATGTAATAATGCTCAGTCGGTGCGTTCAGTGGAATGGTAATAGTCTGGATGTCATAAACTAATCAGTCTGTCATGAATGATCCGGTCTGAATTAACAGCATGTGTAACTACGAGCCCAGACAGGGCTCGTAATATAACATATCTGTATGTAACAGTACTATGAAGCATCAGTAACTCTTTTAAAAACATAAAGGTCAAGTGACCAGTACTGAAGCCACAGCACATACTATCTAACATGCCAACAAAGGCAATGCATGATAGGAAAACCAAGGACAAATACGCTTGCCATTGATGTTTGACTGCTTGTCCTTCTGTATGCCTCCCTCACATCTATTCTCTAACCTCTTCACACATTTCTTTTATTGGTCTCGCAAAACCCCTTCCTGTAGCTCAGCAGGTAGAGCATAGTGCTAGCAACACCCAAGTCATGGGTTCAATTTCCAAGAATGCACATATTGTTATAAAATGTAAAGGCTGAGCGTGTTAGTCAAATTCATAATGTAATGCAATGCAAAGTGTCTCCAGAATATCATAATGCTGCAGTCTAAACAAGCCAGCCATATAACCGATCGCTATGTAAGAATGCAAATGCATGCTCATAAAAAAGCACCTGTAACGAGGATGCTACATCACTGCCAAAAGAAAGTGCCATGTAGTTTTACTTACCCAAATAAATAATGGCCTGAATTGTACATACATGCTCTGTTTACAGCAAATGATTTCATGCTATATTCCCCTGCTCTTGTACCACAGAATAAAAGAGAAAATCAGCCAGACTTGCGATTTTGTTTTGTCCTGGTGTTGCTGCTGAGAAAAAATATACACTACCAAAGTGGTTACAGGCATTTTCATGCTTTTGGCACACTCACCAAGCTTCTTACCCTGCATGCAAATACAACCACAGTTTGTTTCAGAAGCTTCCTCTCTTGTGCTTGAGATTTGATGCTATCTGCTACTTTTTGGGGGCTATGGCTCAAATCCATTTATTTGTCCATTTCAGTTCTTCATGCATTTCATATACATTTCTGACTTTGTGACGTCCTCAATCTGAAATTAATCTGAATTAACACCAGTCTATAAGAAATAGCTTAAAATTGTGTGAAGCAACCATTAGGGATGCATAATGATTAATCGCGATTAATCTATAGCAGAATAAACATTTTTGTTTACATCATATATGTGTGTAAACTGTGTATTATAACTCTATATATAAATACTAAATATTTAAATCTATATTTTTCTTCAAATTATACATGCATGTGTGCATATTTACATAATTATTATACACACTTCACACACACACATATATGATGTAAACAAAACGTTTATTCTGCTATAGATTAATCGCAATTAATCATTATGCATTCCTATGTCTTAGTGCTGTTCCTTTAAATATCAGCACTCTTAAAACCACACACTGTAAAAATTCATTGTTGGAACTTGAATTAAGAAGTCATTTCAAATTTTTTGACTTGTTAGAAGTTCCTATAAATTATACATTTGTAATCATTTAAGCCCATTCAACTTTTTTATTTATTTATACCAACTCCTCACTAAGAAAGTCGAAATGACTTGTTAATTCAAGTTGCTTAAACTTAAACATTTAAGTGGAACAAGGATTTTTTGCAGTGTTATATTTTACTAGAACTAACTGTTGTATAAATGCGTTTTGAATGGCCATACTGAAGCAGTATGATCAGGGGTCCACAAAGCAGACAGCAGATCAATCATCATTTTTATTTTCTCCATATGGACATTAGACAGCCCTCTTCCATGCCCTTCTTTTCTTTTGCCCTCCCCCTCCTTCTCTTCCTGCAGTCCCTCAATGACAAGCGTAAAAAGAACCTCTTTTCCCGCAAGTTCACCTTCTACAAGAACAAGGAGACGAGTGAGCAAGAAACAAGTGATGTGGACCGTAAGTACAGACTGTCCTGCCACTGAAAGCAGCGTCATAGCTCAATGCTGGGTGAGAATAGGGCAGTAGGTCATAAAGACAGAGGTGGGCACTGCCCCACTGGGCACGGCAGGGATCAAATCTCTCTCGAGTCACAACAACAGTACTTGTAGGTGTTGTGGTTTTGCATCCAACTCCAAAGCTTTTTGCCTTCTTGATGCCTGTGGTGCCTAGTGGTGGACCAGGCCTCAGAGTGTCTCAGTAACCCATTTACTCTTGTGGTTGTTGTCTTTTTTGTTGCTCCCTACATGACTGCTCCACAGGACAACCCAGACGACATGCTTTCCAAAGGCCAGAGTAAGTGCTTCCCTGTGGATGACCGCTCTCGGTCACCTCTGGACCAGACCTGTCTTTCTCTTACATCTCTCATTTTTCTCAATCACATAGCTCATTTTGGTGTATTTTTAGGGGAAACATTTAGTTTGTCCCAGCTTCTCCATGAAGCAGACACACTGTTTTCTTACTGTTGGTATTGGTGGAGGTGAAGGGTTGGGATCTTTTACTGTTTTTTGAGGTTGTGTTTTCTGAAATCGCCTGACAGTACCTCTGTTATTTGATCAAAAACAACTGAACCATCATAAAATGGATTTATTTTGCCATCATATATTCTAGATGTAATATTTTATTACATATCTATAAATTTGTTAAAGGGACATTCCACTTTTTTTGAAAATATGCTCATTTTCCAGCTCCCCAAGAGTTAAACATTTGATTTTTACTGTTTTGGAATCCATTCAGCCGATCTCCGGGTCTGGCGCTAGCACTTTTAGCATAGCTTAGCACAATCCATTAAATCTGATTAGACCATTTAGCATTGGGCAAAAAAATAACCAAAGAGATTCAATATTTTCTCTATTTAAAACTTGACTCTTCTGTAGTTACATCGTGTACTAAGACCGACAGAAAATAAAAAGTTGCAATTTTCTAGGTAGATATGTCTAGGAGCTATACTCTCATTCTGACATAATAATCAAGGACTTTACCATGCCGTAACATGGCTGCAGGAGGCGCAATGATATTACGTAGTGCCCGAAAATAAACCCCTGCTATTGAAAGATACTAAGGGGACTATTTTCATGTGCTGCGTAATATCATTTCAGACTCTGCACACTATACTGAAGTCACCTCACAAATCTTGTTCTGCTGTTCTTGGTTTTCATCATCCATTCCCCCTCTGTTATGATTTCAGAGCATGTGACCTCTAATGCCAGTGATAGTGAGAGTAGTTACCGTAAGTTCTTCCTGTCATTGTGCCATCGTCCGTCGTTTCCGTCTGCTCTTGTCTGCTTTTCTGTTTCTTTTTCACATACTTAAAACTTTGTTTTCTTTCCATTTTGGGGATATGTTGTAATATGAGAGATCTGTAATGCAGAATAGACACACTACCATAGTAAATTATATGGGAAAGATGGACTACTAAAAAATGAACAAACAATATTATTTAGGATTTCAGAATAGTTTACATTGCTTAGCATACATCAGTGCCCACCTGACCTTCTGTCTGTGCGGCACTGCAGTGAGACGATCTGTGTGTAATGTTCCAGAAGCCACACAGATACAATACCAAAATCAATCAGTGAGCCCTCTGCCAGGCCCTGGCTCAGTCTCCATAGCAACAGTACACCCCATCACTTCCCAGCCCTTGCCCTCTCTTTCTCTTCATCAGAGACAGTTAGAGTCACAGTGGTGCTATATCAAAGCCACTCTAAAGATATTACTATACTGTCTCACGGGATCAAAATATTACACACGCAAGCTGCAGTACAGACAGTGAATTAGGGCTGGGTGTCGCCAACTACCTCACCACATGAAACAGTACGCCACGATGCATCACAGTATCATCATTTAACAGCAACTGCATCAAATACACAAGAACGACTGAATCTGTAGGATGAGTTTCTCTTATGTAGTTTATTCCTTATTTTTAGTCTGCAATGCCACATCATGTCTACACATAGGGATCTCTCATACATATGAATAGCAACTAATTAATCATTTTGTGTCACACTTGCTTAACACCCTAACACATTTAACTTGCTTTGCTGAAATTAAAAGAAAAAAAAAAATTTGTGCATGATACTCTCTGTATTTTCAAGTGCATCACAGGCCCTGATGAACTCTGAATGTTGTTTATTCATATACTACAGACACGTATCTGCCTCTAACCCACAATGCTCAGGTGGGCAGTCAGCCTTAGGCATTCAGGCCTGCTGAGATCCACAGAAAGAGCTCAGTTTAATCATTATGACAGTCGCACACCAACCATAACTGAGGACTTCATTGCCTTTACACTACACATTTGTGTAGCAACGAGGACCTCTAGTGGCCACATAGCTATTGTTACAATCCTAGATTGTTAAAAAAACATAACAAAATATGTAACAGCCTGTAAACATTGCATCAGTCTCAGAATTGTAATGTGCTTGCCCAAATGTCTTTTTCTTTAAACAATACTAACATTGTTCTCGTGCAGTTTTTTTTTAAGCTGAACTGTATGTGTGTGTTGTCTTCCTTAGGTGGTCAAGAGGAATATGTGTTATCATATGAACCAGTCAGTCAACAGGAAGGTATGATGCTAAATAAATGCACCATTAAATTTATAAAGACACATATATACAATACACTGTTTGTGTTACCTTATTTATCAATCAGAAATTAAATAGATTTCATATATTGTCTTTCCTTAGTGAACTACGCCCGACCAGTGATCATCTTGGGTCCGATGAAGGACAGAGTAAATGATGACCTGATATCGGAATTTCCTGACAAATTTGGCTCTTGTGTTCCCCGTAAGTATCCGTGCAAGAATGTGCCATGATGAAATGATACATATATGACAAAAAAAATAAAATTATTGTAGCTCAGTTGGTAGGATAATACATTCGATCTCAGAGACTGTAGGTTGCTTTGGATTTAAGTCTTACATGTAAATGTATGTAAATGTTCACGTGTAAATGTTGTGACAAATCTATGGCACTGATATGTGTTTAAGATATGTTTTAAATTAAGGCACCTCAAACATGCATTTTAGTCTGGGACTAGGATAGGCCCTGTCCAGGAAACCGTGCCTAATGTTTTGCAATGTATAGACTAGCAAGTTATTTTGTAACATGAATGAAATGCATAAAATAAATCCCTCGTTTCAGATACAACAAGGCCAAAGCGGGATTACGAGATGGATGGGAGAGACTATCACTTTGTTGTGTCCAGAGAGCAGATGGAGAAAGATATACAGGAGCACAAGTTCATTGAGGCGGGCCAGTACAACGGTCACCTGTATGGAACCAGCGTGCAGTCTGTCAGGGAGGTGGCTGAGAAGGTGAGCTCAAATGTCTTTTTCTCCATACACTAAGTGTTATATTAACATAAATGTGATTTGTGATCATGACTTGTTTACACTAGATAGCATTTTCGGATTTAACTCAGCTATATTTCTAGAGTGAGACGCAAATATGCTTGATATATTGATGCTGCACAGTTGCTGACATCAGCATAGTGCATGACAATGTTCTGTCTGTGGTGAACTCCTCAGGGAAAACACTGCATTCTTGATGTATCAGGCAATGCTATCAAGAGACTGCAAGTGGCTCAACTTTACCCAATCGCTATTTTCATCAAACCGAAATCGATGGAGAACATCATGTGAGTTGAAGATAAAGATCAATCTCTTGCTTAGACTAAAGACATGGTACAGAAAAAGTGTGTTAAAATATCACCCATATATATCAAACCCATATAGGGGGATGAGAGTTCCTCGTGCTATTTTGTGCTACTGTACACTAAAATAACTATATTATGTAATTGGGGTGCAATGCTGTGTTCTTTGTTCCTCAGGGAGATGAACAAAAGATTCACAGAGGAACAAGGCAGAAAGACGTATGAGAGAGCCATGAAGTTGGAACAGGAGTTTATGGAGCATTTTACAGGTCTTTTACCCATACACTACTCTTACATATAAGCCATCATAGCAGTAAACAAAAGCAATCCGGTGGATTATGCACAATAACTGCTCACAGTATACTATGAATTTGTTTGTAAACCAGAATTTTAAAAGTTATGCATCAAAGTGTTTACATTTCGAAACAATGCATCACAGAGGGTTTACCTTGGTAGCATTCTTAACAGTTACTTTAAAGGGCACGTATTTCATTGCTAAAAAGTATTTTATATTGTGTATTTGGTATAATACAATGTATTCGCGTGGTTTATGGTTAAAAAAACACATTATTTTCCACATACCGTAAATTTTTATAGCTCTCTTTTCAAAACACACAAAACTTTGTACAAAACTCATTGATTTGAAAAGCGCTGTGTCCCTGATTGGCCAGCTAATCCATACGTTGTGATTGGCCTGAATACCTCTAACGTCAGCCAGAAATATGACGCTCCTTACATGTTTGAAAGATTCGGGTGCAATGCTAACAGGAGTTAACTTACAGGCTTAAGCGGGAGGATTTATGATAATTTCGGTCTTGTCTACATCACCAATCCTAGAAAGTCAACTATTCCCTACAATCCGTGTGTTTGTTGTAGTCCAAGAAAAGAGATTTACATTGGAGATGATAACTTGTGTCATCGTTTACTTTGGGGTTTGATCTTTTTGCATATCGTTAACATGTACTAATACATACACACACACACCAAAGGAAATTTAAAAACGTGAATCGGACCATAGGTGCCCTTTAAACAATTAAATATTTTCTGCAGCCTTCAAGCAAAAAATATACATAAACTTACAGTACATATTATGAATTGGTTCGGACTAAATTGTGTATAGCTTTACCGCTTCTCACCATTAATATAGCCATAAATGCTGGAATGGTGTCAAGTAAAGAATAATGTAAAGGCAGCAGGTTGTTATCACAAAAATATCCCCGACAGTGTGATCAGGACGCGTTGTGAGAGTGTTTTATCAATTTGAAAAGGCTTATTTCGCGACAACAACCTGCTGCCTATACATTATCCCGCTTATTACACAGCTATTTTTTTCATAAGTAAGTTAAGGAGCATTAAATATTGATTTGAAATATTTTATTTGCTCATTTTTAACGAATTCAGACCTTCTGTGAGGAAAACCGGTTTACTTTTGGTTTTAAGATAAGAGAAAACGTTCAGATGTCATAAACGCACTATTTGGTTGAATCATTTATAAATATAATGTCATATATGTTACTAAATGACATATTTATATTTAATTTTGTGTAATATTAAACTGTAACTTTCAAAATGATTTGCAGCATCTGGGTTTACCGTGTGTGTTATTAGTTTTGAGTGGTTTTTACCTGGGAATAACCTGCAAATGTCGTGACTGGCCAATCAGAGTCAAGCATTCTAATGAGCCATGTACCGTATTTTCCAGACTAT
Source organism: Paramisgurnus dabryanus (assembly GCF_030506205.2). Classification (NCBI taxonomy): domain Eukaryota; kingdom Metazoa; phylum Chordata; class Actinopteri; order Cypriniformes; family Cobitidae; genus Paramisgurnus; species Paramisgurnus dabryanus. Next base: position 19,790,235 of record NC_133342.1, on the reverse strand, counting down.
AAGTCACAATTTTTTTCATAGTTTGGTGGGTCCTGTAACTCAGATGCGACTTATACGTCAAAATGATTTAATATGAACCCAAAGAAACCATTACCGTCTATAGCTGCGGGAGTCTTTATGCTGCTCCTGTATTTATGTAATTCAATGGATTCAGTGATGCAGAATGACTTCGGGACCTTTTTGAACTTGATTTCGCTTTTCTTGTTAATTTAGCTTATTCAGCCTCCCAGGTATGTCCTGTATGCTATTGTGTATCATGTAAATAACTGTTAATGTTACTTTAACATCTATGGACACCTATTCAGCCTGCTGTTCTGTGCTATTGTTTAGTTGAATAACTTGCCTTTCAAGATCAAATGTCTATTCTTCGACTTGGATTTTGTGTCCCTGATTAACATTTTCTAAATAAATGCGACGTATAGTCCAATGCGACTTATAGTCCGGAAAATATGGTATTAAGAATAAATAAATAAATTACTAGCTGAGCATCCTGACTCATTTTAACTGTTCGATTGCCTTTTATAATTTAAAGGTATTTCATTGTTAATTCTTTACCTCACTGTGATCATCTCTGCATTGCAGGAATTGTTCAAGGGGACACTTTGGAAGAGATCTACGATCAAGTAAAGCAGATTATCGAGGAACAGTCTGGGCCATTCATTTGGATACAGTCCAAGGAGAAACTATGAACACCTTCAGGAGTTTGTCACTCATCTTACTCTGCTGGTTTATTTATTGATTTTTTTTTTTTAATAATTTTTCTTTTTCATAATCTCGGTTGGGCTTCTCCAATTGACAGCCTTCAGTCAACAGATAAATTCTTTAATCCATCAACCTATGTTTAGTCCTACATATTCATCTCCTGACTTATAGCTCCTCAAGTAGCTGTTCAAAGAGAAGAGGATCTGTCCTCCTCGGATCTCCACTGCTTCCAAGCGTACAGAAAGCAAAGCCATGTTAGACCAGCATCTGTTTACCAGGGTTTTGGAAACGGTACAGTTCCTTAATGTTTAAGGGAGGTTAGTTTGTAAGGAAGTAATTAAGGGTTTAGTTTATTTGTTGTTGTTTTGGTATAAGATTGTGATATGGAGCTTGGGCCTGAGGCATTGGATTCATAAGATGGTGAAAAACACAAAAAGCAAAACTTTGCACGTTATAGCTTTTACAACCACGTGTACTTTACCCCTTGTTGTTTATTTCCAACAACCATAGTCCCGTACGTTCAACGCGTTTCTCTTTTTTCCCTTTACTGTTGTATTGGCATGCTTATTGTTCTCCTCATTCTAAAGTCTGCGTTATGGAGCCATTGTGTTTAGATGATGTCCGGGCGTATGGGCGCGTCCCGCCACTGTTAGAATGTTGGAGTCTACAATCAGTGTCTTACAGAGTACGTGTTTTCAACCATCATGATTTACATTTAGGAAAGTCTGCCATTTGTAAGGAACTGATATTTTTTAGAGATGTCTTGGCAATAATATGCCACCGCATATGTGAAAGAAATTTATTGTACAATGTGATCTTAACAGATATTTAACCCTCCATAAACTGCCTATTTTGTTATAATAAAAAGTCTATATTGAGCTTTACTTAAGCGCTATTATGATGGGAGTTATTTTCTTGACGTCGTGAACTGTATATTAGAGCAAGAGATTTAAAAACAACAAAATAGTATGAATATATTTTTTCCGTTTTCTGTTTTCACCCCTTGTTTCTTGAATCTTAAACAAACTGCAAGAAACAGGGCAGCAAGGGGACCACATCTCTGTGCAGATAGGAAATGGAGAATAGCAGTTTGTTAACACAACAGTCGAACTTTGTGCAACTCTGACAGCAAGTTTTTCGCTTCTACTCCTTTCTTTCTGCCCACAATTTCAACATCATCTGCCCAAGTGCGTCACATCAGAGTCATAACAGTTTGGAGAAGAACGCCCTGTCCGATTCCCCCTCTCGGACTCCAACCGATTCAGCAGGAAGGAGAGCTTCTCAAGGCTGATGCTTGTGAACTGAAAGCTCCACAGAGACTCATTTTTCTACACCCGTCCAGGAGAGGGGGGCCTGTTGTCTGCTCTTCCTATGACATGATCGTTTTCTATACTAAGACTGCTTGTTCTACCACCTCACCACCTCTGCTTTTTAGGGACGTTTTGGGACTGGATAAAGAAACATGTAAATAACCTACTGATCTGATTCATTCCATTGATCCAAATGAACAAGAGGAGAATGGCTATTTCAAGAAAAATAAAACAAAGTCTTTCTCATACGGCACAGTGCTGGTGTATTTCTTTAGCTGCAGGGTTCCCACGGGTCCTTGAAATCCTTAAAGTTTGTGAATCTGGAGGGGAAAAATTCAAGGCCCTGGGAAGTTTTTGAAAATATACATACATAGATACAGGTCATTGAAAGGGCTTAAATTATATACTGCTATATTATTCCCTGTGTAGTGTCGGATAATAATATCATAACATTTCTTGCCTTTTAAGCACACATGCTAAACTGTTTGCTTTAAATGCTTATATCTTCTGCATGCGAATGTTGATTCATACCAAAATGCTATACTTTTTTGCATAGTTGTGGGGTTACATATGTAACTGTTGTTTCCTGAGAAGGGAACGAGATGCTGCGTCTCCCTTGCCATACTTCCTGCGTCCCTGTTATGCCGTCTTTGCAATATTTCAGATAGCGATATACTTCCTGGCTCCCGCATCACCCTGTCTTTGTCGTTAAGCCTCACCATTGGTTAAATTTGATATACACATTCAGACACCCTTGGAGGCGTCCCCAAAGTGTCACTGCAGAGACACAATGTGAGTTCCCTCTAAAGGGAACAGTAACAATGTATCTTAAAAGGTAACATGATGTAACTTTTCTCTCATTTGAAATGTGTCCCCACATTTAGTGCTTGAATTTGCAGGTATTGGACCTGTAAAGTCCTTGAAAGGTCCTTGATTTTGAAGATAACTAAGGTGTGGGAACCCTGTAGATGGAAAATGTACACAGTGTGCTATCTGCAGTGCATTATTTTTTCCCCATACATTAACACTGTAGTAATTAAAATCCAGTGATTGTTAATGTACACTGTTATTTGTCTTATTAGTGATTATAACACATCATCTAAAACAAAATTAAACCAATTTATAAGCTAGAGTGCTGATATTCATATCTACTTATGGAAGTATAATAGATAGACTTTGAACCAGTTTCTATAAAAAGAAAAATATTAACTGTGTGTACAGTTTATATTTGTGACATTTTTAGACATAATACAGTCTGATATTAAGTGCTAAAAATAGTTTGTTAAGAATGTGGTTATCCAAAATTTCCCTTCCGCTGGGAATTTCAGAGACATTATTCCCACTTTATCCTAGTTAGTTTTTAACAAACATGCCTTACTTAAAACATTAACCTGTGTGCATTTTGTGGCAAAACAAAGGGCACTGATGTATTTTAAGATATGTCAGTGCAAGTTGTTTTCAGTTTGGACGGCTCTTACATTTATTTTAGTCTAGGACTAGTCTAATCCCTGTCCAGAAAACCGTATCCCGGAAAGGGCTTATCCCTAGTCCCAGAATAAAATGCATGTTTTAGCAGCCTTAATTTCAAAACACCTTGTACTGACATATCTCAACATATATCCATTATTATGTTTCAGGATGCACACCAGTATTGTTAGGAAAACACCACAGTTTTTCAATATTTTACTATCTTCGTACCTTAACTTAGATGAATTTTCCATGTGTGCACTTTTAATCTTTGTACAGCGCCTCATGAATGTGTTAGCATTTAGCCTAGCCCCATTCATTTCTATGGCTCCAAACAGGGATGAATTTAGAAGCCACCAAACATTTCCATGCTTTTCCTATTTAACCCTCATAAGCCCCTATTTTCTTGTATACGTTACAGTTCCCTGGGGGTAAAAATGACCCCAAGAAATTAAAAGGGTGATTACAAAAAATATATAAATTTTTAATGATACAAATAATATATATATTTTTTTTGTTTACTTCCCATCTATACATTAATGATGTGTTTTGGGAGATATGAAGTACTTTTGTACCCGTTTACCACTCATTTCCTCAACTACACCATTAGCTTGCCTGAAAAATATCAAATTTTTATGAAAAATTCATATAAATTATGATCTAAATTTTATTTAAATTGTTATTAGATATTGATCTGGATGTTATGTGTTGAATTCGACCATTTGGTGTTTAGAAAAAAACAGTTTTATGGTTACAGTTTAGGAAATAAATCACTTCGACCAGCAGACCCATTCATTTTACTGGATGTGGCCAACTGCTCAACATCAGTACTTCATTTATACATTTTGTGAATTTATGTTTATATAAACATTAGAAAGGACATTAAAAATAAAAAATATTTCAAATAGTAGAATTTTTTTGTAGTTTTTGATGCATATTGAAATGTCTGATTTTACAAAATGCCACAGAAATTTGACTGAATGTAAGGCTGTTTGTCTGTGTGTGTGCGCGCACGTGTGTGTTTGTGACTTTGTCTTTTTGTGTGTGTCTGTGTCTTTATGTGTGTTTAAGTTTTACTGTGTCTTTGTGTGTGTGAGTCTGTGTGTTTGTGCGTGCGTGTGTGGTATGTGTGTGAGTATTTTACACATTTGTTTTGCGTCTGTGGCTGTTTTTAGGCAAATTCTGTAAAAAATGCTCTCTGTGGCAGTCATACCTTTGTGTGTGATTGAGCATTTCTTTTCTATATTGCATTTGTGCTCTAGTACCAGGCCTACCTTTCTGTGTCAAAATGTTCAGATTTATTTTGGATGCATTGATTTTATTTGATGAATAACAAGAAAAAATGATTTTTTTTTGCATTTCCCATTCATTTCAATTGGGGTCATTTTTACCCCCAAAGGGCCTCTTTTGGTGAAATTTTTTTACACCCCTTTAGAATGACAGAATCAAGCCCAGTTTTTTTATATGAATCTTGACGGATAATCTGGAAAAGTCACAAAATCTTATTCCACTGAGATGAAGGGAACCATGTTTTTTAACTAAATAAAAGTGGCTTGGGGTAGAATTGACCCCAAGGGACTTATTAGGGTTAAAGACTGTTACATGAGTAAGTATGGTGGCACAAAATAAAACTTTGGTTTGGACTGGAGCCATAGGAATTAAATGGGGCTAGATTAAATACTAACACATTCAAGAAGCACTGTACAAAGATTAAAAGTGCATGCATTGAAAAAAGATAGGTATGTATTCATTCATCTAAGTTGAGGTGAAACTGTGGTGTTTTCCTTTAAATGCCCTGGATTAATTTAAACCATCTCCAGGAAACCACCCCTTAGTGTGTTATGTTTAGCCTATGACACAAAGGATTATATTTAGATTAATAAAACAACTACATTTCTTCCTAATCTGAACGTGTTTTAATTCAACAAATCTTAAGAGGATAGTACACCTAGATAAAAAAAATCTTTCATCATTCACTCCCCCCCATGCTTTTTTAAGCCTGTATGAATTTCTTGGTCTTTAGTAAGATATTTGTAATCAAGCAGAAAGCAGGAGCACCACTGACTTCTATAGTAGATTAAGTACTTTGGAAGTCAATGGTGGTCAAAAATGGTGATTTGAAACCACTTGAGGGTGAGTAAATGATAACAGTTTTCATTTTTGGGTAAACTATCCTTTAAAGGTAGTTTTTTTCCGTACATAACATCATTTAAACTCAATCATCCTTATTAAATGTCATAACTGTTTATTTTACAAATCACATTGGACTTTCTCATATTAACACATTTTATATTCTTAATGTATAGTCTTTACAGTGTTCATAATTTAAATGGGTCTATTAGAAGCAATAAAACATGCGTATGGTGATACAGCAGACAGAAAAAGAGTTTAAATAGAGTCCTGAATGACAGTGTCCATCCAGTATATCAGACTCGACTCCCAGTCATCATCAGTCACTTTTTATCTTTAATCTGTCTACTGGCGTCTCTCATCCCGTCTTTCACCTCCTTTACAAACGTATCCCGCAGCCTTGTTGCTCTTCGACCCAACTCCTGCACATCTCGGGGCATCTTTGTCGTCTCATCTCGTATCTGGCGAAAGGTTTCTGACTTGAGCAGTTTAGTCGAGGCGTCTTTCCCGGCGAGCTGTGCTTTTGTTATGGCGAAGGCCGTGATCTGTGCCGCCCGTCTGATGGGTCGAGACTCGGCGAGTTTCTCCACCACCTGAGCGTTATTTATCAAAGCATAGACGATCCGCCGCAGCACCATTTTAAACCTGTTTCACAAACATTATATTAATATATTTTTATAATAATAACTCGTTGATAAATACAGTACAGTGCATGTTTGTTGTTATATAATAAAGTACCTCAAGAAGTTCAAGGTCCAATCGACAGCTCTGACTCGACTGCGCAGACTGAATTTTCAACGCTGCCTCCTACCGAAGGATTACGTCACGTCATTGCCATCTATAGACGTGGAGAGGAATAACAGGCAAATGTGCTAAAATATTTTAAATCTTTTGTATCTCGCTACTTTTAGTCCCATGATTACTTGGATCTACACTCCTAAAAATGAAGGTGCTATTAAAGGTTCTTCACAGCAATGCCATAGAAAAAACATTGTTGGTTCCCCACAGAACCATTAAGAGGCCCTCAAAAGAGCTATTGTTTACATTACCATTATTTTCATACCTTTTTTGGCCTAAGAATTTTATTTAACTTTTGTCCAATAGGAAGGTTCTGTGGATGTTACTTTGTGGTACCATACAGACAGACAGAACACCTTTTGGGAACCTTTCTTTTTAAGAGTAAAGATGCAATAAGAAAATCACCAAATAAGTTTCAAATATCTAATAGTTTTTCTATTACCAATGTACAATAATACTCACCTTGCATTTAATTTTGCAGTACATCATTGCACTTTTTATGCATAAAAGAGCTCTCTTGTGAAATTGGTCTGCAGAGAGCAGATAATGTATCTGCTGGAAATACTACTTAGTGTAAACGCACATGCGTCCAGTATGATAGACTTTCAATGGGGATTGCATCATCTCTAGCTGTGCAGTTTTTTTAGGTTAGGGTGTGTGGAGAATTAACGAACATGCTTCATCTCCAGCACTGTGACGGAGGCTGATTCTTTCTTACTTCTTTATTTACTCATAACTTTACTGTTTATATAAAAACTGTTTCACTCATTGTTTTCTTTATCCCCAAATCTCTTCATGCTTTAGAGCTTTACAACAGCTTTGGTCCCAAATGAAGGCTGTGAATTCCACTGTGTTTTTGAGACCTTCAGAATGTAGGTCATCAAGTTGGTTTTTATTATGTCTGATTTTGGTTTGCACAATTTTTGTACTAACCTAAAACCTCATTATTGGTGTTTCAGTCCATTCACTTACTGTAATCTCATACCACAGTTTAGAAATAGCCTAACAAAATATTGAAGTTCAAATTCTGCAATTTGCCTACAAAAATATTAAAGTTCAAATTCTGCAGTACGTATTCTGCATTAGAACTATTTAAAAAACACAAAGTGTTTTTTTTACATCATAACACACAATGTTTGTATGGTGGGGTGTTGCCAGAACATTGCTATGTAGTTGCAGAGGTGTTTAACCCTAATAAGTCCCTTGGGGTCAATTCTACCCCCAAGCCACTTTTCTTTAGTTTAAAAACATGGTTCCCTTTATCTCAGTGGAATAAGATTTTGTGACTTTTCCAGATTATCTGTCAAGATTCATATAAAAAACTGGGCTTGATTCGGTCATTCTAAAGAGGTGTAAAAAAATATCTTAATTTGTCCCTTTGGGGGTAAAAATGATCCCAATTGAAATGAATGGGAAATGCAAAAAAAAATTCTTGTTATTCATCAAATAAAATCAATGCATCCAGAATAAATCTGAAAATTTTAACACAGAAAGGTATGCCTGGTACTAGAGCACAAATGTTACATAGAAAATACATGCTCACACACACACACACACACACACACACACACACACAAACAGACACACACACACACACACGAACACACAAAGGTATGACTGCCACAGAGAGCATTTCTTATAGAATTTGGCAAAAAAACAGCCACAGATGCAAAACAAGGATGTAAAATACTCACACAGGTGTGCGCACACACACACATATGTGCGCACACACACACAAACACAGACTCACACACAAATACACAGTAAAACTTACACACACATAAAGACACACACACACACACACACACAGAGAGAAAGACAAAGTCACACACATAAACACACAGACACACACACAGACAGACACCCTTACATTCAGTCAAATTTCTGTGGCATTATGTAAAAACAGACATTTCAAAATGCATCAAAAACTACAAAAGTATTCTACTATTTGAAATAATATTTATTTTGAATGTCCTTTCTAATGTTTATATAAACATAAATTCATAAAATGTATAAATAAAGTACTGATGTTGAGCAGTTGGCCACATTCAGTGAAATGAATGGGTCTCTATGGGCCTCTGCTGGTCGAAATGATTTATTTCCTATACTTTAACCATAAAACTGTTTTTTTCTAAACACCAAATGGCTGAATTCAACATAACATTTAGAAAAATATCTAAAAACAATTTAAATCAAATTTAGATCATAATTTATGTGAATTTTTCATAAAAATTTGATATTTTTCAGGCAAGCTAATGGTGTAGTTGAGGATTTGAGTGGTAAACGGGTTTAAAAGTACTTCATATCTCCCAAAACACAGCATTAATGTATAGATGGGAAGTAAATGAAAAAAATGATGTATTATTTGTATCATTAAAAATTTATATATTTTTGTAATCACTTTTTTAATCTCTGGGGTCATTTTTACTCCCAAGGGACTATAACGTATACAGGAAAATAGGGCCTTATGAGGGTTAAGTACATTGTTTTTTTTTTGCTTGCTAGAGTGTTGGTTGTTTCCTGTCAAATGAGCCCAGCTCTAGGTAGTAACCACAGTAGCAGCGCGAACGTCAAAGAAGAAGAATCTTAACAAGTTAACCCACAATCGAAGAAGAAACAGCAACTTGTTGTGTATGATTTGAGAAGACCAGCAATGATGGAAGTAAATAAACTTTTGTTGCAGTTTGAGTTAAATCACTTCTCAACTTGGCTCATCTTTGTTTCACTGTCACAAACGGAAATACATATGACGCAGTTTTTTTTTACCTGACAGGAGGGGTTCTGGTGGGCCAATCACAGCGCTTGCGGTCCGTGTAGATCTGACGCACTGTTAAAATTTTTACGAGGTGGACGTCAGGCTACGCACAGGCTACGGATAGCCTACGGCGTAGAACTTACGCACGACTATAAATCGGGCTTAAGTCCCCATGATATTCTTGTTGTCATCTTGATTTTCAAGTTTGCCCAGAATATGTCTGTAAAGTTTCAGCTGAAAATTCCACAGATCATTTGTTATAGCCAAAATGCCTCTATTTGGATGGGAGCAAAAATGCACAGTTTTAATGTCTGCAGTTTAAATGCAGATTTAGATGCAATGAAGGTACATTGGTGCTATATGGCACCTCTATGATTATGAGCCAAGAACCAATTTTAGTGCTATTTAGCACCATATGTTTTTAGAGTGACAGCTCCTCCCTTCCTTACAAACAGAGAGTGAGCGTTTTCAGTCAAACTAAATCTGATTAATAGTGTCTGAGACAATAGTATCTAGTGGACACAGTACATCTTGCTGAAGGTGGAAACTATGGTAATGCAGATTCTGAGTGGGCGGGGCTTTATCAATGTGACCTCACATTGATAAGAGAATCAAAACGGCATGTTAAATGAGACTGTTTAATGGGGATTAAAAAACAAGGAGCGGGTGGATTTTTTTCATCGTAGGGTGGTTGTGTGCCAACACACATTGGGCCCTATCTTGCACCCAGCCCAATTGACTTTGTCAGTGACGCATGTAATGCAGTTCTAAACGTAGGTTCGGGAGGAGCCTAAACATTCAGGCCTGTCAATCATCATCATCATGGGCGTATATAAGGCAGCCTTCAGGCCTTCCTGTCCAGCTGCTTTCTTTTCCGACATCCCTCCTCCTCCCCATCTCCTCCTTCACTCTCTCCTTCTTCCTCTTTGCAGTTCCGTTGCAGGGGGTTGAACTTGTGGCTCGAGCCCCAGCCTCAGGTTCGCTCTCTCTGAAGGTTCAGAGCTCAGGTACAGAGCTCCCTTCGAGGACAGCAAGCCAAGTTTGTTTACCATTAATCATCAAGACCTGAATGCGCAGGCGAACTAGTGAATCATTCGTATTTTGCACCGGCGCACAGCGGGTTTTTCCCTCCACAGACGCACACCGGCAAACTAGGGAATGAACTTGAGCTCCCTGGGCGGTTCAGCGCAAAAAAGGAGGCGTGTTCCGGCGCAAACCATCCCTGATGCTATTTTCCAGTGGACGCAGCGATGTCCTCTGCTGGCGTCAGGTGCTGTGTAGAGGCAGATCCACCTTCCGTTACACGGCGTGCCAGATTTATGCTGGCAAGCTTGGGATTCCCCCGTCTCCTGACATCATTGTAGCGCTTGGCGCAACAATGGGGATGCCAGCTGATGAGACAATTGTGGCTATTTCCTCTCACGCCTGTTTAACCGACGCTGATTTGGGCGGGTTTCTCCCATCCCCATACAAAACAACTTCTCTGTCTTTGACTGCTCTTACAAGAACGTTGGTCTCCTCGGCTGTGAACCGCTCCTGGCATGCGCCTGGTAAATCCGTCATAATAATAGCAACCTGCCATGGAACTTGCGCACTTGCGTTTAAAGGGAATGTTGGATAGCGTTCTGATTGGTTTATTTGACGTTACGCCCAAACCACACCTATGAAAAATGAACCTAATTCAGACCAACCCCTATTTGATTTGCGCCTGGCGCAAGAGTTATTTCTCCCACCGGGAAAATAGCAACAGCGCCCAAGATCCGCCCACAAAGTCACTTGCGCATTGCGCTTCGCACTTGCGTTTCAGATCGTTAAAATAGGGCCCATTATGTTCAAACACCTTGAAAAAGTGGATTTTGTATAATAGGTGCCCTTTAAAATGTTATAAGACAGTGAGCTGCCAGATCTCTCTTAGAAAAAAAAACGGTAACTGGAATATGTGTTGTATCATTCATGTCCATAGCACAAAAAGTGTGAGACGATTTTTGGGACTTTTTATACAGTATTTTATACTTAAGATGAACTTTTTCCTATGAGTTAGCTTATGCCGTCAAACAGGAAAACCTTGATAAATGATTTGACCACTGGATGTCTGAATTCACATGCTCACAGGAACTTTCCATTCAACTCTGTCAGGGCAGATCTTGTTCTCATGATACTTGCTGCTGAGACTAAAACAATCACTGAGCTTCACCTCTGACCAAATAAAACATACAAATGTTACAGTTTTAAACCAGACCCCTGAACGCCTTTTTGCACCATGTTTCTGCACATACTTTAATCAATGTTGTATACAACAACAGATGGTAAAGCAGAATAAGCTACTACAGTTGATGTGAATAGATGAACCAAAGGGTCACAGGAGGCCATACATGAGTATCTTCATTATTTAATGATCTCACCCCATGCTGGGCCAAGCCTCCCCCTGCGTGCAGGACACTGATAACAGGATCTTCTGAGAAAGTGAGGAAGTCCTTACAGACTGTGGGTGTGTTCCTGAAATACTAATGAAATAAGCGGGAAAACGTACACTGTAAAAATGAAAAGTTGAACCAACTAAAAAATTATTTCAATTGGTAACACCTAAAAAACTGAAGTTTATTAATTCCACTTAAAATTTCACTTTAGATGAAAAGTTATAGTTTAATGTGTTACCAATTGAAGTAACCTTTTAAATGTAACCAACTTTTCATTTTTTACTGTGTGTGTGTGTGTTCACAGACAATGCTCATTTGTGACCATGGAGAATTTCTGAAGCTTCTTGTTGAAGGTTGTGCTGTGTGTCAGCAGGGTTTGGTGCCCATATACACAAAGACCTTGAACAGAATCATCCACAGCTGTGGTTCACATGCCGCAAGAGAGACAGCAGTCAGACATGTGCATGTGCCAGTGAAACACAACAAAGTTAGTGATATATTTGAGGTTTAGTAAAGCCAGATCATTAATTAATAGATTTTGGTTTGCATTGAACTATGAGTAAAAACCAAAAGTTGCATGATTTTCCCTGTAAAAATACTTTATCTCTAAGCATTATTTAGTTTCTTGGCTGCCTAATTTATTTACAGGATCTTTTTTTCTGCCATATATATAACAGTCCAGGCCAGAGCTCGACATTTTTGTGATAAAATATCACATATGAACTTTTCAGTCATAAAAACACCTGCAAGGCCTGAAAGAGATCAAGCCTCAGCCAAGAAAAAATAACGTAAAAGTAACTAAAAAGTAACTTAAAAGTAACGTCAGCATTACTTTCCATGAAAAGTAAGTAACGCAATTATTTACTTTTTTTGGAGTAACTTTATATTGTAAGCATTACTTTTAAAAGTAACATTTCCCAACACTGATACTAATAAATAGAAGACTTCTTCCTACTTCTTTCAAATGCCAGCGTTTAAATTCAAAGCCCCAAAACAAACATTTTCATATAATTACTGTTTGTGGACAGGACAGGCAGATTTTCTCATGGAAGAAGCTTGGGTGTGTGGCCCTGCACATGTAAAGATTCTATGCAGCTGTATTTACTATCAAACACAGATGGCTGTATTGGGGTTTTACTTGTTTATGAGTTCTTATCTATTGTACTACTTATCTAACCGTAGACCTGGGAATGAGCAAAGATTTACAGTAAAACCGTGAGAATGTAGAAGATGAATTTTATTTCGTGTATTAAATGTAAAGAGATGGGAAAGCAAACAAGCTTGCAGGATGCACTGTGGTGAGGGCAGCATTACTGTACATCAGTGATTTATTCAATCTAATTCACTTACACAGCCAGAGCAGCAGAAAATGCTAAACTGGCTGTGATGTAGACATAAATAACGTTTCATTGTCCGAGTCCACAAAGCTAAAGCACTGACAAGACAAATATATCTGCTAACATTTGTTACCCCCATTCCTACATTCCACTACACAATGAACATAGTAAATTTCCTTTATGATAATGGCCTCATCACATAAAGCTTGGCTTGGATAAAACATATACTGGATTCTGATTGGTCGACACAGCTGCGGTAAAATATGGTAAGAGTTATGATATAAAACACATTTTGTGCAGCAATTGTGTCTGTGCACCAAACTTTTAAATGCAAATCCTCGGGTAACTATTCACTATTACTATTTTTTTGACTATAATTATAATATACATCAGCATGAGATCTTATAAATGTATTGCTTAAGTGACACATGGTGCAACTTAGCCTCCAAGGTGCAGGGTTTCACTTTAAATTAGCAGTATTAGGTAGTTGGTTAGATCAGAGACCACCCATTGTGTCTGATGTGTTTTTTTCTGAACTGAATTGTGAATTAAGTGCTTTTGTGTTTACAACACGATATGCTAAAACACTAAACCGTAATCAGACATTATCATTACTATCTATAAAATAAGATCAAAATTTGCTGTTTTGGTTCTAGTATTATCATAGTGCCCTTGAGCAAGTTAGGACATGTTCTGTAAGCTGTTTTGACTAAAATGTCTAAATATTTAGTAAATTATTTTCAGGGTCAGTATAAACTTGGTAAGACAGTGATCACATTAATGGATTAAGCTTTTAATGCACATATTAAATGCTCTGATTTCATTTATACATTTTGCAATGTGTATATAAGCATTGTTTTGAGATGAAAGATGAAGAATGAAGAACATCTTGTTGGGGTGTGTTGCTCTCCACACAACGATAATATCCTGTAAGTCTATGGTTTCTACTATATAGACTGCATCTGTAACAGGTCATTAAATGCAGTACATAAATCTGTTTTCACAGGCAGAGAATAAAGTCTAAAACATTTACAGACACAGTTAAAATTAGCTTAAACTACACTATATTACTATTTCTTTTAGAGTATTTTTACAGGTGCTGCTAAATTGTGAAGAAAAACCGCTAGTTGGTTGTGTGTCCTGTATTCCTGGAAAATCTGTTGTAGGTTGGATTACTTTGGCCTTAGGTTCTCCTGGTGCTGGGCAGACACTTTGAAAATAAAACATCTTTTCATTGCTTTTTAATATAAGGATTTAATATGCAAGGCCTTGTTTTACACATATTAAATACATAATAAATATCTAAGTATTACTCAATTAATATGCAGGCCTACACTACCAACCAAAGGTAGGGTTAAATTAAATAAAAAGTTTATTTAAAAAATATTAACAATGTGAAAATGTATATTTAAATATTTAAAATGTTTGTAGACAAAACATTTATGTGTGCCAACCTATTTATTTATTTTATTAAAAAAAATTATGGATGATTTGGACTGGATAATAAAGTGAAAGCAACCAATAAGAGTCCAGAACAGATGGGCTGTCCTTTAATATTGTTTAAAAAGCATCTCAGTGTGAGACCTCAAGTAACTAGCTGTTTAAATGCCAAGAGTAGCATACATTTCTGCAAATTCTAGGCAAAGGGTGACTATTGAATTTAACCAGGTTTTGATATAATTTTCAACATTTCTAGTTACAACATAACTCCCTTAGTTATTTATGTTATTACAAATAAAAAATATTCTTAAATAAGGAAAATTTAAATAAAGTATAAAGTAACTCTAAATGTTTATAAATACACAACACGTGTAGTATATAAATACACCGTACCATGTGACTAACGTTTTGAAAAATATTACGATTTAAAATGTAACTAAGACGATTTCAACATATTTCAAACGCTTTAATATAAGCTGAATCTCATCAGCATATGAATCGAATTAATGTGCACACATTTATTATACTGAAGGGAAATGACGCCAATAAAACCCGCCTCCAACCGCACCAGTCATGATCAAGGTTAGTTTATATGGCACATTGTGGTGCCTGTGATCTATGTAGGCAGCACTGACTGGTCGTGACTTTCACCTTCATTAGGACAGCAGTTTTGCAGCATTGGTAAGGCTTGTTTTAGAACTCGTGCCTCATTAATATAAATCTAATGTTTGCGCAGTGTTAGCAATTAAAACACTAATTGCAGAAACAAACACTTTTTAGGTTTATATCTCAGAGTACTGATTTACTTGAAATGTAAAGAAATCTAAAGTGTTTTTTTTCCCATTTTTAATTTGCGTATTAGGCACGTGCTTGTAATTTACAGAGCAGGTGTTCAGTTTGGCTGAATTGTTATTGCACGTGCTCTGATAACACGCTTCCCTAACGGTTACCGATCTTGACCTTTATATTGCTTCGTCTATTTCGTCGTTTCACTTGCACTTTTAAAGTGAATCTTAAACATCTTTGAGTAATATATATATATATTGAATATGTAAATGCATAATTATATTCTAACATATTTAAGAGTATTACGATTCTGAAATTTAAAATGCTTTTAATCGGTTTTGTGTGGTGTTTTAGATTTGTCGTTTTGTTATAGTCTAGTTAAAATTGTAATTTTCCACTGCAGTTCAGTTGCAGGTGAATTTGACACCCTTTCTTTGGCATTGTCTCTGAACAATGTCCTTCACAGTCAACTTGACTCAGTTTTTGTACGTGACTGACTGTGCAATGAGTTAACGGATATAATTAGATTTAAAGGCACCGCAGGGGATTTCTCAAACCAGCTCAAAAAAGGACGTGCAGGTGCATTGTATCCTTGGTGAATTGGTAACAAATCACCCCAATTTAGTGTTAAAAAAAGGTGGTTTTTACCAACAAAGGTGTTGAAACTGAACTTAAGAAATTACTTTCGCTGCTTTAATTTGGTGCATTTATGCTGTAGTCTCATTTAATTATATATTTCTGTCAAAGTAATGTAAGTAGTTATTCGATTTTTAAATATTAAATGAAATGTTTCAAAGTTTTTTTTCACACAGTGTGATCCTCACATGATCTGGTACATTAAAGGATGGAGTTTAATCCGCTCTGAACAGATTAATCAACAAAAGTCTGAACATTATTGGAAATGTTATATTATGACCCAAAATAGTTTGACATTAACTATAGGGCCAGAAAAACATGAGTAAATATTTATAACATCATGAAAGGCTATTTTAAAATGTGAGTAAAAGTTCACACGTCTTTGAATGGTTAATGTCACATGCTAGGTCTGTGAATGGATTAAACCACTGGCACTGCCTTACAAAATCCTTTAGGACGAAGACTTTGCTCATGAGGCGTTTGAAATAAATTGTTGTTTATATAGTCTGTATACTCAAGTTCATCTATAATCATAACCAAATTAATTCATTAACTCCCTTTTTTTGTTTTTAATGAAATAGGAGACTTTTTTTTTTATTCTTCGCCTTGAATGATAATTTTTTTCGTATAGAGGTGTTTTATTTGCCTTTTTATTGTTCCCACAATGAGAGGAGACACTTTAGTATTGGGGCTTTGCTTATACACTAGTTTCAGAGGAAAAGACAGTTAAAGGGATAGTTCACCCCCCAAAAAATTTTCACTCATGTTGTTACAAACCTGTATAAATGTCTTTGGACACGAAGGAAGATATTTTGAGGAATGTTTGAAACCAAACCATTCGTGGACCTCATTTACTTCCATAGTAAGAAAAAATAATACTATGAAAGTAAATGGGGCCCACGAACGGTTTGGTTACAAACGTTTCTCAAAATATCTTCCTGATGAACAAAGAAATTTATACGGGTTTGTAACAACATGAGAGTGAGTAAATGATGACAGAATTGTCATTTTTGGGTGAACTATCCCTTTAAGATGTTAGCACCAGCAGACCCCAACGGACGTGAGCACTGCTTTGATCTGATTGTGTGCCTGTTCTTTCCTGGTAGGGTGTAGCCCAAATGAGCTTTCATATCTCTAGCGTGCATGTGTCTAAGACATTTGACTAGAATCCAGAGCTGGTTGCAGAGGTTCTTTCGATGGCCACATTTATGCATTTAGTTATTTCAGAAGTTTTTAATATGTATTGTTGTTTGTTATCCTATTATGCATATTGAGGCATGCATGCAAACGATATTATGTTTCAATTTGTGTTTTCCACTTTTGAGGACCTCCTAAAATGACACCGGTATTTATATAAAATAAGCTCTCAATTTTATAAAATTTGATTTGATTTGACTTTCATTTTTCCAAAGCAGCTTTACATGAAACCGGAACAAAGAAAACAAAGAAAACAAGGAACAACAAATCATAAAGATGGACACTCACAGTTCTCTTTGTTCATGATTTCTGCAAAGTTATTTTTGTTAGTTCTTTATTTTTGTTGACATTTAAGAAGCTATTATTGTTTTTGATTGAAATTGCTTTAATTGCTTTTTTTTCATGTTTAAGTGTTATAATTGGGTCCCCTTGTATGACCTAGAAAATTTGAAAAAGATCAACCCAGTAACTTAGTTTTGGTAAACCATTCTCTGCAAGCGTGTGAAAAAATAGGTAATTGAGATTTGTCTCTCCTTGTGATGTCAGAAGTAGATAATACCGCCCCTTAATCTTCACTATCCAACCACAACACTGCCATTTAGTGCTGACATCAGCTCATTTGCTTTTTAAAGGAGACGCTCAAAAAAATTCACATTTTTGCTCACACCTACAAAGTGGCAATTTTAACACGTTATACCTAATTATTTGTGGGGTATTTTAAGTTAAAACTTCACATACGTACTCTGGGGACAACAAAGATTTATTTTTACATCTTTAAAAAAGTCTTGTGAAATGAAACATTTCCAGGAACTCTAATATTTTAAGTTATTTATTGCATATATTCATTACATATAAATATATTTTTTTGCCTACCACTTAAATTTTTTTTCTATCTCTTGAAGTCCTCAAAGCCACGATGGATCAAGCCAGGACAACAATATCAAAAATTGTAAGAGATACTTTTAACTTTTTTGTAGCTATTACATATCTGGTCTAAAAATGTTAAGATAAGACATCTGTAACACATGAATAGTATCTACGTATCTAAAGTGAAAATCATGACACCACCATAACTTATCTGCAATCTTGACAAGTTTTTTTACTTCCATTTTACCAGTTCAATGGGGAGCCGCGCTCATATACGCGCTTTA
Organism: Paramisgurnus dabryanus; assembly: GCF_030506205.2. Taxonomy (NCBI): domain Eukaryota; kingdom Metazoa; phylum Chordata; class Actinopteri; order Cypriniformes; family Cobitidae; genus Paramisgurnus; species Paramisgurnus dabryanus. The sequence goes on along the minus strand of NC_133342.1, from coordinate 19,772,109 downwards.
ACCTGACCCAGAACATGGAGGGTGACAACAGCCAGGTGGAGATGAAGCTTTCTGCAGACACAGATGAAGAGGCAGAGGTCAATGGAGTTGGAGAAAAAATGAATCCACATAATCCGCCATATTACCCGAGCAAGCTAAGTCAACGCTCCCCGAGAAACATTTGCTTCATTGCCATTGGCATTCTGTTCCTCTTCATCACTGGTAAGAAAACCATTATTAGCATATTTGTACTGCACTGTATACTTTCACACTAAATCTGTGTGCATTGGAGGTTCGTATACTGTTTTCCAAAGAATGGTATTTCATTTTACCAGATTTTTTGACATGTCTGTTAAAAGTGAATGTACTAAAAAAATCTTGCCGTCAGAAATATATTTTTTGTGCTAATCAAAATGAACAATTTACTGTATTTGAGTTGTGTTATTTGGGTTACTGCATATTTAAGAAAAATTAGTCATTTGTAACATCATGCAGTACATAAGATGGTGATGATCCTGCAAATGTCGAAAACAAAGCTCATGATTTAGTTTATTAATATTTTTATTTTTTATTTTCCAGTTCCACAACATTTTTATGCATGAACTATAATTATTTTCACATGTTTGTCTCTTAGGATACCTCATTGGTTACCTGTCTCATAGAAACAAAGTCAACCCGAAGCCTGTTAATTGTCCATTACCTGAGGAAACGTTGGCAATAATAGCAGATGCGCCTGTTTCCATGGACTGGAGTGATGTAAGGGTACTGTTGAAGAACAAACTAACTGCATCCAGCCTTAAAAGCACCCTCAGGTAATTTTACTGTACATACGGTATGATCTGTTGATTTTTCCATACTGTAAGTTGAGAGTTTTCCCAGGCTGTTTTTAAATCTTTTTTTCCTTTGTCTCTTGTTCCGTCCTGCAGGGAATTTTCTAGTGCAACTCACCAGGCAGGATCATCAGGAGATGAGGCACTGGCCAATAACATCATGGGAAAATTCAAATCTTTTGGAATGAACCCCTGGACGGATGAGCACTTTGTTAAGATAGATTTACCTGGTGCCTCAGGTAACAAAGTTCAGTTCCGTGGTAATACTATTGGATCGAATGAGGGCTATTTGGCGTACAGTGCAGCTAAAACGGTGGAGGTAAGTATTTAAACATATTATGCAAAATTTGTATTATTGGTTACACCCACATTCTTCAATCCCATTTGAGTTTTCTGCTGTGGAACACACAAAGAGTTTTTTTGGAAGATAGCTGTCAGATATATGAATGTGCATGTGTGCAAAAGCTGTTAAAACGCACCTTTGTCAAAAATTAGATAATGCTCTCAGTTTCATTTCAAATCCAATTAATCACCACCTCATGCATTTAAAGGAGACTATATTGCAGAATATATTAGGATAATTACAGAATTTTTTAAAGCCTTTTACCTTTATCTAGAAAGCACAGTGAAGAGGCACTGGAGAGAGCTAGGGCAGGACTGCGAAATTGCCGTGGATTACATTCAAACTTGCATTCGGGTTGTTTCAGTTCAAGTGCTTGCAGTCACATGAATCACAGCGCCCCCTAATGTGTGGCTCAGTTTCTTCTTTCGTCATTTTCAGTGTTTCCGATTCCATCTGTAGTGATTTTCCAACCATGTCTTGTCCATAGAAGTGGATTTGTTTTAGAAGTGGAGGTCTCTGCCAAAAGGCTTGCATGCACGTAGAGGGTTTTGCAACGAATTTGTTAAATGCCAATGAAATGACTAAAGTGACATTTGTGAAAATAAGGCATTTATGGCTGACTAATAACCTTTTCATTGCCATTAAAATGAAATGACTGAACCTAAACATACAGTAAGAGGCTCATGAAAAGTAGTATTTGGTGCTGATATGGTGTTAAAAATTAATTGAAATAAACATTTTATGACCTTGACACATTTCCAGAAAAGAAATTAATCATACAGAACATAAATGTTTAGAACATAAATGTGAACATGTAAAATTATTGTTTGTGGCTTTAATTTTTAAAGGGGACAGAGAACGAAAAACCATTTTTACCTTGTCTTTGTTGTTTAATGGTAGTCTACCCGCATTCACGAACATACAAAAAGTGCTAAACATCTCAGTCTCATAGAAATTCCTCTTTTAGAAATGTCAGCCAGAAAACAGCCCAATCTGAAAAAACTGATGCTTATGACATCACAGGCATCTCACTGCCCCTCCACTTTAAAATAATTGGCTACATTTTTTGAGTGGCAGCAAAGTCAGCCAATCAGTAATGAGATTGCAAGTTAAGCCAGTAGGGGGAGCCAAATAGGTGCAAAACCACTTGTTTAAAATCCCCCACCCTAATAGAGATATCTGAGAGAGGTTTTTAGGAAGCTTCTAAGGCATTACAGACCCAAACAAAATTTTTTTTGTCTACATGTCACGTCACAGAACAAGGATAAATACCCCGTTCAATCATTCTATGTCACCTTTAAGACTTGGCAAACTGTATTAAACTATACTGCATTTGTTGTATAGGGTCCTGCTCGCTATGCCCATTATGGAAGAGTCGAAGACTTCAGGCGCCTCCAAGAATGGAATAGTGATGCGAATGGAAAGGTTGTCTTGGTCAGAGCCGGACTAATAAGTTTTGCTGAAAAGGTCAGTAGTGTCATTTATTTTGATAAAGGGTATATTAAAGTGATTGTTCATTTTAATACTTAACTAAAGAATTAATACTGTTGTTGTATCTAAGCTTATTAGTGGTGCTTGCATTTATGTAAAGCAACACTATGGTTTCTAGGAAGTGGTTTGGCAGCTAACAAAAGACGGTACGCTAGCAATGGAATAACAAAGCCTATAGACGGTTTCATCAGTAACAACATAAACAAACGGCATTCGTGGAACCAACGTAACTTCTGGTAAACTCCGCAAAGAATCCATAACAAGTTGTTTTAAAGTAGTTTAGTTTGTTTCTCATAACAAGCAAAATAAACAAGAAGTCGATTACTTTAGTTCAAATCCTAGCTTAAGCGTATCAAAACACAGAACTGCCAAACCTCCCTTTAGATAGCGGTGATCCATGATTGTCATCTTCCCTTGTCTTTAGAAAACCAAAACATTTGTTTTATCCGACAATGTATTTGTTTCAGAGTTCAGTTTAGCCACTAGTCAGACCATTAAATGGAGACCGAAAGTTAAGTTAACCGTGACCAATGAAACCGTCAGAACATTGTAGAGACGTGGGGGTTGGTTTATATGATTCATGCTGCAAGCAGCCTTGAAGTATCATCATTGGCAGCTGCCAAGCCACTCCCTAGCAACCAGTACCCTAGAAACGGAATTAATAACTGCAATCAGAACATTGAAAAGACATGGTTGGAACGTTTTACTTGTGGCTTGGAGTATAATCATTGGTGGATGCTAGTTCACTCCATAGTAGGGCTGGGCGGTATGTCGATATATTCCGTTACCGTTTTTACCTGTTTTTCCGTACATACGGGAATGTAAATAAGTGGGCGTGGCTAAGTCTGCACTCCTAGATGTTAGACTAAATGTGATGTAGAAACATAAAATAATTCACTCGTAACAAATGAAGTGGACTCTCTCACAAAGAGCTGTGTCGCAAAATAAAGAAAGCACTTCTCATACAAAATGCTAATAGTTGTGAAATTGTTGTTTTACTTTAAGCAAGCTAAGACAAAACTTGAGTTTTATATCAGTGACCAGTGTTGGGAACATTACTTTAAAATAGTAATTAGTTATAGTTACTAATTACTTCTCACAAATAGTAACTGAGTTAGTAACTGCGTTACATTATTATAAAAGTAATTAATTACCAGGAAAAGTAATTACTGCGTTACTTAAAAAAAAATTATATTTCAAATTAATGGAATGCCCCTTACAAAATTAAATGTTAAATGAACAAAATGGATACTAAAGAGAAATCACTAATTTTGTGGCAGCATGTGACGATGTGATGTGCTTTATTAGATCAGAATTACTTGCCACAGACGTGGAGAGACCTTTTCTTAAAGGTGCAGTGTGTAAATTTTAGTGGCATCTAGTGGTGAGGTTGCGAATTGCAACCAAGGGCTTAGTCAACTTCTCACCCCTCGCTTTTGAAGCGCATAGAGAAGCTACGGTAGCCGCCACCGGACAAACATGTCATCGTCAGTGACAACTTAGTAAAAAAATGTCCTTTAAGGGCTTCTGTAGAAAAATGGCAGCACAAAATGGTGACTTCCATGTAAGGGGACCCTCGGTGTATGTAGATAAAAGGTCTCGTTCTAAGGTAATAAACACATAACGGTTCATTATGAAAGGTCTTTATACACCCCTGATAATATAGTTTTGTATATTATTTTGAATTTCTGTCAAAAGATCCTTCTTAAAATTACACACTGCACCTTTAATGGGCATAAGTTGCACATTACACAAACATTCTTGCCTTTCACCTCAACAATGGAAAAGTAGTGCTTTATACTTGTTAAAAGCACACGTGTTTGCGACCGCTACCTTTGAGCTTGTTGTACTTGCCATCGCCCTGTCGCCGGTGTTTTCGGAGTGATTGATGACGATGACCGGGCTGCATGTCAGTGCTTTGAGATGGGGCACAGTCAGCAGCAGCACCGCTGCTCGTTGAGAAGAGAAAACGACGCGTATTTTCATGTCAGTCTACAAAAGTCTCCAACCACGCCAGAAAAGATAGCTAGATTTGTCCTATAAAGTCGCTAAAGTGATAGAAAGTTGCTAAATCTAGCAACAAAGCAACCAAGTTGCTCAGACTTTTTAACACTGCTGCTCGCTCCTCGGACTTGGACTGCGTGTGTGGGCGGGCCTTTTTGTGAACTCTGCCTCTGGTTGGCTACCGATGGAAATTAAGCCAATCATCATCCGTTATGTTTCTCACAACACACACAAGAGAAAAACAGTGTTTGGCTGAGAGAGTGCGCATACGCGGCTGAAAATCACTACAGTAAGATCAATTTTAGTAATGCGCAGCATTTTAATGTCAGTAACGATAACGGCGTTATAACGGGGGAAACAGTAATTTATTTGATTACTCGTTACTGAAAAAAATAACGCAGTTACTAACGCCAATTACTTATAACGCCGTTATTCCCATCACTGTCAGTGACACGTGTGCTGCTAGAGCGATGTAGATGTAGTTTGACTTCAGAAGTTTAGTGAAGAAAATGGATACAAACGACAGTATGTTGGTTGACATAACTTGTTGGAAACTAAGATTGTTGTTGTTTGATAATAATAATAATAATAATAATAATAATAATAATAATAATAATAATAATAATAATAATAATAATGAGCTTTCAACTAAAACATAACAGCCAGTTAGATTACTAGATTATTAGATTAAATCCATGTTAAACCTGTCAAACTTTTTGTTTTTAGGGCGCACTCACATTATCCAAACCAAACCATGCCCAAGCGCGATTGTCACCCCTCCCTACTCCCCCAGGTGCACGCACTCACACTGTTCTTTGTATCGATCCGAGTCCGGGCGCGCTTTCGTCATAAAGATGTGATTGTTTTGAAAAAAGCAGGAAGTAAAGCTCTCTCAACACTGGAACCCACCGTAATGATAAGTCTGTGTTTTTTATTCGGAGTCGTTTGGTGCGCGATTACAGACAGCCCTCTCACATGCCATCATGTTGCTTAGTTGATCTGTCACGTGTGCAGCTCGGACATTCACGAAAACCCGCTGCTGGCATCAAAAGGTTTTTACGGAGGCAGATGAACGTGAGTGGTCGCGCAACTGACGTCTTCACCTTTTGAATCGCGCTCAAGCGCGATTGCGCTCACACCACAGCCCTCCGTGCCTGAGCCCAAGTGAACCGCGCTCCGGCCCACCTCTGCAGCCCGGCCGCGGCGCGATTGACCAATCTGCGCCTGGGCACGGAACAGAGCATTCACACTAGTCAAACAAACCAGGCTTTGGGGGTCAAACGTGCCCGAGCGCGGTTTGGTTTCGATGGTTTGAGTGCGCCCTAACTGTTTTAAACGTTCAGGCTAGGATTTGTCAAGCCAACATAAAGTTTGTCTTCAAACTTCAGCATCTATTTTTTTATTGTCTTATTACAGGTTGCTAATGCCGAGAGCGTAAACGCTAGTGCTGTGCTGATCTACCCAGATCCTGTTAACTACAAAATTAAAGATGACACTGCTCTTTTTGGCCATGTAAGTAGACCTATACATCTCTATTATCTTCTGTTGTAAAACCTTTCTCTTTTTAAAGTAGTTGTGCGTTTTTGTGAAATATTTACTGTATAACTGTCACTTTTACCACAGGTTCATCTTGGAACTGGTGATCCTTACACTCCTGGATTCCCTTCCTTCAATCACACCCAGTTTCCTCCAGCTCGCTCTTCTGGTCTGCCTAGTATTTCAGCACATACTATCACCATAAAACAGGCTACTGAGATCATGAGGTTCTGTTTTGAGTTTCATTCATTTTCTCTTTGCTATTGTTATTAGTAATAAACATAATAATATTGCTCATAGTTAGGGTTTGGCAATGGCAACATAAGGATACCTGTTAAGGAGAGGTGTGATGTAACGCCTATAATTTTAAAATAGTTGAAGAATTCTAAAAAATGAACAATGGATCTATATCTAGGATCAGAATATGATAACTGTCTTTATTTTTTTTATAGAAAAATTTGATTTCTTTTATTTTCTGTGATTATTTTATTTCTCTTTCTTTCTATTCTCCTGTCTTCAAACAGTCAGATGGGTGGTAAAAATATGCGCGAATGGACAGATGGAGTCCTTCCGGGTATCCTCTACAATCTTGGTGATGATAAGGATGTTATCACCGTAGAAGTGAACAATGTCATCACTGAGAAAAAAATCCACAATGTGTTTGGAGTCATTAAAGGTTTTGTGGATGCAGGTATTCTGTTGCACTGTACACAGTCAAGCCTAGTTAACATTTTTGTTGTCCCTGATCACATTGTTTAGGTCTTTATCCCTTTAGATCGGTATGTTGTGATTGGAGCCCAGAGAGATGCCTGGGGTACCGGATATGCCAAATCCACAGTTGGCACTAGTTTGCTGGTTGAATTGGCCAGAACGATCACTGACATGATCAAGAATGGTACATTTTGTGCAAGTAGTATATATACTTTGTATTTGTTGTGCCGTTATTTAACTTCACATCACTTAGAATATGAATATACACTTTCATATGAATTAGAGATTTGATGAATACATGAATTGTTAATTCATTATAATAAAAATCAACTTCGTTTTCTTTCAAGATGGATTTAGGCCAAAGAGGAGCATAGTGTTTGCCAGCTGGAGTGCTGGTGAATTTGGCAGTGTTGGTGCCACCGAGTGGTTGGAGGTATGAATGCATCTCTGATGTCTTCTAGGTTTCAGCAGCAACATAAACAAAATGTGCACTTTGCATCTGAGCTCTTAGTGTTTTTTATTTTTTTTAATCCACAGGGCTACTTGACTTCCTTGAATATGAAAGTGTTTGCTTACATCAGTCTTGATGAAGTTATTTCAGGTTTGTAAGAAGTCATTTTTTGAGGAATAACATTTGGGGTTTTGTTGATGCTAATTATTTGATCTGTTGTGTTTAGGTAGTGAATCTTTCAAAGCGACTGCAAGTCCACTCCTGTATGATTTAATTGAGGGTACTATGAAACAGGTGATGTTTTGCTTGCACTAACAAAACCATTTCATCAATTAATACTCAATTTTGCTTCTATCGCCCTGTATTGTATGTGACCCTATCTGTGAAATCAAGGCTAAAGTCTGATAATCTAATTATGAGATGAGGAACATTAAAGTTTGATTGCAATCAATGGGTTTTAATCACGAAGCATGTGTATGTGTATATAATAATGTTAATGTATAATGTTTACCAGATTATTATAACTATTTATTATTATTATTATTATTATTATTAAATATTTGTATTAAATATTAGTACTATTCAATTTTATTATTATAAAATTTTATTTATTATTATTATTAAGGCTGTAGTATTTTTTTCCACACATGAAGAAGATTCGCCTGATGACACATCTTCACGCTTTGTGTCCTCCCTTTTTTTAAACCTCTGCAAACCATAATGTAATGAGAGTCCAAACGTCAATCACTTGATCTAGGCCTGCTGTCTGTTTATTTTTGATACAGATGTGTTGTTCTAGTTTCAAGTCATATTAAGTCTTCGTTATCGCATCTCATATAGTTCTTTTTACCAATATTTGTTACTCTGGTGGATACACAGCACATCTTGCTTCCTACACCAACAGCAAATTCTAAGCAAAACTTTACAAATAGTAGTGTAAATATGATCATGGAATTATTTTCTAGCTCTTTGTTTCTGTGGCAAACTGCGCAAAAATGTTCTGTGGACAAGCCCTTATATAGAACAAGCCGTTCATGTAGAACAGTTTTTTAATTAAGGAGACACTTATTTAACAAATCAAGTGCGTACGCACGTGTTGTGGATTAGGTGAACATTTTTCGTGAGAAGTTCAAATGTACATATGAATACAAAAAACTTGATGCAATTACTAGTGAATGAGACCCATTGATTTCACATAGATTTCAATCTTTGACATGGTCTTACATTAATATCAAGATTGTATTTTCACAGAATGTTCTTTACATTGAATGATTTTATGAAGAAAACCGTAGAAAAAGAATAACAGAATAACTTTAACTTTAGCTGGGTCACAGATTAAATACAAGCTATTTCAATTCTATAATAGTTGTATTAATGTTATTTTTTTCTATTTCCCACACAGGTCTCTTATCCACTTGTTCCAACAAAATCCCTGCATGAACAGTTTGTTTCATCCAACTGGGAAACCTCTGTGTATGTTTATCCTCCTCTGCACACACAGTTTCTTATCTTAAACTAAATGCATTGTTGTCAGAAATGCATTGTTGACAATTTCTTTTACAGAATGGAGCCCATGGGTTTGTCGCACTCCGTCTATCCATTCCAAACCTTCTCTGGCATCCCGTCATTCTCGTTTCGATTTACTTCGGTAAGCCCTGTGACTCTTGGCTTTTAAGCTTCAATGAAAATACATTCACAGTCATGATTGATAATTGCAATCCAGGTCAACCGCTGCCTGTTGTCTTTTAGACTTCAAAGCTGTACCCATTTGGCACTGTTGAGGATACCTATGAGAGTCTGGAGAGGTACACTTCTGGCAATTCTCTGAAACTGGCCCAAGCAGCGGGCGAGGTGGCCGGGCTGGTTACTGTTCGGCTGGTACACGACCACTTGGTCAAACTGAATGTGGCAAAGTATACCAGTCTCATCCGCAAAAACGTATTGGAGATTAACTCTAAAGTACAGACACTTCAGGCCGTGAGTCTACTGCTCTTCATAAAGAAGCTTGCTTAAACAAAGGGACAAACTTGTGTTTTATTAATTCCACTTTGTTTCATGCTATATTTTATCTAAAGCTACTTCATTTTAATTCTAGTTTAAATGTCATTCATTTAGTTTATTTGATCTCAGGCCATTGAGATAAAAATATTGTATTTAAAGCTGAAAAGAGGTGATAAATGTTCAAAAAAGTTTTGACCTGTCATAAAAAACACGTTTATAGTATTTTGTCCTTGCTGTAGGGGAGAGCGGGGCACAACCTAACGCTTTTTGGTTTTGGCTCAATCATTCAAAAAATATTTGACTTTGATTAATTATAATTTTTACAAGCAGCACATGCATCTCTGCTACAAATTTGCAGTTTGTTTCTATCACTTACCATTCTTGGACAATTACACCAAACGTGACAGAAGTGCAAACGTTACAACTTACCTCGTAGGTGGGGTTAATTGTTACAGGCAGGGGGTTAGTTGTAACACTTGCTAAAAAATATTTCAATACTATTTTGTCTGCATACTTGAAGTGGAATTTATTAATATATCTGTTTATAATAGACCGGTATCCACACTGTATTCATTCATCCAGCCCTTTCCTAACAATAGTTCAATTATAAATTGATACAAATGTCTAAATATGTGAGGAAAAAGCAGCACAATTATGACAAAAAAATTTTTATGTGACCTAGTCTGTAATAATCATCCTACAGTTTCAAAAATCAAATTCTGAGATAATGAGCATCAAAGTCTGATTTTAGTCATTCATTTCAATATGATTTTAATCTTTGACGTGACCTTATTCAATCAATATTAAAGATATGAACAAAAATTTGTCACATGATTTTTGATAAGACAGGCACATTTATTTTGTTGGAAGCCAGCAATCCATCGTGTGTAGCCTATTTAAAACAACAGCAAGAATTCCGCTAACGTTAGCGGTTTTCATATCATAAGTGTTGATGGGTTCGTTGTAACACAGCGTTACAGTTAACCCCACTGGGTCAAAATATTTTCTAGCCCACCAAAAAAGTTGCTAAGAGCTGAAGACATATTTCAAAACGATGCTATGTTTTAGTCAACAAGACACTGATTAATATGACATAGCACACACTCAACTTATAAACCAAAAAATTAAACTTGCATGCCACCAAAAATAACTCTCTGGAAAAACATTATACATTTCCAATTTGCAGGAGATTGTCTTTTGGCAGTGAAAAAAATATCGGAAAAACAAAACGAGCAGCCTTGTGCAACAATGTAAACAATCCGTGTTACAACTAACCCTGCGTTAGTTTTTGCCCCGTGCACCCCTACATGTTATTTGTATTTTCAGTACAATGCAAGAAACCTTCAGGGAGCTTTAACAGATCCTAATATTTATTCACTTTTTACAGTCTGGGCTTCTGTCGAAAACTTTGACAATGCAGTGGCTTTTTTCAGCTCAGGGCTCATATGATCGTGCTGCCAATGCACTTGTTAATGTCATCCGCAACAGTGATCTTGATGACATGGAGCAGAGTCGCATCATCAACAACCGCATTATGAGGGTAACAATAATTGTTTTTACATGAGCTATTTTCTTTCTTTTTGATATGAAAGCATAACAGTTCGGCAGTTCTGTTATGATGATATGTCTCTGTCTGTAGGTGGAAGGAAACTTCCTCTCTCCATTTGTGTCTCCGCGGGAGAGTCTTTTCCGGCACATTCTTCTAGGTTCTGGCGAGCACACCCTCGGAGCTCTGGTGGATCACCTCATTGCTATTAAAGAAAGAGCTGAATCTGCCAACGTTGACCAATTCAGGAACCAGTTTGCTTTAGCCACTTGGACAATCCAAGGCTGTGCCAACGCACTTGCAGGAGAAATTTGGGATTTGGATAATCAGATTTAAGCAAACGGCTCTCCCAATTTTTTTATATAATTTTTTGCGATACTTTGAACAATCACCCTATACAAAAGAAAGGACAATTAAAGTGAAAATAAATTGTATGGTGCTTCATTATGATTACCTCATTCAACTGCAGTCAAAATTACTTGTGGGATAAATTAAGGTCTTATTAGATGATATTCTTGTTACAAATTTGGAATGCGTTACTGTTTTGTTATTTTCTTTAATATCGTCACACTCCTGTTAGGAACTTTTGGGGTAATGCCTTAGCAATCTAAAGTTAAAGCTTGATCTAATTGTAACAACAGTCAGACAATCGGCCATTGTCAATTTAATGCATTACCTTACTCACCTGTGCTCATGCAACACCTTTATAAGCACAGTATTTTTGTGCCATCGGTTATATACTCTGTATTTTGGATAAGTGTCTTATGAGATCAGTTCTGACAAATAATTCAAAATACGGGGTAAAAAGGCCTTTCCGGTGGTCTTGTGATCTCTATTTATTTATTTATCAGTGACAGGGCTCACTATAAATATATTTTATAACGCCTTTTTTACCAAATGTATAATTATCGGAAGCAGTGCCTTCCATAATTATGACAGTTATACTGTCGAAATGTGAAAGCAGCATCTGCTATGGAGATAACCTTGTTTTAAAAGCAATGACTAGAGACTGTGTTGAAAGTAATTGGCAAGATATAGCTATGATAGTTTACCCAACAAATTAAGAAAGTCTAATAGTTTCCCTTTTAAAACATTGTTATACTTGATCCAGAATCATTATCGGGAGCAGTGTCTTCCATAATGCGAAAAATGATGGTAGTTTTTGCCTACCGACGTGTTGATATCGAGGGCAGTGCCCCTCATATTTCACTGTGGTGTGGATGTAATTATCGGGAACAGTGTTTCCCATGATGATGTACAAATCGTCTGAATTCACACACACTTACCATGCTAGATATCTGTTTTGAGTCATGTAATCTACAGTATTGTCAGTTCTCATTAACCATCAATTGCCGTCACCTTCTTTTGCTTTGGATTAATCAAATGAGGATCAAAGCAGAGGTTACAAACTAGAAATGTTTCAGGGAAGGGCTTTGAAAAGATTTTTCTTTTTTTCTCATTCGGTTTCTGAATCTCTTATGTGTTATTTAGATATATGTTGTGTGCCATAGATTATGATTGAAGCTTTAAAGAGGTTTGTCTTTTCTGTTTTCTATTCATATTCTTGCTTTGTGTGTAATAATCAGATTATTATAATATTTTGAAACTCTTCAGATGATTGGTTAAAATGTTCACATTTAATACTAGCATCTTAAATCGTATCAAAATCTTCAGAAAAATAATAAGTCTAAGTTTAGTTACAAGTGGACATTTTTTATGCACTGACAAAAAGCAAACATCCAAGTATGAATTTGAAATGTGTGCTATTTGAACATAATATGCATATATGAAAAATATATTAAAGATTCTCTTGTTTATGAATTGTGCATTTCATTTCTCATAGACTTGACTAAATGACTGGACTAAAACTAATCCAGACTGCATAAGGAGGATGTAACTGAGTCTAGGCAAAGATCAAGCATAAACAGACTAAAGTAAGCCAAATCATCAGGCAAATGGGGAAATCAGAGACAGGCACAGAAATCCAAGGGCAACAGGGTGGAAACCATTAGACAGGCTTAGGGAAAAACACTGGCAGGGAATCAAGAGCATAGAGTCATTAAAGGACAGAACAATGAAGTGCTGTGAATAGTCTCAGGTATGCATTGAATCAAAACTAATTAAGGGGCGGAGCCATAGAAAGAACAAGAAGCATGCTGGGTTCATGATAATGTTATAAAAATGCTGTTGGAAGTGTATATGTGTAAAGTACTTTTGTTGTGTAATTCATACACATATTCTTAGTTTTTATAAGTTTGCCAATTATTAATAATTTGGTTAATCGTATTTAGAAATGGGCCCTAGCACTCCAGTAACTCTGCAAAGGACAAGTTAGGAGAATGGATGGATAAATATTTTAAATTGTGTATTTATAATCAGATTTTAAAATTGCATAGACAAACCACAACACATAAGCTATATGGTGCAAAATGGTTTTGTTTTGTTTTGTTGTTACCTTCATTCAGAAATGTTTTAAAGAAGACTTTTTTAAAATGTAAAATAAATCTTTGGTGTTTCCAGAGTTCGTATTTGAAGTTTTAGCTCAAAATAGCATATAGATAATTTGTTAAAATTGCCACTTTTTAGGTGTGAGCAGAAAACCTTTTAAATGGAATTGAGCTAATTTCTGCACCAAATGGCAGTGCTGTGGTTGGATAGTGCAAATTAAGGGGCGGTATTATCCCCTTCTGACATCACAAAGAGGAGCCAAATTTCAATTCCCTAATTTTTGAGAATACTTTACCAAAACTAAGTTACTGGGTTGATTTTTTTTTACATTTTCTAGGTTGATAAAAGCACTGGGAACCCAATTATAGCACTTAACAAAAAGTCAGATTTTCATAATATGTCCCCTTTATTCAGAAATCATTTTCGGTCAGTTGCGAAAATACAAAGTAATTTGTCACTTATCGTATTTTTTTATGTAGAATATTATAAATGCATAAAAATACAGATGCTTTTTTATTGCAATTATAAACTAAGACATTATGGGGCGGTTTCCCAGACAGGGATTAGACTAGTCCTAGACTAAAATAAATGTAAGAGCTGTCCACACTGAAAACAGCTTACACTGACACATCTTAAAATACACCAGTGCCCTTTGTGTTGCCTCAAAATGCACACAAGTATTGTTTTAAGTAAGGCATGTTTGTTAAAACTAGTTATATTTTATAATGAAACTAAGTCTTAGTCCTGGTTTAAGCTATTCCCTGTCTGGGAAACCACCCCAAAAACCTGGTTTTGTAGACAGAGTTTAAGCTTATTCCAAGACTAAAAGGGATGTTTGAGCTGTCTTAACTTTAAACAACTTGCCCTAACAAATCTTAAAATAACCTATATCAGTGGCGCTGTTTTGTCTAAAGATATACACCAGCATATTTTTTCACCTTTTTAAAAGCTGCTTAAATGTCCTAATTTAACTAAGGCCTAATCCTACGCCTTGTCTATGAAACTGAGTCAAAGTGACTGTTGTGTAGACCTGTCTGCAATATTTGAACATGCCCACAAGGTGGCCCAAGAGCACCTTCATTAATTTGTATATTAACGTTAAAACGTATCTGTAGTAGCCCGATGTTCTGTTATAATCTCACTTTGTTATACATGTCAGATTAATGTCAGATTAAATCCAGCCATTAAAAACAGCCTGATAGTTCTGACTTTAAAACGTCTTTTTCAAGTTAAAAATACTTTTCCTCAACTTTATTTTTATTTGGTAGATATATTCATTTTAAAATATAAATATCAAATCTATATCAGTTATTTATTGAGTGGTAAGCCGTGCATCAGATTTTAGCGTTTCCTTTTCTCGTAATAATAACCGTGTCGTGTCTCTTTAAGAGTGGGTTGTCAAAAGAAGCGTGTACAACCGGAGCGCGAGAGAGATTGAGTAATGACGCTCGAGCGCTCCTGACTGCTGCACTTTAGCGACAGAAGCATGAGCTAACAATGAACGACAAACCGACAGGGGTTACAGAGCAAAGAATATATGACGCGAAAAGTTTACTCACCAAAATATCCAGTAGTTTATCGTTGTACACGCACAGGAGCGACTTGAATTGAAGTTTGGTCCAATCGCCAGACACCTGGCGTTCGCGTGTGATCAACGTCAGTTTGACAGGTAGGACAATCACTGTCACAGTTTATCACTTCACTAACTTTTACGACACTAACGTAAAACACAGTTTTTTACAATCGTCTTGTATAGTGAATAATGAAGTTGAAGTCATGTTCATGAATTAAAAAGAGAAAAACCTGTTTTCTCATACAGTATCTCGATGCAGCTCTCCAGGTTTTACCTGCGCGTGAAGTCAGGTGTGTGGCGGGAAATCTGCCTAAAATAACAATTCTCTGTCTCAGATAAAACAAAACGCGTGAAAGTTTTACATATATGTTAAGTTTCATTTTACCCAAAAACATGTTTTCCTGACTGACAGACAACAGGTACTTTTACCACAGTCTGTCCTTAGTTTACTTCTCGTTTTCAACACACAGTAAGTTATAGCTGCACAGTGGATTTTAGTACACATTTGCCTAGTTTTAACAGAAAATGGTTCATGTCTGAGTAAGGAGGACTTACTTTTATAGCCCTTTAAAGATAAGCTTAAAAATGAATGTAAGAACTCAAATGATCATCTTTTTGATCACTTTTTATGGCTCAGATAATGCACTTTTTCCTGCTTCAGAAAGCAGAGCTAGATAATAACTGCTAATTTTCAGATCATGCTTTTTATTTACGCTTATTCCTTTAAAAAATGAGGGAGCTTAAATATTTTGATAGAAGGAGCCATGTTTGCTGCTTTTGCATCTTTAATAATTTGTGCCATTAAAAGCAGTCTAAGCCTCATTGCTGTCATTGTTATTTAAAGTACATCCTCTTTAGCCAGAAAAGAAAGACCCATTTGTGATCAGGGCAGAAATGCATTTACATTCATTCATTTAGGATGAGCTTTTATCCAAAATGACTTACAATGAGAGAGTATTTTATCAACAAAATGCATAGTCTTTAAAGCTACAGTAAGTTGAAACGGAGTAACATCCACATAAAGCCAGAGCTTTCCCTATCTGATCTTGTTTCCTTGTTTTACATAACGTCCGTAAACACGGGTCATATCAAGAAATATTTGCGTACAGATAGAGTCATGGCCGAAATCTTTCTGAATGAGCACTGTTTTCATCGTAATCCTAAACCTAACCTTAAAGTCGCCATGAATCTGTGAAAGTAGCGATTGGCTTATTTTCCCCACTATGATGTATATCTAAGTGAAAAGGCTTCTGAAATAAAAAAGGTAGGGCTGGACTTGAATTCGTCCATTAAGAACTGATTGGACCATTTGAAGTTGGGTCATGTTGCTATTTGCTAATCGCTGCGATCTTTTTACGGACCCCGTTTTCAAAAATTGCAGTTTTAGGCTCCCAAAACGCCCTATCTGTCTGGACGAAACGGCAGTAACAACATAAACAATTGCTTCCGTGGAACACACGTAACTTCTGGTAAACCCTGCTAAAAACAGCATCAAACCAGCATGGGAATTATGCTGGTCTATGCTGGTTTGATGCTGGTTCAGCTGGTGGTCACTAGCATATCAGCACCAAAAAACACAACATATGAAGAGTTTGTTTCCAAAACGCAATAAACACCATTTTTGAAAAAAATTAGTTACTGCCAGAATCTGTATTATATCAGTATTTAAAAGTAAATTCTTAATTTTACTCAAAATGTCATCAAATGTCACCATTCCACGCAATGTAAACAAACAGTGGCGGCGCGTTGAGTACACAGAATCTTAGTTTTCCTCATTTACTTTGTACTTCGTGATCAACAAACAAACAAAACAAAATATTACTTTAATGGCATTGATAAACCTGTGATGGTTTTCTGTAACTGGAAAGAAACGTAAGCCATCAACATCTAATAATTTACGCGAGAGGCACTCGGGAGACGGGTGCTTGTTCTCCCGATAGCATGAAGCTCTGTCATGCTAACACATTGACCCCAGAGGATCTTATGAAAAACTTTCCATAATTTTACTCGAAGTCAACGAAAATCGAGCAGGACCAAAACATTTGAAAGCTGATCGCTGTGAAAAATGTTAAGCGACGATGTCAAGTATAACCGCAGCAATGACAGTGTTCTGAATATGACAAAGTAAGTGTTTTGATTAATGCCATTTAATGTTTATTTTTTATCAGTGTATAACCCTAGTCAACTAAATGAATATAAAAATGGCAAAGATGATTTCACATTTATATAGGCTATTGATTCAATAGATTTAGAGCATTTTGAAAAAAAATTATTATGGATTTATTGCATTTTGTGGAAAAAAATAATCAGTTTTTATAATAAATCTTTGAAAATCAAGTTATGGATTTGATTTTTTTATGTTTTTATAACCTAAAGATGCTATGTGAAAGTTTGTAACAGGAAATAGTGGTTTTCATCTTGTCACTTTCTTCGTATAGAAAACATGTTTTTACCAAAATTTGTCAAAATGGATTTATTTTGGAACCAAACATATACTGGTCTTGCTGGTATGACCAGCATGGGATGCTGGGGCTAGTGCTGGTTTAGCTGGTGCTGATGCTCATGCTGGTTTGGTCTGGTGTTCACTAGCAAACCAGCACCAAAACACAACATATGCTGGTCTTGCTGGTTTTCCCAGCAGGGAACTCCGCTAAGAATCAATAACAACAAGTCCATTTAGAGTAGTTTATTTCTGATATCAAGCAAAATAAACAGCACGTAGATGCGTTCAATTAAACTGTCTATACAGCTAAACGTGTCTCTTAAAGCTAGCACTGCAAGAGTGCAATTCTTGCAATACAAAAGATTGATTCAGATGGAAAATGTATGGCTGCTCGGGGCCCAAGCTTTTACTCTTAACCTATACTGCAGCAACATCTCGTAAGTCCGAGTGGCTTGCGTAATGAGTATTATTAAAAGTGTCATTATTTGTATTATGGCAGCACAGCGTGACTCATCCAGGCCTGCAGGTACGGGTGTGTTTCTTGGAGATTCCTGCTGCAGACTAGCGGTGTGTTTGTGAGGTAATGAATACTCTGAGGTCTTTGCAGTCAGTTGCCTATGTGTGTTTGTAATGGCTTTGTGGTTTTAGGGCCCTGTCAGGGTGCTGCCTTGACTACCAGTGTTGAGTGTGTAGGAGGTAAGGCTGTTGTTCAATAAGTGCTGCCTCAAGGCCCTGTATCTTAGTCAAGGTGTGATAAGCATCCCTGCGTGTAAAGGCAAGCCAGGCCACAAAAGCCACAGCCTCTCATCTCTTTTTTTTGTGAAGAAAAGACTTGACTGTAGACATGCATCTTCTCGCCTTAAGGAAGATTTAGGCTTTGTGTCTTGTGATACCTTGTAGTAAAGGGTCTCGTTTTGCAGAACAGACTTGCAGAGGCATGTAGAAATTGAAATCTAGAGTGATGTTTGTATTTCATTGGAACTGAGCCATTCAAAATATAATTGTAAAACATACAGGGTTATGCTTTAGACCCACGGTTTTCAACTGGAGTCAACTGTACTTGGCATGGTGTATGAATGTATATAAAACATAATTTTTACTGAAAAATATAAATGTATAAATGCTTTTATTGAAAGTTATGTTTTTAATGTTGGTGGCTAAGATCAGATACAACAATATCACATTTCTGGATTTTGCCAGCAGTCATGAGCTCTTTAAAAAATGAATTTTATGAGAATATGTAGAGTAGCATGTCATTTGAGAGTTAAGCATTTAGACCGGTCAATTTCACAGCACTTAGTACTTAGTACTGGTTATTGACTAAATCTAGTGCAGATCAATGCTTTACTTGATTTAGTTTCCCGTTGTGATCAATGTGACTATTTTCTAGTGCTGCCTTGGTCATTCAGTCATCACCCATGTAATACAACATAGGTAATAATAAAAGGTTTGCCCATGATGTAATTGTGGTGCGTTTACATTTAGCAGTGCCCACTGCTGGTCTTAGCCACAGTGTTTACTAATGGTGGTATCTGCATGAAGTGTTACAGCATGCATTGTTAAACATACTTTAAAATGTTGCTTTGTTGTGGAAAGAGAACGCTTCTGCCAAGAACATTTTGGGAAAATTTCAAGAACATGTCATTGTTAATTTGGATTTAACAGCTTATAAATTTATAATAATTAATTTGTGGCTGCCGATCCAACTGGATTTTTGCTTAGTTTGCAGTAACATTTGCAATTTGTTTGTTATGTGTAATTAGTTCCCAATAACCTCTTTAGTAATGAATTAACCAAACCTTTAACTGCAGTTAATTTATAAATAATAAATTTTATTAGGCTACATAAAAAATTCTGTTGTTTCCTCAGCTTAGACCTGCGGCGTACTTTCAGCAAAGATGCTTATTTTAGGGAGATGGCAACCTTCCATTAGAAAACCTGCAACAGTCAACTTTGCTAGCGTGCAGCGCCTCAGCCAGTCAATAATGATCAGTGACATATGTTGCGGGCGTTCCAGTGTTACAAATGTCAGTTACAGTTTACATTTTACAATTGCTTGCCAGAATTTAAGATTACATTTTAATCTGTTTATTAAAACGGCTTCTGGTCTCCTTTCCTGTGTATAGCAGCGTTGCTATGCTAATCTTGCAGGCTTCCCTGAAGAGGGTCTTTGCTTTCAGTATCCTTACCGTATTTCATTTTTTGTATCGGACCCTATCAGATCCACTGCAGGTGCCATTTTGTTATGTTGGCTGCCAGCCTTGTCTCGCCTGACGTTTAAAAGCCCAGGTGTGTGTTTGGCATGGAGCATTGTTGTCATCACGGCTAGTTTAACTTCTGCGTGCTCGCTTCATATTTTTCTCTGGCTGTATGTGTTTTGCGCAGGCGCCGCACACAGGTCCATGATCTTGCTTATTTGACAATCATTACGTTTTATCAATTTAATTCTTATCGACAATTAATGGAAGATCGATTAATTGTTAACATCCCTATTTAAAAATTAGCGTTTTTGCTTTACTCAATTATTACAAGTTTTACTTGAGTAAAATTAAGAAAAAATAGATTTTTAAAGTACTTAAATATCAAATGTAAAACAACAGCTTGTATTTATGAAATGTAGTGGACTAAAAAGATACAATATTATGCTAAAGCATGTTTTCCAAAGAAAAACACTGATAAAGTACAGATACTAAATGTACTTCAGTAGAAGGTAAAACTTCACTTCTGTCCACCACTGGATGACTGAATAAAGCAGTGTCAATGCTTTCCAAAATTTTTTAATTACAACGCCTCTCCTTCTTCTTCTTCTTCTATCATCAAAGATATGCTCGGTATGGACAAAAGTTGTTTTGGTGCAGCAGAGCATGACATGTTCTGTCTCTTTAGATGTTCAGGTCATTTATCACTTATTAGTAAGCAGTGGACAATTCTAGATAACAATGAGTTGTTTGCTTTGTAATCCTCCTGCTCCACCTTGCGCAGCATGTGTTATCTCATTTCAAACATTCATGTTTCAGTTTGCATAGATGTGACATTCAGGGTTTGCCTCATTCATTTAAATGACATCTATAGGACATGAACTGATATATTTTCTGTTTTATATTTAAATAGATTGTGCATGTGTTACCAAATTTTATAACAATGAGAAAATGAAGAATTTTGTTTACACTAGGCCTACATTTGTTTGTTACTAGCAGTAAATGTAGAATTTTTTTTGCTGTAATACTGTGCCTGGTTGCATAAACCTCTAAGACTAGTCTAAAAGTTAGTGATTAATAATTAGTAGGTAGATTGGTAATTTCTTCAAGACTGATCATAACTGTTTTAAGTATGCTACATAATAAGACTGATTAGCCCTAACTAATTGCTAGTTAGTCAGACTCATTCTTAAGACGCCGTCTTAACATCAAGGCTATGTTTATGCAACCGGCCACTGTATTATTTGTCACAATGTATCAGTTTTTCTTAACAATAAGCTAAGTGCTTGAAGTATTGTTTATAGGTTGCCATTGTGTTATCCTCCCAGACATTATGCATGCATGCATGATGCTGATGTTATGTAGCTTACACTTGTAATGATTTACTCAGGAATTACTCAGCACAACTCCCCATAATTGAGCATTGATGAGGAGTGTGTAATGTTTGGATATCGTCCTCCTAAAAGGTGATGTGTTTTTGCCTTCCCACACAGTCTGGGAGCAGTCAGGCCTATGCTTTACTCCCTATTGTTCATACAGTTACAAAATTCTGCATTCACACATATCTTTCAAAAACACCACTTCAGTCAACTTCTCATCTGTTTTATTTTGTTTGGTGATGTAAATCTGTCAGTCAGGATAACTTCCATATATGATTCATGTTCATACAGCTCCTCAATTGTGGACCAAATGCAAGCAACAATGACTTGCTATAATCCTTTGGTTTTCAGTTGTGAAATGGTATTGTATTGAATGTCCCAGTTATAAAGCCATTGTGAAGTGATGATTGAACTTTACTGTTACAGCGAGGATAAAATCCTCTGTGGTACAATAAATGACTGTTGTTATTGTGGTACAGTGAATGCAGACCACAGAACAACACAGCACTCTGCCGTCATTTTGGAGCCATGATGTAAGTGGCACCCGGTTCTTTAAAATGATGTTATTTTGTCTCTGTATGCTCTGTCATACAGTATGTTGTGGGCATTTCTGTAGGGATTGCCTACAGTGATGGTTAGATCAGTGATAGTTTGGTGGGATACTTTCCTCCCACAACGCCCTAAACCCAGCCCTTTCCTTGAACTCTAATTACATAATGTTTGTGTTTTGGCTGGAAAACTCAGTCATCTGCCGTCAGTCCACACAACAGGGCTTTACTCAGTGCTGTAGAGGAAATATAGCATTGTGTATATTTGTGGAAGGACAAAAGTGCTCTTTGTGTACTTGGAGAGTAGAATGGGATGGTGTGTCTGTACTGCCTGTTCCTCGCTGTAGGTGGAGGTTTGGTGGCTAAGTGAATCGGACTGATTCAGGGCCTGGTGCCTGGTGGCATTCCTGAACTTCCCACTGACTAGTGACTTACCACAAGCCCCACCCACTGACCCTCCCATTCATACCACTGCCCGCCTGGTGTGTCATGACTGACATCACAGATGTCATAGCAACTGAGCATATAGTATGCATACATGGTTATGCCAGCCTACACTGTGATTTTGTTGAGGTCCAACTAGGGCTGGGTGGTGTATTAAAAATCCATGATACAGTGTTTTTGCTGGCAATAAAAAATGGAATGTTGTGTATTTCGCAATGATGAACATAAAGTTAGTTTAAACACATTTAATAGAAATATGGTCATACACTGTAAAAAATCAGCATTTTTGTCAAATCAACATAATTTTTTAAGTTAAAGTAACAAAAAAATATAAGTTAAACAATTTTAACTTCATACTGCATTTTTTTACAGTGTATGTACTTTAATGTGGTGATTACTGTTTACACTGTAGGATAGTGTGCAACATTGGACTGTATGGGGTCTTTGTTTGTCAGTGCAAGATACAGAGGATGGATTACAATCCCCAGAGAAGAGCTCTCACTTTCAGTTCCTTTGCAGGTGTGTGTAACCCAGTCTGGGTATTCTCACACATATACTATTATTAACCAGTCTTGCCAGTGAATTAACTTTCTTTTTCCCAATATAAAGTAAAAGTGTAAAAACTTTCGCTTAGCTTAGCTACAATGTTTTTTCTGACCCCAATTGGGTAACATTGAGATGCATACTAGGGACAGTCCAAAAGTGTTTAAAGACTGAAATAAAATCAGTATCAACATTTTTTCCAAGAATAGCTTTGTTTAAAGGCCCACTGGTGAAAATCAAGTTTTTGTTGTTTATATGTTTATTAGAGCTGCAACTAACGACTATTTCTTATGTCGACTAATCTAGCGATTATTTTTCCGATTAGTCGACTACTCTAACAACTATTTTTTATTATTAATACAGTGTTCTTTTTTTGATTAGCTACTTAATCTGTTGGATAATCTGTTTTCTACTCTCTGTCTGATCTGACAGTTATTGTTTGTTTTATTGTATTTTAACACAACTGAATGCTATTTTCACATATTATCTGTTCTGTTGTCAGACATATAGGGGCAGTTTCCCAGACAGGGATTAGACTAGTCCTAGACTAAAATAAATATAAGAGCTGTCCAAACTGAAAACATCTTGCACTGACATATCTTAAAATACACCAGTGCCTTTAGTTTGGCCTCAAAATGCACACAAGTAATGTTTTTAGTAAGGCATGTTTGTTTAAACTAATTATATTTCCTAATTAAACTAAGGTCTAGTCCTGACTCCTGGCTTAAGCTAATCTCTGGGAAACCACCCAGGGCCGGAGTGGGACTCATTTTCAGCCCTGGAGTTTCATGGCTTAGACCGGCCCACTTTAGTTCATGACTGACTATTAAATCCTCAGTAGCCTATATAAGTGTGAAATAGTGAACTGTTTTCTGCATCCTTGCAATTCATTGTATTTTTTTAAATAGATAATTTCCAAATCAATGCAAATACAGTAAACAATTATGATTTTTGTTCTAATCTTGCAGCCCTATGATAAGGTATTTTTATATCATTCAATTAAACATATTCAAAAGCTACTAAAAGGGAACAAATGTGTTTGTGTTTTCCCCTATATTTCTATTTTAAAAAAATGGTGGGTCTTGAGATTACCTGTTGGGTTGATAAAGTTTAGAAACTCCTGATATACAATACACAAGCAAGATTTATCAAGTATGTAGTATGTTAATATGTATATAGTATGTAGTATGTTAATTTTTAGTACTTGGATCATGTACAGTGCCAAATACCTTGTGTCATAAAAGAACAAATATTGAATGGACTTGTTTTACTTAAGAAAACATTATATTCATATGAAACGTTTTAAATAAACTGATGAGTTTTGCATCAAATAAGTTTTTGTTATCAAAAGACGATGAATAATAATGACTATTCATAGATCATTCATTATTGCATCTATGACTTAGATTTTTAAAAATTACGATTAGTCTCATTTTCATTTAAGTGGCCGTTCGTATCAGGTCGCGCATCTAGACGCGCGGCAAACGCCCTCAAATACAGACGCATCTGAATCTAAACTCGTGTTCACAGGCGAGCGCTTTGAAAAGCAACCCGTGCGTCTTGCGCTAACATTTTGAAAGCCGGCAAATTACGCGAGTGGGGCTGAATAAGTGCTGGCAGCAGCAACCTTCAACCCGGTGGCATGACAACTCACAATTCGGCGCAAATAAAAAAAAATGCCATTACACAGAGTCACTACAGAAGGCATGCGCGGGCATAGGAGAGAGAGAGCTCACGCACAAGTAGGGTTGTGTATCGCCAACAATTCCCCGATACGATACGTATCCCGATACAAGGGTCCCGATACGATACGCATCACGATACAAGACTATTTTGAATTACATTTTTGTTCAGAATTAAGTAACATTATTATTATTATTATTTTTATTATTATTTGTTTATTGTACATTGAATAAGCAGTGTTGTAACAGTTGTGTTTTTGCCATTCATTTATTAGCTATTAGAAATATTTAAAATCCCAGAGTTAGTACTTAACTTATGTTTTTTAAAAGCAGTTTTACAAAGATGGTGCCTTACTCTTGTCTCTCATTATTCTACATCTATGAATATATCTATAAACATGCAGTCAGAACTAATACTATTTAATAGAAATCAGATTATTAATGTGACAGTTATAGTTTGAAGTAGCTCTGTATCTCTTCTCTAGACATACACTTTTCACATGCAAATCTTTGTCGTGTTTCTTCTCAAATGCGTTAGTACTGTTTTATAAGAGCATGGCTAATAAAGCTCTTTGCAGTAGTATAGGCTAAGATATCTGCGCTTTCATACTGAACTCATTGACTTTAATGTGCGCGCAAGAGAGAGAGCGCGAGTACCCCGCCACCTTTAACTCTACGTACTCCGCGGGACACATGCGTCCTTTCCATGTGGATCACGGATCAACAGCAATTCTTCACGTTACTTTCAAAAGTACATCCGAATCGATACGGAAGGTGCTGTATCGATGCGCGCATCGTCAGGTGTCCATGACGATGTATCGTCGTATCGATATTTTGAACACAGCACTACGCACAAGCACATTGAGAACCTGTGTGTGGGAAAACACTGCTAACCTTTCATTATAAACTCGAATCAGTCGTCTTCTCTGCCAGTAACATCTGACGTTTACGTGAAAATTCAAGTACAAAACACAGCCAACTTTTAATTCTTTCATTCAGTGTCATGTATGAGAGGCGCTGTCTAGGGGCTTCTTGCAGAGAAACAGAGAGAGCGCGCGTGCACAAGAGAGGCACCACCGAGCGTGCAAATTCATCATTCAACACCATTGCTTTGTATTTTATTCATAATATTCGAGTACGAAAGAGTGGAGATGGGACTAATTTCCATATTCATATCTATGGTCCAAGCTGTGGAATTGAATAGAGGCTAGGGATGCACCGGTCCGATATCTGGTATCGGGGCCTATCCGGGTCACAAATGTGACTTTAAGGGCCTTTTTACACCTGGTCACTTCATGTTTTTTCTCTGATCGAATAGCTATCTGATTTGTTAAAACTGTTCCATTTACAGTACCCATAGGAATGAATGGGGCAAGGCTAAATGCTAACACGTTCACGAAGCGCTGTACAAAGATTAATAGTGCACGCATTGAAAAAAGATAGGTATGTATGAATTAATCTAAGTTGAGGTAAGAACATGGTAAAATATTGAAAAACAGTGGTGTTTTCCTTGAAATCTGAGATGATAACCCATTGAACTTGTGACGGCGGTGTACATTTTGCACCTAACTGGCTGTATTTTTGCTTTACCAAAAGTGAATCCGAAAATCACAACATCATTTCAAACCATAGTGCCTCAGTGATGTGAGCTGTGTTTGGCTTCACAGCGTTGTGTGGATTGGCGGGGTTGCTGCGGCGCTTGTGCGCATTGGAAAACGAATATCTGTGTGGTGTGGTACTGATGTCATACTGTACACCGGTCTGCGTAGCTCAACACGACGTCAAACACGCACCCAGTCTTTACTACCGCAGGCGCTTGTAATGCTAACCAGACATCCAAATGCTGCCATAACCACAAAAAAGAAATAAATAGACCCACACGAGCATTGTTTTTGTGATGGATTGTCAGTGCCACATTCGAGTACTCGAGCAATTGAGTACTCGTGCCCATCCCTAGTGCGGACCTCAAGCAACGCACGCAAGCAGTAAAGTAAAGCAAAATTATCTGAAAAAGCTGCGATTATCATGGTTAGTCTTACTCTTAGTGAATATAAGCAGTTGAGAAATTAAATGCGTGTGTAATAGTAGGCTATATCGGATCAGTGCACTTTGGATCTAGGCCAGGTGTCTCCAACCTTTTTGCTACCACAATGGATAGAACGATCTGGAGGGCTACTTTTTTAATATAGTCTACTGAAAACTTTTTGGTATCTTGTTGATACGTTTAGCATTGTTCTTTTAACACAGTAAAAGAAGCCAAGCTGATATAAAAAATACCTAATAAATAAATATTAATATTGAGGCTATTAATAGAATGTGCAATTCAAAGACTGTGCGAGCCTGCGGGCACCTTCCATGTTGGAGAGCACTGATATAGGCTATATTTAATTTATACAGTAAAGACTATGCAATATTATTTTACATTTAACTAATTAATTCAGTTTCTGTACTGTACCTGAAAAACTAAAGACCAACCTAGAAAACACAAAACATACTGTTTATTTCATTTTTAAGTTTGTTTTATTCTATTTATTTGTGCTATTGCTCGGTTGTACAGAAAGACACGTTTCTAAGTTATACTGTAGTAAACATAGTTGTATGTCCTCTCAGTGGAGTAATTACAGTTTATATACTGGGTTATTGGGTGTCTTGGGTGGATTTTCGAATGGTATGACTGTTTTAGAGCTGTGGTCCCTTATCCCTCACTCTCAGCATTTCTGAGCTATGTGTGGGTGTGCGGATGTATTCATGCAGTGTAGAGTCACAGTACAATCAGCAGTTCTCTGTTTGATCATAGTGCCGACTGTTCATATGAGTAGACAAAAAACCCATACAGCACAGCCAGGAAATACATTTAAATACATACTGGCGGTGATGTGATATGAGGGCGATGACTTCTAAAGAAAGAGCTGCTCTGTTATTTCAATGAAGAAACAATATCTGCATTTATACTTAAAGCCACTGGTGAAACGTCCCTATTTGGTCTCTGGGTGCAAGTGTGATGCCAGATGTACAGTACTGTAGGTGACTTCAGCAATTGAACAAAGCCTATCTCAAACATAATATCTGTGGAAAAGAAATTAAGAGATATGTGGACTGCTCTTATAACCCAATTTCATTCAGTCATTGTAACACATTAGTTCTTCCAAAACACAAGGGATAAAACACATTATTTTACATATAATGCACCTCAGTGGTTTTTAAATATATGTATTTGACAGCAAGCTTGACGTGTGCGATTTTGCTTTACAGTAACAGTGGATCCTGATGGATGGGGATGTGTACGATGGTGTGACGGACATAGGAGTCAGTGAAATCAGCCACGGCACGGATAACCTCCTTGTGTGCTGTGTGTGAACTTTCTGCCACACACCACATTCACTTTTTCCATAAACAAAGGTGACCAACAGTCCTTGTACACAGTGGATCGCTGGTAAGACCATACTCTGAATTTCTTATCATTATAAAGGTGTGTTGGGCCTGAAAAAAATGTATTGAAACAGGTTAATGTGTTTGTTTGCCTAAAGGCTGAATTGCATTATATGACTGTAGTCCATACTTTCATGTTGCCATGTGTCAGTACAAGTCTTTTAGCAGGCTATTTTGTAATTAATTGATAGATCCCGATTCTGACTGTAGTTGCACCCTTAGCCTATGATACCATCAAGTTGGAGATGTTTGAGATTTTGAGCCAAATAGAACTTAGTCATGGAGTATCATACATACAGTAGGAGAGCGTGTTTCCATGTTGGTTTGACTCTCACTTTGTTAGTGTGAGATGCCCAGATTTTATCTGCAGATATTTACAAAGCCGGCAAGTTGATGCCTGCTTTTAAAAAATCTCTTTAAACTTTTCAGGTCATATAGCATAATTCAACATCAAAGTGTTCATGTGTTATTGTCTTTTATAGCGATGTTATGATTTTAAGAGATGGTAGCTTTTACTGTGCGTTCACACCAGACGCCTAAGAGGTGGCAAAAATGCACTTTTCGCGCGTAGTTGGACGCTTGAACATTTTGAATTTACTAGCTTCATTCGCGCGTGAAATTCTAGTCATTCGAGACATTCATGCGTAAATTTGCATCAAGAGAAGGGCTTCTATAGCTCAAATTGTGTAAAATTGACCTATCGCTAAGCCCCGCCCCTCAAACGCGGATGAGCCAATTGCAGTTGAGTATCAGTTGCCCCCTGGGACCGGAATTCCGACAACTTCAAGTTTCAGCCCCATAGAGAAGCATTGTTAGAGCCGTAGCTTACATCGATTTTATTGTGTTTATGCTGCCAAAATGGTAAAACAATGTGCCTGGCGTACTTGTAACACTAATCCCAGGTATCTTGGGATGTATTTTATTCCATTTTCTAAACTCAAACAAGACACAAAATGTCACCTACTTTCCAGATCAACAAGGATATAAATATTTGTTCTAAGGTAAATCGAAGAAACAATGTTTTAATCTGTGCTAGCGTCACCTAAACTTATTAAATCGTAGTCATTATGTTCTAAAACAGCCTCTGGTAAGTTACATGGATAGCTTGTGCTAACGTTAACCAAAGTTCAGTGCCTCTCCATATTAAACTGGTTAAATTAATTTAATCTTACCCTTCGATACATGAACAGTGTTAATCCCGATCCTGCCATCTGCGATTGTGATGACCGTAACATTAGCGTAAGCTTCTCCCACTTGCATTATGATCTGTAAACCCTCGCTTCCAAATAAATCTTGTTTTCCACCATATTTATATTCAGATCTTTTATGTATCCCTCTGTGGCATATTTAAGTCGCATTTGGTGGTCCTTCAATGTCCAAAATATATCAAAAACATCCTGGGACAAAGCTCCCAATGTAATACAGCTAGCAACCATGTTTTTGTCCGAGCTGGGAGCGTAACTACGGGGGCGGGGCTTAGCAAAAGGTCAATTACCAGATTGTTCAACCTCCTCACTCACTTTCTTCCAAACAAGAACCTTTTAATTCTGTGAAAGTATGAAGATGTCTCGTGTAGCTATGATGATTGTCCTCCATTGTGTTGTTTTTCTGCCTTCGCTCACTTCCTGTAATTACGTCGCTGCTAGAGCAAGCTACTGATTGGTTCACACGGCGTGAAATTCCACCAAAGTTCAGATTTTTCAATTCGCGTGGAATGCGCCATCTGCAGCGCACGATTTGCACTTACCGCGCCACAGGATGCCTATTCGCGTCTTTGCATTGACTTGTGCTTGCCACCTCGCGCTTGCCGTCTGATGTGAATGGACCATTACAGGGTGAGCATTTGCAACAGGCACTATTATGTGTTTATGTGTGTGTGTTCTTGTATATCGTGTCACTGCACTGTACACATGCCACACCGCTCTCACACTGTCCTATCCATCATGAGCTGTGTGGAGGGTGAAATAGAGAATGAAGGTGAGCACTCTGTATCTTATTACTCTGTGAGCTGAAGTGCCTAGAACTCCGTCATTTGAGTCGGCATTCCATCCATATTCCGCTCTGTGTGGTCCGTAGCCTTGACCTGCCCCTATGATGCAGCACACTGTAAAGTTGTGGTAAAGGAATTGTTCATCGAAAAATTTACATTCTCATAATTTACTCAACAGATTCAAATGATTCATTTAAGCATGACCGTACTTTGATAACTTCAAATCTCCGTGGTTCGCGCCTATCTTGTGACTAGCTGTCATATGCATGTCAGATTAATCAGTGAGCCAGGATTGAATAGCACCCGGATCTGTGCAGTAAAGAAGCTCAAAATATTAATCCTTTTCTTTCACAAACATATTGTTTTGCTTAAGAAGACCGACTGGTTTACTTTAGTGAAGGATGTTTGGGTTTTTTGGAGCTTTATCATTTTGAGCCTCATATAAGAAGATAACACAATGGCATTTTAATGTAAAATCGTTCAAATGAAGAACAAAGGTCACATACATCTGGGATGACATGAGGGTACGTTAATTTAAGAGAATTTTAATGTTTGGGTAAACAATTCCTTTAAGATCCCCTCTCTTACCTACATATTAATGTACTGGCCTCCTTCATTGTAAAAACATACACAAGGCTGTGCTCATAACATTATTGTAGGCCTTAATCGTGCCTGCGGTTGTCTAGAAGATGTATTATAATACACTGCGGTCAACTGGTTTCTTCATAAACAGGAGGCAGTTACATCAGTCCAAGATATCTGACCGAGGAGAGTTATTTTTTTCCTAAAATCATGTCACACAAAGACTGAACAGTGCTGTTTTAGGCTGAGGTAAGCGGATTGCTTGTGTGTGGCTGTCTCTGGCACGTCTTCACGGTCTCAGAGCCTGAAGAAGTTTACCAGTCGAGAAAAACATCTGTGTGTATGTTAAGCATTCATTGCTGTATGTAGGGTGGAAATGATCTCAGACTGAGCATAATTACTGTACGCTTATCTAGGGCTGCACGATTAATCGTTTTTGAACCGAAATCGCGATGTGAATGGATGCGATTTTCGAATCGCAAGAGCTGCGATTTTTTCGATTCAAAACTATCAAATATAACAATCATCTAGTACGCAGTTTTTGACAGTTCGCTTCATGCGCATTTTACGTTTGATGCAGTTTAAACCAATAGAGTGTATTAACACTGAGGTGCTGACTACACGTCAGATAACACCATTAGGAAAACATGAGCGAGCAGCAGTTCAACTCCTCAACAAAGTGTACGGCCATATGATTTCCGCGATGCGGAAAACACCAACAGAATCGCGAAATGCATACTAATGGAATTAACTGCACAACGCGGAATGTCATGAAGTTGGCAGGTTTTGGATTCAGTCATTTTAAAAACCCATTATAACTCATTAACCGGCAAATGAAAGGACAGAAATGCGCGAAAACATTTCCCTTTTGTGTAATGTTGGACTTAAAGAAAGGTATATACGTCCGTTTCTCGTCATGCATCGCAAACAATGACAAGCGCCTCATCAGACTATAAGCAGGTTTATAGCCCGGAACACAGCAGACGAAAGAGGTACATTATACTTTCTTGCACCCGCACATCTGCACCACTTTGAATATTTACAGGCACGAGGGTTCATGAAGCGCGCACACAGAGAGCAGTCAGCACACGCGTGATCACTAAACTTAAGTTTTCTTTCTTGTCTAAGTGAACATAAACAGCTGGATGTTTATCAGTATATTGAAGCAGAGCAGTTTTAAAGCTGTCTTGTGTCTTAAAGTGACAGACAGTAACCTGGTGCTTTCTGTGTCAGAAATGTTTATTACACACCAAAAATTAAAATCACTCCTTAATCTTAACTGTACAAGCTTCTGCAGCTCCACATTTAAAATCGTACAGTGAGGACTGTGCAGTGTTTTATTTGTATTTTTTGCTTATGTTAAATCATAGATTCTAATAACTAATATATTTACATTTATTACAGATGCCTGAAAAGTAAAACAAGATGAGTATAGTCTTATGATTAAAAGAAAAAACTAAACATTTGCTTGTCAGAAGCATTGTTGTAGTGACAGCCAAAATACATTGGCCTATATGTTATTTTAAATAAAACTTTCAATAAATTTTTGTTAAATTGTATTTTAATGTTCTTAGATAAAAAAAAAGTTTGTCTGCAGAAGAGCAAAGTCCTGCACACAACTTGGTACAATGTTTAAGAGGTTTTAAATAAACAGTAGCACAGCATCTTTCTTTGGTGCTATTAATACCACAACAACAAGCCTGGATGTAGCTCTTTTATTATATACTAATGAATCGCACTTTAAATCGCGAATCGCAATTTTTATCAGAAAAATCGCAATTAGATTTTTTCTCCGAATCGTGCAGCCCTACGCTTATCTGCATGGCTCCTATGCTACTCAAATGGCTCTATTATTAGAAAGGGGTTTTAAAGTTGGTTCATTACACATTTAGATTTTTGTCTGGAGGTGGAATAGTGCTCACATACACCTGCTCAAATCTGCCTGTGTGTGTGTGTGTGTGTGTATACATATTTAGCTGTCATCTGTGGACTAAATTGTTTCCAAAAGAAAGATAAAAAAAATATTGTTTAAAGGGATAGTTCGGCCAAAAATGATATTAAACCCATGATTTACTCACCCCCAAGCTGTCCGAGTTGCGTATGTCCATCGTTTTCAGACAAACACATTTTCAGTATTTTAGAAAATGTTTTAGATCTTTCAGTTGATTAAATGTAATGTTACGGGGTCCACGACCTTCAAGTCCAAAAAAAGCGTGTCCATCCTTCACAAATTAAATCCAAATGGCTGTAGGATGCTAAACAAAGGTCTTCTGAGGGTAATCCGCGTGGTGTTGTTGTAGAAATATCCATATTTAAAACTTAATTAACGTAAATAACTACCTTCCGGTAGCGCCGCCATCTTAGACTCCTCTGTATTCAGGAGAGAGTATCAGCGTAGTGTACGCACTTTTCTTAGTGACGTATGACAAATTCGGAGGGCGGGGGCACAGAGCAGCAGCAGAGTAACCTCTGTAGGCTGCGTAAGCTCTCATCCTGAATGTGGACGCGACTAAGATGGCGGCGCTTATTATTTTCATTAATAAAGTTTTAAATATGGATATTTCTACAACAACACCGCGCGGATTACCCTCAGAAGACCTTTGTTTATCATTCTGGAGCCGTTTGGATTTATTTTGTGAAGGATGGACGCACTTTTTTTTCTAGAATATCCGAAAATGTGTTTGTCTGAAAAACGATGGACATATGCAACTCGGACAGCTTGGGGGTGAGTAAATCATTGGTTTAATACCATTTTTGGCCGAACTATCCCTTTAAGTATAATTGTTATTTTTTTACACACTGTGGTACCGACTTGGGTACAGAGTACCGTGTACTTTTTGTGGTACTGGTACCGACTACTAGATTTTTGGTACCATGACATCCCTACTCCGAACACTTATTTTGAATTTGCTCCCCCAACACCCCCCCACCCCCCCGGATGAGCAATCACGAGCCACCACTGTACAATATACATATTTCTTGTTGCGATGATGCGCATGCATTTGTGTTTTATATAAGCTCATATGAGCGCATGACGCGCTATTCTTTTATGCTGCTGAATGATGCAGCTTCAGTACAGATAGTGACGAGTTCCCTTATATTTGCTTCAGTAAAGTTTGCTGACATTTCTCGTCATGAATGTTAATCTGCATGTAAATCCCTTGTTTTGAAGAACTGAACCATAATTTCATGTCATCACTACTCCACGGCCCTTACAGCATGGTCTCTGCACCTCATTCACACAGAGGGCTTTCCGGGTATCTTAAGGCAATATTAATACGTGTTTGCGTTCGCTCTGAAGCCTCTCTGCCTATTTTACAGAAATTTTCTGGGACCAAAGTGCTGTGTGAATGGGGTTAAGTGTGTGTATATGTTGTCAAAGTTTATTAACTTTATTTTATATACTTTATTATAAGTTTAAGTTTATTATTTATTAAACCTCTTAGGTTTATTACAATTAGCATATCCTATGAAAGTGTGTGAATGCACACTGCTGTGTTTTTCATGTCTCCTTTCTTCAGAAGTACACAGGAAATATACTTGTAGTGGTTTTGATCCTAATGCAGGGTGGTTTCAGAGAAGCTTTGATAATGAGGTGGTATACCTGATCAACTTTGACTGTGTTGATGTAGATACATGTTTGAGTGTTTGTCAGAACAGAGAAGTGGCTGCTCACAGAGGTTGGGGCTTTGTACCCATTGGGAGAAGCATGGATATTTTTACCTTATAGGAAGTGTGTGTCTGCGTGTGCTGAAATAGCAATGAGCGTGCTTCTTCTGGAGTGGTGTTGCGAATGCCTGGAGAGACTGGAGAGCCAAGACTGACAGCTCTGGTGCTTTGCATGGATTTAAGAGGAAGGAGCTTGCAGTGCGATGTTATTTTAACCTCTCTATCTGTCACTTCCTGTGTATCACCCGTGCACCCTCCCAACTCCATTACTCTGTCCACCTCTTGAAATGGCCCAGCATCACCTTACAGTGCCCCATCTCAAGGCCATATGTCAGTGGGGACAAGACTTCCTGCAGTGCTCCTAAATGTTATCTTGGGAGACTTGCATTGTAAGCTTGTAGATTTACACCAATGTGAAGATTCGAATAAAGGCACAAATGATATTACATGAATGTTTATGAATTTGAGTGAAACATTGCGATTTTATATAAAAATCTTTAAACCAAGAAATTAATTTCATTCATTATTAATTTGTGTGCAAAAAGCCTTTCCTTCTGTCTCTCTGAGTCCTGATACTGTACATTTACGTCTGCATTACATCAGAAGAAAGCTAGTTAGAGATTTACAATATCATGAGTCCTGTGTGTCACATAATCCTGACTATGAGTATTGGATGATGCAATAGCCCAGGTCTCTAACAGAGAACGCCTCTGTTTAAATGACAGCACACCCACACATGCTTTTATGTATTGTTGTGTGTATATGATAGCCAGCCACCCACACAGTCAAAGCTGCATAAAAATGTCACTCCTGCCTGCAAATGAGCAACCACAGACATACTAGCTAGACGATAATAGCTATTAAACCAACATTAAAACATACAGTAACAAATCTAAGAGTCCAGTCAAGCAATCAGTGATTTTTCTGCATATGAAATGTTTTGTCCTTCATTTCGTGTCTCTCTCCTTTTATGTCTCTTTCACCCTCGCTTCCTGTCAGCTGACTATTGGCTCACCTGGCTTGGCGTGTCTCTAAGGATTTGGTTAAACTCAGTAGAGTAAACACGAAGCCCATGACCTCATCCCTGTGCATTTCACAGGCAAAGTATTTCTTATGGTGGTTAACCTGAACATGAAGTCACATTTTTTTATAGACTAAAACTAGGCAGCATTCATGTTGTTCACAAATATGTACTTATTTATATTTCAACGTTGTTTTGCTTGAAATGGGAGAAATTTGAGAAACAAACTGTAATACTGTATTGAGCATCTATTTTTAGAATGAAGGTCTCCAGTGAGAGGCGGTGGCTGGCCATTAACATCTAAGTTTAGGGGAAACAGGCTTAGCTGTGATTCAGTTTGTTTCACAGGTGCAAGTGCCTGTGTGTGTGAAAGTATAGGTTGTCTTGTATAAAAATAAACTACCATATACTGCTAATTTGGTAGTCCTAAAATACTGAATTATTTCACAGGAAAATTAGCTGCTTTGTAAACATACAACCTTTTTCATACAGTAGGAGTGTGACGAGACACTTAATCCACGAGACGAGACGAAACACGAGATTGGGTTCAAGAGAACGAGACAAGACGATATTTTTACACTTTTTAAGAAACCCTCAATGATAAAATAAATGAATAAAAAAACTGAAATCACATTATTTTTAAATGTTTTAACTAATCAAGGACTGGCCCTAACAATTATTTTGCTAACTGATAATGAAGTAATTTGTTATTTTGGGGTAATAAAAATAGACCCAAGTGAGCAGTAGCATTTAAAATTTCATAATAACGAAGATGCAATAATAATTGGTTCAAATAAAGTAGTAAAACCAAGTTACATTAAACAACATTTTGTGGCCTATAAATATAAATCATTATGTATGTATTATAACAAATGCCTGCAGGGGGCAATAGAGGACTCGTCTTGCGGACGCTGTCTTCACTTTCACTTTCACTTTAGACTGAGAGAAACGCTTATTTTTAGTCAAACAATGTTTAAATCCGTATTAATATTTAATATATGTCCATTTCTTTACACTAGAAATGAAATTGTAACTGTGTAATTGTGCCACTGTAATTTTTTTGAGAAAGAACATGCAGACATTAAATCATGTAAACTCTTAATCTGAGTGCTTAATCTGCTGAGACTTCACATCTGACACTGATCAACAGACAAACACAACGCGTCTCAGACTTCACACGAGCTCCCAAACGAACATTATTGGAAACCTAAACAAAAAAGCAAACGCAGTAAAAGACAAATATAATGCATGCACTGTAAAAGGGTCAAACAGAAAGCTGCATCCTCCGGAGGTCACATATGCAGGCTGCATACGTCATCAAGGTTTATTTCAGATCATTAACTGAGCATTACATTCGCAAGTCATGAGCATATTACAAGAAGTTGCGATTAACTAAATAATTAGTAAACTTTATAATTGTTAATAGTCTCTAAGACAGTGATGAAGTAAATGCAGTTTAAAAATGCAACCTTCGAAGGATGCAGTCTTTTATTTGAGAAACAGCCAGCACCTGCACAAGAAATCTCGCGAGACACATGTAATCTCGCGAAACACATTTAATCTCGCGAGATCTCGTCGCACGCTTGTGCTTGTTTGAGTGGCCGTAATTTAAAAACAACTTTCATTTGCATATCTTAACATAAATAAGTGCCATTGTTTTGTCCCAAGATGCACACCAGTAAGTTTTTTGTAAGGAATGTTTGTAAAAACTACTTAAATGTCCTATTTTATCTGGTGCCTAGTCCTGGATTAATCTAAACCCTGTCCGGGAAACTGCCCCTTAAAGGGCCAATATGTCATGGCTAAAAAGCACATTATTTTTTGTATTTGGTGTGTGTGCGTGGTTTATGGTTAAAAAAAACATTACATTATTGTAGCTCCTTTATGCCCCGCCTTTTAGTGATGCGCGTGTTGTCTTGTAATAGTGAAAGCCAGGAGATAATATTGTCTTTACTACCTTATCAATATAAGCCTGAATCTGACCCAGAAAACAGATGACCAAGCTGATCGATCAACTTTTCCAGCGTGACTTGAGCCGAACTTAAAAGATCGGTAAGGTAAGGATATTTATACATAAAATTGTGTGTCTGCGTTTGGATCGTAGAAACGAGAAACAACACGTGCCAATCTACACTGCTCAAAACTCGTGTTAGAATCGTCAGTGAGAAATTCTTTAAATGGGAAAACATATACTATTTACAGGCTATAAATTAAGCCGCCTTTCCACTGCACACAACATACCGAAAGTCGGAGTTCTCCCTCTAGTGGCAGTCGTAATGAAGTTTCAGTTTAATCGTATATGGGAGAGAATCTCATTCCAGCGCAAGAGGCTTCATTCTAATATGTTTACCATGGTGAATGAACGCAAATGAATGAAACAATAAACAGCTATGCATATGTGACAAAGATTGCCAATATTTTTTGGAGAGAACATATAAAGACAAGATTAAAATAATAACGTACACAAATTAAATTAATAATGTATTACTTATCAGCAATCAAAAGTGTTTTTTTAAGGATTCAAGTGTTACTAATAAAGTTAAACCAAAAGGATTAATCATTTTCACCTCAAACACAGTTTGTGATTGGAATACAATGAAATACATAAGTTCCGGTCGGCATATTGCATGCCGTTTAGTCGCACAAGTTCAAATTTTTTAACGGATCCAACGCTCAAAACGGATCCGATATTTACGCATCCGCATTCACGCAGCCCCTTTGCGACTCTCCATAGGAAATGAATGACTTCCGGCTTATCGGCAGTCGTTTGTCGTGTGCAGTCAAAAGGCGGCTTTAGAAGAGCCAGAGTTTACTTGCAAAGTTGGAATTGTTCCACTTTTTTTTAGTTAGTTGTCCCTTAAATGTGCAGCACACAATTGAACGTTTGAGCTATACTGTAACAGAGTTGCAAATAAACACAAATCACTGGTTTCTTAATGTTTCCTTTATTGGAAGACCAGACAAAGTAGTTTGTTTTTGCAACAAACATCATCAAAGTAGTCCATGGGACATCAGTGGGTCGATAAGATTGTGTTGAAGCATCGAAAATACAGTTTGGTCCAAAAATATCAAGAATTACGACTTTATTCAGCATTGTCTTCTCTTCTGGCTCGAGCGTGAAGTCATGTGACTGTAGTGACGCGGCTGCCCTGTTCCTCAGACATGTTTGCTTAGTTTTATTTAGTGTTTTCAAACTTATAGCTTGCGTCTCCCCAGACTGTAAATTAGTGTTGTGCCGATAGACGATAGTATCGTGTATCGACGATCGTCCGACATATCGCCAATGGCAGGCTTTCATGGCGATAGTCATGACGATAGTTGGCGAATGGTTGTTATTATCATCATCATCATAGTTTTGCATGCTTTTCCTCGCATGAGGGTTTGTGCTTCACTTTACGCGGAGAGCTTGTAGAGAGAGAGTTCCTTCTTGCACGCAGATGCACTTAATGCGCGCGTCTCGGACTCGTTCTAGCACCTAAATCCAGCGCGTGGATGAGCAGCTACGCTTCCCTCTGTCTCACATGCACGCGCTCTCGCATCTGTCCGAAGTCTAAACATAAACTGAAGTAGTAATCCTTATGTATTTGTGCGGTTTAATGCGTTTCATGCGAGCTGAGGCAAACTATTCCTTTTGTTTAAAATATAACCCGCTGCACAGAGCTGCGCTCTGTCTGAACTTGAAGTCAGATAGTAATCCTGTTTATGATATGCTTTTCAAGGAGTTTTAGCAATACATCCCTCGTGTTTAAAATATGATTGTGTTCCGCTGGACCAGTGTGTTTAAAAAGGCACCTCTGAGAGCACCACTGCTTGACACGTGTAACCTTCTGCAACAGCACTAAACAAATGCATTTAATTATTTTTATGTGCGCTGCGTGTGTCTGCGCAGGTGCATGTTTTTACAGTCATTAAGTAATCGTGTTAAAAATCAGGATTATCATTTTTCCCATAATTGAGCAGCCCTATCTCTGACATTTCCTTGCACTAGAGAGGTTGTTAGCGCGCAGAGGGTTAAAACCAGCGCGTGTCCTGTTCTCCCTCTCTGGCACGCAAAGAGCGTCTGGGCTATAATGACGCACTCAGATTAATGGCATTAGTTTTAAGAAAGATGCATTCATGACGGTGTTGCTCTTGTTCTTTTTTCCACCAATCAAGTCTTGTCATAAATGAACAAATAAATAAATGAGTAAACTACTGCCCCGCCCCCCGATACTATCGTGTATCGCCGATCTCACAGGCTGACGATAGGACGATCTCAAAATGGGGCATATCGCCCAACACTACTGTAAATGAAGCTCGGGCGCACAAAACAAAAGAAAAATAAAAGAAGCTGGGGCGGAACAAATAACAGTCAGCCGCATCGTACGTCAGCCGCGTCACTGACTTTATGGGGCGCCGCAGTCGGATGATGTCAAAGCACCGCGAGAGCTCTTCAAAGAAATCTTACGGAGCAGTTTAATTTCGACTCGATCTCGCTGTACTTTGACGTCATCTGTGTGTCAGTTCTTGCAGCACAGCATGAAGTCAAACACATATAAGTTACACAGAGATCGCTGAACTCTTTATATAATTGGCTACATGTTTGGCTACATGTTTTGTCTATCAATATTTTCCATGAAGTCATTGGCTGATGAAGGAACAAGCGAGCGATTGGTAACATCTCTAAAGGACGTCACGTTTTCGACGGTGCTGTTTTTGGATTATACTACCTCCCTAAATACAAAATTTGAAGACGGGTTCATGTGTTTAACGGAACATAAATACCGGAGTGTAATCATGTTACGATGTAAATAGTCCTCAGATTGTATATTATATTGTATTACCAGAAGTTCATGCGAAATCTGATGTAAACAATAGACTATATATCTACATTTCACGGATTATACGCATTTGTGGACAAAAATCATCTGAAACAGACTGGATTCGACTTGTGATCCCCACAAAGGTAAAAGTCCTGTTTATTTTTGCATGTTGTTCATTCGGACTTCTGTAATAAAATAGTACATATGATGTAGAACATCTGTATCTCAAAACGGCTTTACAGGGGGTATGGCTTAGCTAAATGAGATGTAAATGAGCCCTATTGTCTCTCCAGCCAGGGAAAAGGGAAAGTGTTAACTATTTTCTTTCTCAAATTTCTCAGCATTCTCTTTCTTGAATGTGTTACATTCAAATGGCCACAACTTCTCCAAATCTTATGAGATTTCCATGTGTTACACATCGTTAGAAAGCTTAGAAACCCTAACCCTAACCTGCACTTTCAGAATATATGAATAACTCAAAATGCCCCAGATCCGACTTGTGTCCCTACTTTCCGTGACTGGTCACAAATACATCAGTGCGAACGAAAGTTCTTTGCGTATACATTAGGGCGGTGTTATGCAAATGTTACCTTCAGTAAGACGTCCATCTGCGGGGGGAGTGTTTGAACGAGCCGTTTTAGAAAGGCATAGATGAGGCTTCACTTTTAAAAAGATCTCTTTAGGTTTGTAACTTTTTAATTGAACTTTTTAACACTCTAAAAACAAAGGAAAACATGAAACCAGGTCTCCATGGCTCCTTTCATTTTTTTTTTTTTAACAGGAAGTATACATTTCCCAGACGACGGGAATTAATGTCAAATGCATATATGCAATGCCAGTCAATGAAAATAAATTTGTACACTGTTCTTTTAATGTCATTGCTATTTCCGTATGTTTTACATGAGTTTAGTAAGCGTCAGACTGCGGTGTCTCCGCAGGTAAACTTTGCTCTCACGGCATTTGATAGACTTGCCTCCCTTTTGTTACATAAGCAAAGTCGCGATGGTTGAGTGCATGAACTGTCTACTTGCACTATTTATGCTAGAAAATGGCATATAATAGTGCATAAGTGTGTGATTTGGGATGAACCTCTGCTCTTCTGCCTCAAGTGGTCATTGTGTGAACTACACCAACCAAAACAGGCTGCTATCACTCACCAGAGATGTGAATCTCTTTTTCTAAGCACAGCACACATAACATAAGAGATTTAATGAGTTGAGTCTTGTGAATGACAGGTATCTGTTATTGAATGAACTTTAAGGTCTACTGCGGTTTATAGCAGTGATCCATGGAACTAAAGCAAGTTCTATCACTGAACTTTTTATTTACTTTATTAACCCTGGTGAACCCACGGGGTCAAATTAGTTTTTTAGAATAAATGGCTTTTTGGATTTTCCTGGGTTCTCCTTGGTTAAACTGTGGATTATGACATTCTATTGTTTAGCAAATTGCTCCACAAGTTAGACTTGAACTTGTGACACTCGGATGAGCCCCTCACTTATCATGTCTGAAACACATACACTAACAACTTTGCCATGGTCAACCAAACGACTTTTATGTGGCATATTTTTCAGCTGATGTCTCTTGCATTTCTGTCAAGAACAAAAATTCATAAGCAGTAGAAATTTCTTTCTCTAACCCGCCACAAATCATCTCATGTATGTGCACATTGCTTACAGCTTGCCAGTTGCGCTGATTGTCTCGCTGTCCTCGAGGGTGACACAGCTGGGTGCCGTCACTCTAGAGCAGTGGATTTGTGCAATGACCTCAAAATACACCTGGGTCACCCCATCCCCTACACTCTTCACTAAAGAATCGTAATCCTCTCGCCTCGTGTCCCCTCTTAAACCACACCTGTCAAATACACATACACACTGCATTGGGGCTAGCCTGG
This sequence comes from Paramisgurnus dabryanus, assembly GCF_030506205.2. Lineage (NCBI taxonomy): Eukaryota > Metazoa > Chordata > Actinopteri > Cypriniformes > Cobitidae > Paramisgurnus > Paramisgurnus dabryanus. Next base: position 19,730,572 of record NC_133342.1, on the reverse strand, counting down.
CTCATATGGCTGCACAGGGCTTCCAAAGAAAGATGCCACAAACACAGAGATTAGTCAGCCTGCACTGACACTGTGTGCATGTGCTCATCCTTAAATGTAACTGCAAAGCTTTCTGGAAAGTATGGGCTGTGTTAGGAGGACTAAGCAATAAACACTTACTTTTGAAAACGAAACTCTTTGTTTTAGTAGATTTTTTTGGGTTGATTTTATGATTACATGCTTTGCTTTGCTCTTTTCTGTTTGCATAGTCAGTTTGCATAGTGTCAGTGTTTAAACATTTGATGTTTACAATACAGTATTTGCATTCCTCTTTAGAAGGAGTGTTAAGAATGAATTGTCTCTCCTGGCACACTGCCGCTTTGTTAATCTCATTTATAAAAAGTTTAAATAATCCACTGATAATATACTATGATTCTGTTTTTTGCTCTGTCTCCTTAAATAGCAGTTTGAAGATCCCATCAGCACTGTGATTCCTCCTCATGAGTTATTTTATTATGACATCTGTGACCCGTGCTGGCAAAATGACTTATTTATATTTTGACATTTTCTTTAAAAAAAAACTATGTATGATAAACGATTGTATGATTTGTTTGAATCTGACAAAAAAATGACAGAGCTACACGTGTTTGAAGTTGACAGAGTCAGCAAAGTCAGTTTTGAGAAAAATTGAGTTAGAGATTTTTAAGGGGTCCTAAAGTAAAATCACAGCATTCATACTGGTAAAACTAATAAATTTAGCACACACAAAGTCAAAAGTAATACTATACTATAGGAAATAATAATAATCTAATCTATTGTAATGCAAGGATCTAATATAATGTTACATACGCATCTGTGCATGCTTTGGATCTGTGAGGCAAAGCAAGGAAGATCGTTTTCATGTCTTATAGTTCTTAATAACTCTTTTAACATCAATCAGGTCCTGAACTTTATCTCTCTTAATAACTACAACAAGCCCTGCACTTTATTTTCTAATTCATGTGTGTTAAACCAAAACCAAAAGGTCAGACGTGCATGTGGATGGAGACAAATCTTTGTATTAGATTAAGTATTTAAGATGGTACACCTCTCAGAAAATTTATAAATAAAGATCATTTTAGATGTTAAATGACAATTTAAAGCATTAAGATTGCGGGCTTAATGTACTTATTTTAATGAAAACCTCAATTTCGACATTTACACTTTCTTTTGCCTCTAGCTCGACTCATTTTCCAGCACGGGTCACATATTTCATTGCAATATTTAGATCAGAGTGCATTGCTAAATCATGTTTAATATTAAGGCTACAACAACTAATCGAATAATCGATAATGAAGTAGTGTTCAATGAATTTCATTGTTGATTAGTTTGGTCTGTGTAGGCCTGTCATGGTAGCTACTTTTCATAGGTCGATTAATTGCCCCAGAAATAATGGTGATAGTCGATAGTATTGTCTTTTTAAGACCATTTTATGTCACTGATTAGATATGAAAATAAAATGGCATAATAATGCAAGAACATCCTTACTAAGAACACAACTTTAATTTTTAAGAATATTAAGATAAAAAATATTAGTGATGGATTTATCGGCTGATTTTGGATGAATTTGAAACCATCGGCATATCGGCAATAGCACGAGAAAGGCTGATACTGATTGTTTATTAATTAACTGCATAAAGAAATCCATTATATGTAAAAAAAAAATGAGTTAATGTTGTTAATAAAATAAATGCTGAATAGCAAAAACCACCTTTTAAGGTTGTCATGCCGTCTTATAACAGTATATTATTTTATTATAATTTAGCTTCATTTGTGCCTCTCTTATTATGTTGGTCAGTTAAATGTTAATTAGATCCAATCCATTTTCAGTAAAAATAATTTGATGCAGAAATAAACTAGCTAATAGACCAACTGTATAGTATTGTATACAAGTGTTTAATATCGGCATCGGTATCGGCCAGAAGTTGTCTGTTTAAATCCGTATCGGTCCAAAAAATCCTATCGGTGCATCCCTAAAAATATTAAATGTTAATATTAAATTTGAATGTAAGAAAAAATTATAAATATTTAAAACAAGCAATTCAATTTTAAACAGCTAATAGATTGTTCAGTATAAATCCCAGCTTCACAGGGTTAATTGCTTTAAACAAGTGTTAGTCTGACCGCTGTGAATATGCGCCATTACAGGGCTCGCAAAATTGCTAGCCCGACGTCCCGGGGCTATTGTGCCTTGCAGTCGGGCTACCAAAATGCATCTCCGCCCTGCCCGTCAGGCTATCTTGACTTATAGGAAGGGAAAATATATTTAAATGCCAACATGATCTAATGGAAATCTGTATTATAGTCAGAGAAAATTTTGATCACTTTATCCGTGTCCATGTCACGGAATTCCGCTTTTTCTGTGAAGGGAGCACGCATGTCTTTTCCATGTCACTCCCACTGATTTCTCGTGTCATTTTATGTATTGTTTTCTCATTATTTTCATTGACAGTTTTTTTTCCATCACTAATATGCAGCTCGCAATGTTGCAGTAGGGAAAGTGACGTCACGGATCAAACTAATTGATAATGTCATTAGTTGAACACTATTTTCATTAGCGATTATTATCGATTCATCAATTAGTTGTTGCAGCCCTATTTAATAGATTTATCATTTTACAATAAGAAACAATTTTGGCAGTACCATGGTAACCTACAATGGTAAATTCACATCTTTATTCTAGTTAACTGGAGACGACTGAAGCAATGAATAGGAAGATGATAATAGTATAATATAGCACTGCAGTACTAATGGTACTTTTGTGGCTTGCTGTGATTTTCTTCTACCCTGTAATGCTCCAGAAATTATTTCTTCTCCTACATTATGTATGATGCTTTTTATAGTGTGTAGACAAGAACAGTGTTCAATATAAGGGCCTCAGTTATCTTCCTTTATCTGGGGTACAGGTCTGCTTTAAGCATCATCTACAATATCATCTGCGCCTGTGCAGAAGAGAAGTGAGCATTAAATTGGTAACAAAAGCCTGATCGGAACGGCA